>NW_026294757.1:1455000-1749464 GCF_026119805.1 Tympanuchus pallidicinctus
GGGATGGGATGAGATGGGATGGGATGGGATGGGATGGGATGGGATGGGATGGGATGGGATGGGATGGGATGGGATGGCAAGAGATGGCAAGGGATGGCAAGGGATGGCAAGGGATGGCATGGAATGTTGTGGGATGACATGTTGGGGTGGGATGCAGTGGGATGGGATGGAATATAATGGGATGAGATGATGGGATGGGATGGATGGGATGGAATATAATGGGGTGAGGTGATGGGATGGGATGGGATGGGATGGGATGGGATGGGATGGGATGGGATGGGATGGAATGTTGTGGGATGAGATGTTGGGGTGGGATGCAGTGGGATGGGATGGAATATAATGGGATGAGATGATGGGATGGGATGGGGTGGGATGGGGATAAAGGTGGGATGGGATGAGATGGGATGGGATGGGATGGGATGGGATGGCAAGAGATGGCAAGGGATGGCAAGGGATGGCAAGGGATGGCATGGAATGTTGTGGGATGACATGTTGGGGTGGGATGCAGTGGGATGGGATGGAATATAATGGGATGAGATGATGGGATGGGATGGATGAGATGGAATATAATGGGGTGAGGTGATGGGATGGGATGGGATGGGGATAAAGGTGGGATGGGATGGGATGGGATGGGATGGGATGGGATGGGATGGGATGGGATGGGATGGGATGGGATGTTGGGGTGGGATGCAGTGGGATGGGATGGAATACAATGGGATGGAATGGGATGGGATGGGATGGGATGGGATGGAATGTTGTGTGATGAGATGATGGGATGGGATGCTATGATGGGTTGCGCTGTGATGGGATAGATGGGGTGGGATGGGATGATGGGATAGATGGGGCACAGTGATGGGATGTAATGGGATGGATAGGATGGGATGCCATGCGACGGAATGGGATGCAGTGGGATGGGACAGAGGGGATGGGATGAGCTGTGATGCGACGGATGCAATGTCTGGGACGAGTTGCAATGCAATGGCATGAGATGCGGTGGGATGGGATGGATGGGCTGGGGGCTCACGGGATGCCCTGTGCGGCGCCGCTCCGCCCTCTGCCCCGTCACCTCCTTACGGGCAGGGCTGGGGTCGCCGTCCCTCCTCCCTTTTCCCCCGTCCTCTTTCGGGGCTCTGCGCCGTGCGGGGAGCCGCCACTGCCCGCAGAGGGCGCCGTTGCCACGCAGCACCGCGCAGCGCCGCACCGCGCCGAGCCCCATCGGCGCCCAACGCGTGGCGGCCCCGGCTGCGCTCTGGCTGTGCCGTCCCGGGGCTCTGGGACGCGGGGGGGTTGGAAGGCTTTGCTCCCGTCCCTCCCCGGGCTGTGACGGATTCGGCCGCACCTCACATCGCATCTCCCTGGGCGCGTGGGGCAGCGCGGAGCTGTGGACAGATCGGAGCTGACGTTCAGGGCGCGGGCTGGGAAGGCGCCGTATTTCCACCCCCCCCCCCCCTCCCCCTTCCTTTTTCTCGCCCCGACGGATGCTTTGGCTGTTTCTGCTCTCCGATCCGCACTCAGTTCCACCCCTCCATCCCCCAGCACCCCCAGGCCTTCCCCGTTCATTCACTTCAGGTTTGCAAAGCTCAGCCCCGCTCTGCCTGCGGACCCCCCCGCGCACAGCCCCCCTCCAACAGCTCCACGCTCCATTTATCCGCCCTTCTCTGCTCAGGATGGGGAAACTGAGGCACCACCAGCCCCACACCCCACACCAACCCCCTTTCCCAGGGCAGATCCCCTTCCCCAGCGCTGTGCTTTGTCCTCCCCGGAGCTTTTCTTGTAAATAAGGCCCTTTTTGGTAACTGCCCCCTTTCCACTTTTCGGCGCTGTGCACCTTCCATCTCCGGGTGACTTCTCTTTCTTTCTTTCTCCAGATGAGTCACCCTGCCTCTGTAATGCAGCCGCAAGGGCAGCAGGGTTGGGGTTTGACTCACACCCCCCCCCTATGGCAGCGCTGCCTTTTGTTGTGGGGGCGACGGCCGCTGCCCCACCTGCTCCTTTTTGGGGCTGAAAAGCTTTTTGTGCCAACTCCCAGCGCGGCACCGCGATGCCCCGCGCCTGCGCTGCTGTGGATGGGAGCGCTGGTGGCTTTTTCCTTTTTTCCCTCATGTTTTGCCCCTCGTTGGCTGTTCCCAACCAAACCAAACCAAAGGGTTCTTCCTCAGTTGGGACTGCAGGATCCCAATGCATAGAGCAGCACCCGGGGGGAGAGGAAGGGTTGTTGCAGGGTCCGTCCTGGTTGAGATCTCCAACAGTGGTAATGCTGCAAACCATGGCTGTGTCCTGCCCTCCCGTGCCGCTTTTTGGTAGGATTTTGTGGCTTGTAATGGGATTTTATGGCTTGTAATGGGATTTTATGGCTTGTGGTGCATCTCAAGGAATACAGCCTGTGGTTCCCTTGGTGCACAGCGTCACGGTGGCACCTCAAGGACACCCCCAGCCCCTCTGTTTTGCTGTGCCACCCCACGTCACCCCCTGCACATGGCACAGGGAGCAAACCCCCAGCCTGGTCGGCATTGGGGTGATGCAGGAAGGTGAACCCCGAGGAGCAGCTTGGAGTGCTGGAGGGGTTGGGAGGCAGAAGTCACATGCCTGGCTGCCCCCCCCCCCCTCCTCCCCCTTCAGCCCTTTGCCTGCTCTCCCCCTGCCCACCCTCTGCCCACACGCAGATAGCAGATAAGCTGTGGTTTGTGCTTTCATTTAAGGACTGGTTCTTGTTTTCCGGGTGCGGGGTCACTTTCCCCCCCCTGCCCCCCATGCAGCCACAGGTCCCACATTGAGGACAGCCTCCCCAACAGGCTTGTTGCTCGGGCAGGGGGCTGTACCCCACTCCTGCTGCAGGCACTGGGGGGCAGGGGGGCTGCAGGGAGGAGCCCCCACTGCAGGCACTGATGCTGGGGGGGCCCTGTGGTTGGGCACGATGCAGTGTGGTTGACATCTCGTGTGTCAGTGGCACCGTGGGGGGAAGCGACACGGGCAGCTCCCTCTGCAGCCCCCTGTTCCTTTTCAGGGCTGGGCTCTGTACCACGGGACCCTCAGAGCTTCCTCTGGAGGTGAACCAAGGGGAGAAGCTGCTGGAAGGTGCTGGTTTTGTTTTGAACGAGCCGTGCCTCCCCCCATAAATCGGGCACTTACACCGAGAGGGGAGCAGTGGGGGGGTGCATCAATCCCTACCCTCCCAGCCACCCCATAGCGTCCTGCTGTGCTCCCACTGCTGTCCCCAGCCCCCCCCAGGCTGTGCCATCGCTCTGGGCTCACAAGAGACCCAAAGGTGACTTGGAGAGGGGGGGGTAAAGGGGCACCTTGGTGCTGCCAGGAGCCCCACAGGATCCAGGCACAGCAGCGGTGCTCCCCGACACTTTCGGGGCTGTGGGCGGCTGAGTTTTCAGCAGCTGTTTTGTTCTCACGTCTTATCTGCAGTTACGTATCAAATTTATCCTGAAACAGCGATATTTTGTTTTTTTTTGGGGGGGGGGGTGGGTTGGGGGGAGGTGGAAGCTTACAGCAACCCTGTCCAAAAACTCCTGGCTCCTGGAGGGACCCGCTGTGCCGCCCGCTGCCTCCACCCCATCGCATCGCCTGCTGTGGGGTCGGTGTGGGGCTGGGGGCTGCTCCTCACCCCCCCACCTCCCCCCCCCCCAGCCCCGCTCTGTGAGCTCCTCCACCCCAACGTTGTGGTTTTCACGCTTCCTCCCTGTGCTGCAGAGGCTCTGCGGTGGCCCCGGGGTGCTCCGCTCGGCCAAAATCTGGCACTGGGGCTTCAGCTGCCCCCCTTCCCCTCCCCTTCCCCCTCAACCCCGCTGTGGGGTGCGGTGCAGTGTGGGGCTCTGTGGGTTGCAGCTTGTGGTGCTGGCACCGATGGATCTCAGTGTGTCATGGGGGGAAACTGAGGCACGGGCTGACGCTGGGAGGATGGAGCTGTGCTCCTTGGGGAGCACATGATGCCCATGGGGTGTGGGGGGATGTGGGGCTCACAGCTGGTGGTGCTGAATGAAGTGTGGGTGAGGTGGGGTGGGAAATGTCCTGCGTGGTCCCCTTGGTGACACCCAGCAGAGCCATGGGGCCACTGGGGACGTGAGTGACATGGGGACCCAGTGAGGCAGTTGGGGAGCTCTTCTTGTCCTTCTCCTACTGCTTTTTTCCTTTTCCTTTTCCTTTTCCTTTTCCTCTCCTCTCCTCTCCTCTCCTCTCCTCTCCTCTCCTCTCCTCTCCTCTCCTCTCCTCTCCTCTCCTCTCCTCTCCTCTCCTCTCCTCTCCTCTCCTCTCCTCTCCTCTCCTCTCCTCTCCCCTTCCAATTCACTTCCTTTCCTCTCCCCTTCCTCTCCCCTTCTTTCCCTTCTTCTTCCCTTTCCATTCCCCCTTCTTTTCCCCTTCTCTCTTTCCCCCTCACAGTCCAGCAGCACAGGGCAGCCCTGTCGGCTGCAGTTACACCCAGCAGCTCCTGGTCCCCGCGGTGTCACAGCAGCTCACATCACCTTGCTGGGCTCACCCAGCCTGACAGCCCCGCGGGTACCACAGGAGATGGGTTCTCCCTTCACATCACCACAGAGAATCTGTTTTTTAACAGCGACACCCAACTTGAGGAAGATCTGATGACTTTGGCAGGGCCTTTGGGAAGCCGTTGGGAAGCGGCCGCGTCCGTGCTGCTGCTTCTCCCGGCCCCATGGGGCAGCAACGCGCGGCCACAACTTTTCCCTTTTGAGTGCAAAAGTCCAAGTTTGGGGGGAGTTTGGTGGTGGTGCCGGGAGGGCCGTGCATTGTCCTGTGTGACAACTCTGTCCTTGACACAGGGTGAACCTGGCGCTGGCCTACACGGAGCTGACGGAGGAGCTGTGCCGCCTGCGCAACCTCAGCTCCCTGCAGAGCCAGATCCTGCGTGCGCTGCTGCAGGAGAAGAGCCTCAACGGTGGTAAGGAGGGGGGCAGCCTGGGCTGATGGGGCTGTAAGAAACAGAGGGCGCTGGCTGCCCTCCCCCTGGGGTTGGTGCAGAGCTCCTGCATGCATCCATCCCGTGAGCATCCGTCCTGAGAGTGCCCATCCTGCCAGCATCCCTGCTGCGAGCCCCGCTCCTGGGGACTGCCAGCCCATGGGCGTCCGTCCTGCGGCCATCGCTCCATCCCATAACCGCCCCTCCTGCCAGCTCCCCTCCGTGCCACCCAACACGCGCAGGAGGAACGCTGCCCACCTGACGGGGGATTTCCTGTGCCCCCTCCCTCCTTCTCCCCGCAGGTCAGCGCCATTCTCCTCTGTCTCAGTGCCATTCCCCAGCCCAGCAGCGCCGCTCGCCCGCCCCTCAGTGCCCCTCGCCCGCTCCCGGCCGCCCTCCGGCCCCTCAATGCCAATCCCCGGCGCTGCAGCGGCGCTCACCGGCCCCTCAGTGCCAATCTCCAGCCCAGCAGCGCCGTTCACCCGCCCCGGGACCCTGCCAGTCTCCGGCCCAGCAGCGCCGTTCGCCCGTGCCCCCCTCCAGCCCCTCGCCCGCCCCGCAGCGCCGCTCCCCGGCCCCACCTCCGTGCCCGTCCCCGGCGTCGGCGTCTCCGCACCGCCTGCCCGGCGAGAGGATGGAGCTGGGCTACGCCAAACCCTCCAGCCGCCACATCAAGGCCGGCTTCCAGGGCCGTCGCAGCTACTCGGAGGTGACCAACGTGGCCCCGTACCAGCAGAGCCGCGCGCTCTGGCTGCAGCCCGAAGCTTCCACGCTCCCCAAGCACCGGCCCTACGGTGAGGTGTACCTGGGGGGGGCGGGGGCGCCGCTGAGCGCCCGGGAGCCCTTCGAGGAGCACCTGCGCTTTGAGAAGCAGTCATCAGATGAGGAGGACTGGGCGGACCCCGGACCCTCCAGCCCCGAGGCCGGGGCCGTGCGCTGTGCCTCCTTCTGTGCCGGATTCCCCATCCCTGACCGGACGGCTGCTGCCTATGCCAGAGCTGAGCACGCCCAGTCCTGGCCCTCTATCAATGTAAGCGGGACCCCCGCCCACCCCCGGGGCGCTGTGCGATGGCTGGAGGGTGGGGGGGGGGGGTCAGGGACCCCCAAACCTGCAGCATGCCTCGGTTTGTCCTGTGGGTCCCCAACCTGTGCCATGCGAGGGAGGGGGAGCGGGGGGTGATGGGGATGGGGGGTGATGGGGATGGGGGGTGATGGGGATGGGGATGATGGGGATGGGGGGTGATGGGGATGAGGGGTGATGGGGATGGGGGGTGATGGGGATGGGGGGTGATGGGGATGAGGGATGATGGGGATGGGGGGTGATGGGGATGGGGGTGATGGGGATGGGGGTGATGGGGATGGGGGATGATGGGGATGGGGGATGATTGGGATGAGGGATGATGGGGACGGGGGATGATGGGGATGGGGGCTCGGCCCTGCAGGGTGGGTGGGCTCAGAGCAGCCCCTGTGCCCACAGCTGCTGCTGGAGACGGTGGACTCGGAGATCCGGAGCTGCCCTCTGTGCCAGCTGGCTTTCCCCATCGGTTACCCGGACGATGCTTTGATAAAGCACATCGATTCGCACCTGGAGAACAGCAAGATCTGAGGCTGCCCCCCACCCGCGGGCTGCCCCCTCCCCTCTTTGGATGCTGCATGAGAACTGGTGGAGCAGCACGGCTCCGAATTACCTCCAGATGTGCAGCAGCTGTGGAAGGACCGAGCCCAGGGGAGCCGTGTGCCCCCCTGTGTTTAGGTGGGTTTCCCCGCTCGCCCCCTCTCTGCATCCCAGGCACAGTTGGTTGCTTCACCCGGGATGCTCAGGGTTGGGGCCGGGGACCCCCCCCCACACACACACACCGTTGGGTTTCTCTGCTTGATCTCAGGGAGGATTTGAGGGACCGGGTCCTGGATCCGGCCCCCAGACAGCAGTGAGGAGAGGGCTGCCCTCCCTGGGCTCCTGGGGTCAGAGTTGGTTCAGGGTTGGGGGGGGGCTGCTTGTTCTCGCTCCCCCACCTCTTCCCACCGGTTCAAGCACCTTTCTGATCTTTTACATGAAAAGCATCCCCCCCCCCCCCCCCCCAACCCTCTCCTACCCCCCACTTCTCCCTTCTCCCCACAACGATGCTGCTGAGAAACAAAACCCGTATGGCCGCGGCGCAGCATGGCCGTCCCGCACCGCTGCACCGAGCCCCGCAGCCATCGGCCCCCCCCACCCCCCGGCCCCTGCCCCACACCCCCACGTTCGATCTACCTCAACTCCCCCGTGTGGCCCCCGATGCCGGGAGGGGGCACATGGCACCGTTTTCCCCCCCTCCCCCCCCTTCCTCTGCCCCATGCTGCATGTCCCCCTGTGCCGCACGCACCACCCCGGGGCACCCGGAGGGCACCGACCCCCAATAAAACCCACACACTGCCGGGTGCCACTGCTGTCCCCTTCTCTTCTCGTCCCCACGTTGGAAAGGGGGATGGGGTGAAGTGTCCCCGTGGGGCTCGGCTGGGGGTGAACGGGTTTGGGGTGCCCGTTGTGTGTCACCTACAAACGCGGCCCCGTTCCCAGCGCGGTTGTTGATGTTTCAGGTTTAAGTGCTGGGGCGGGCGAGAAGAAATGGGACAATGACAAAGAAACCCCAAACCGCCACCGCCAGCCCCGGGGTGGTGGCACAGCCAAGCCCCAATAGCTGTAGGGCCAAGCAACGTCGGGTCCCAATGCAGGGAGTGGGGCCGTGGGGGGGGCTTGTCCCAAATCATAGCGCTATGAGTGTGTTGTGAGGCCTCCACCCTGAGCTGCTCACTGTGCTGAGCATCACCGAGGCTTTTTTGGGGGTGGGGGGCACCCGGCAGTCAGCTCTGCCCCATCCCCGTGGCATGGGATGGGCAGAGGGGTCAGGAAACTGCCTACAGCCACTGGGAGAGCTCTGTGTGTGGGGCAGAGCACAGAGGAAGCGGTGAGGCGAGGTGTGTGGGGTGGGGGTACGGGGGGGGGGGGGATCCCCACAGCACAGCATTGGGGTGACGGATGGGTTCGCACCTCCTTGGCATCGCCAGCACCGACGCTTCTCCCTCTGTGTGCTTTTGTAGGGCCTGCAGTAACCCTGTGTGCACAAAGGCTATGGGAGATCCCTGGGGTGGGGGGGGAGGGAAGGGGGGGTCCAGCCGACTTGGTGCCCCACAGAGGTGTGCAAACAGAGCCAAACCACCCCAAATTTGCCCTTTTTTTTGGGGGGGGGGGGGGGTTAGGGTGCAAACCGTGCCCAGCAGCAGAACGCATCTCCGTGATGAGTTCTGCATCCCCTCCTCGGGAGGTGCAGCGTACAGCGGGGAGGGGGGGGGGGACAAGGAGGGGGGGGAGAACCGGCTCTGCTCCCCACCGCCTGGGGCTGCGCCCGGAGCCGCGGCGATGGTGTGAAGCAGATACGGCTGTGAGAGCGCGGCAGCTGCGCCGCGTTATCGCCGCCGATCTCTGCTGCTGCTGCTGCTGCTGCAGCTTTGGGGGTGCGGGGAAGGGGAAGGGGGGGGAGTTTTGGGGGGCAGAGCACCGGGATCCGGGGTTCAGGAAGCAGGATGGGATGCGGGGAAAAGGAAGGGGGGGGGTCCCCGAAAGAAAAGATTAAAGCTGGAAGGGCTGAGGGCTGATCCCCGCACAGGGGGCGCGTTTGGGTCCCACGCAGCGGTGAGCGGTGCCCAAAGCTCCGTCCCCGCTTCTCGATGCTGGGGCGGAGGGGGGGGGGGATCTGGGAGCACAGGGGCACCCCCCCCCCAACCCCCCCCTTCTCTCTTTTTGTGAAATCACGTGATAAACCCCCAGCGGCGGCGGTGCCATCGCCGTTACTCATCCCATGGCCGCGTCCCCCGGGGGCGGCCGCTGACTCAGCTGTGAAGCCCGGAGGGGAGGGGGGGGGGGGGGGGGGGGAAAGGTTGGAGACCCCCGCCCCATGGCGATGCTGCACCCCATGCCGAGCCCCCAACAGCTCCGAACACTTGGAGCGCGGTGTGTGAGACCCCCAGCGAGACCCTCCTTCACCCCCCCCCATCCCATGCCTCAGTTTCCCCACCCGATTTGGGCACAGATCTGCCATGGGGTCCCTTTTCCCAGCGGTGCCCTTCAGTCCCAGATGTTCCCCCCCTCCCCGCCATCCACCCCCCCCCCCCCCAGCATTGCTCCATCCCCATCGGGACGCCCCACAGCCCCACGCCATGTGCCCTGTGCCCCCCACCCCGTGCCACCCCCCCCCCATCCCACGGTGGGTCACAGCTCTGCGTTTCCTATGAAACGACTTTATTTTCCCATCAAAAACCCCCTCTTATTTTGGGCTGCCTGAAAGGTTTCTTTTTCCAGCAGGCTTTCGGGTTGGTTTTTTTGTTTTGTTTTTTGCTCAATGTTTCTATTGCTAAGGGGAAAAAAGCAGCAGCCCTCACTGCTTTGCTTTCCAATCCCTCCTGCCGGGGCTGTGGCACCTGGGTCCCCGTAGCCATTGGGGACCATTGGGACCATTAGGAACCTTTGGGATCGTAGGGGCACTTGGGGCTATTGGGATCATTGGGGCCATCGGGGACCATGGGGGCATTGGGGCCATAGGGACAATTGAGGCCACTGGGGCTATTGGGGACCATCTGGGACCAAAGGGGCCATAGGGGCCATAGGGTCTGGCTCCACGCGGGCAGCACAGCAGTGACAGCCAAGGAGGGGATTCTCTGATGTCTACCAAGGACCGAGCCATCACTTTGCCACCTCCATTCAACCCTTCTGTCAGATTTGTCCTCAAGATGAGGGGCTCCACGCTCTCGCGGGGTTTGTGCCCACGCCGGTCCCCAAAGCACCCTGAGCTCCCCCTACTCACCACAGGGGCTGCAGCAGCAGCCAGGATTGGGACCCCACTCCCCTCCTCTGGGTTTATAGGAAATGGCTCTGCGAGGAAGCGCCCGGTGCTCCCTGCTGGTGAGCGTTTCTTTCCAGCCGTGGGCGCCGAAAGGCCCCTCTGTGCCGCGGATCCGGTGTGAGTCAAAGCCGAAGCCCTGGGGTTTAACCACAAGCCCCAGAGCTGCTGTGTCACGGGGGAGAACCATCAGAGGCGTTTATAAGAAATGGGGGGGCTGCCCGGCCGGGGGACAGCGGGTGGGACAGCAGGGGCTCTGCCCACGTCCTTCGTCCCACGGCAGGAGGAAATCTTCGGCCCCACGGCGCAGCTGAAGTGTGGGCACGGCTCCCGGTCCCCATCTCCCTGCACAGCAGGCAGGGCTGCCGGCCATCAGCTCAGCTCCTTCTGGCCGTGCCGGGTGCCCGCATCCCCCTGCGGTGCCCAGCGTGGGACCAGCGCTCACCTCCCCACGCTGCGCCCACGTGGATCCCCAGCTGCACGGCCACGTGTTCCCCTGCAGCTGCTGCCCGCTCTCAGCTCTCTGCACGCCCCAGGTGTGCCAGCAGCTGCCTGACCCACAGCTGTTCCTCCTGGAGAGCTGGCAGCTCCCACGTGCCAAATCCTCCCGTCCCCGTAGCCTTGGGGGCTCAGCATTGGTTGCCCCTGGGATCTCCATCCCCATGGCACCGCCACCTTCATCGCCCCACACCGGGATCGGCTCCTCAGCACCCTTCCACGCTGGGGACCCCTCCCGTTTCCCAACCCCGACGACCTCAGATGACGGGGAGGTGGGGGAACAGCTCGGCTGCCATGTGCCCAGCGCCGGCATCGATGCCGAGGAGAGACAAGCGCCACTGGACCCCCGGGGGTCGGCGGCCGCCCGGCCCAGCGCAGGGCAGCGATGGTTGCTGCGGGGAGGTGACGGAGCCAACGCGCCGTGACAAGGCCTCGCGCCCCCCCGCCACGTCCAGCGCCTCGCCAGCGCCCGCCGGGGGGGACTTCACGGCTGTCACAGCTGATCTGTGTCCGGGGCAGCGTCTGCCGGCGCCATAAGTGGGGTTAAATTCGGGGTCACCCGGATTGAGTGAAATCCCCCCCCCCTCATCCCCACTGTGTCTGGGTTCCCCCCATCCCCGCTCGCCACCAGGGTGGGAGGTGGGGGTGATGCGATGATGGAGGGGGGAATGGCACCCACCGCTCCCCACACGCGGACGGCGCAGCGACGGCTCATCCCCAGAGGTGGCACAGAGCTCTTTCTGTGACCGAGGGGACGCAGAGGAGGTGGTGGCCGTCACCGCGTTGGCCTCCAGCCCCAAACCCATCACCGCCGGCGCTGGGGGGACACCAACCGCCCGCACCGCCAGCATCAACTCCCCGTGACCCTGCGGGATGAGTGCTGCTGACACCGTCACCACGCGGCCACCGCAGGCGGACCTCAGCCCTGCACGCCAGGAGCGCGCAGAGATGCTCGGCATCCCCAAAGCACGCACCGGAATGGGGACTTTTGGGCATTCTGGGACAAACCCACAGCCGAAACATCTACCCACGTCCGAAGCTGAGCCGTGGGTTGGGGCAGGGGGGATTTGGGGTGGGGGTTTCGGGGCCGTCCCCCCCCCCTGTTGCACCACGCGGGCCTCGGGCAGATGCTGTGAACTGGCAGCTGAAATTAACCCGGCTGCTCTCCTTCCCCCTGACCTATTTTTAACATTTGATTGGATTCTCTTCCCGCGCGCTGCCCCCGGTGAGGCCGCAGTGTCAGCCCCGCGTCACATCAGTGCAGCCGCGCCGGGCGTCATTTGTCACTTTGCATTTCCCAAAGGCTCAGCAGCGGGTGCAGGGCCGCGCCGTGCCCAGCTGTCGGTGCCGCCATCCCGGCCCTTTCCTGTGCTCCAGGTGCTGCGCGGGAGGGTCCCCGCGGGGGCTGCGACACCCGAGCGCGGTCCCCGACCCCGAGCTGCCGGCGTTGACACCTCCACTTCCGCCTCTCGGGGCCCTGATGGGTATTTTTAACGCCCGGCTTCTCTGTTAGGCACACAGAGAGTCCCCCCCCCTGCACCACCCGAGTGGGGTGGACAGCATGGGGATGTGCTGGGAGATGAGGGTGGGATGCGTGGGGTGGGAGATGGGGGTGGGGTTGGACCCGATGGGGAAGGGTGAGACGCTGATGGGGTGGGAGGCTGTGAGTTAGGGTTGAGATGGATGGGATGGGATGGGATGGGATGGGATGGGATGGGATGGGATGGGAAGGCGTGAGAAGCCATGAGACAGCATGAGACAGCATGGGATGGGATAGAGCCCAGCAGCAAAGGATCGACACAATGGGGTGGGATGGTGACCAATGGGGCAAAATGGGAACCATGGGATGGGATGGGATGGGATGGGATGGGATGGGATGGGATGGGAAGGCATGGGATGGGATGGAGCCCAGCAGCAAAGGATGGGACACAAAGGGGTGGGATGGGATGGTAACCAATGGGGCAAAATGGGAATCATGGCATGGGATGGCACGAGAGCCAATGAGTCAGGATGAGACACCACAGGATGGGGTGGGACCTCAAAGGAAAGGTTGGGATCCAATAAGCTGGGATGGGATGAGACCCAACAGGGCAGGATGGCAGCTCATAGGTTGGGATGGGATCAGATGAGACGGGATGGAACGGGATCCAGTGGGTCAGGCTGGGACCCAGCAGGGTAGAACAGAACCTTGCAGGACGGCACGTGAAGGAGCAGCGCTGACCCTCCGGAGCTCAACTTCTCCAGGGCTCCGACAACCGCAGCCCCACTCAGGTGGGGTCCAAACCTCCGTGTCCCCACGTCACCCGTGCCACCAATCCCTGCAGCCGCAGCCTCACCGCCGGCTCCATGGCCGCGCTCCGCCCGCTCCAGCCGCGCCGTGGAAGCGACCGCACGCGGCTGCTCCGTCGCATCCCCAGGCTGCCCCCCATCCCCGCGCTGTCAGGAGCCTCACGCTGGGTCCCCCCCCCCCCGCGCGGTCAGCGCTCATCACGCCCCGGCGAAGACGAAGGGCAGGGGGCTGCGCCCCGAGACCCCCACGTCACCGTCACGCTAAGCAGGACGGACAGGGGCTGCGGCCCCCGAGCGCTCCGGAGGGAACCGCGGCTTTTCAGGGCCGATCTGAATCCTGTGAAGCAAATCGGGTCCTACAGGAATCGGGCGAGGGGTCAGAGGGAGGCGGGGGGGGGGATGAAACGGACTCCCCCGGCCCAGCGGGGGGGCTGGCACTGGGGGGGGGGGGGGCAGAGGCTGCACAACCCGTCCTCATGCGCACACACACAGAGCAGCTCCTGTGATGCTGTGCACACACGCAGCCCTTTGCACAGCAGGCAGACACACGGCACTTTGCACACGCAGACCCATGCACACATCAGGCTCTGCTTGCCCACTCGTTGCCCTTTGCACACCCTTGCACGCCCAGCACGCTTTGCACGTCTGTGCACACACGGACCTCTTGCACGCCCAACAAACAGCCCTTTGCACACCTGCACACACGCAGCTCTGTGCACAGCTTGCACACGACAGCTGCTTGCACGCTCATGCAGCTCCTGCACGGGGCTGGGGACAAATCCCACGGGGGGAGCGAGGAGGAGGAGGAGGAGGAGGAAGAAGAAGCAGAGCTGAACCACAGCGTGGTTCCCAGGGGAGGCGGGGTGTGGGTGCACTGCGAGCCCCACAGCCACAGGCTGGAACTGCGCAGGGGTTAAAGGAGAGGCTGAGCACCAGCAGGGTTTTGGATGGCACCGAGCTATGTTAATGACTTTTCTTCCTGTTCCTCTCCTTTTACACCGAGGGCAGCTCGGTAACCAGAGCCCGCTTCCTTCCCTGAGATTAAGGAGCCGTCTGCTCGTGTCCCCCCCCCCCCACTGCCCCCAGAGCGGCTGCTGACTGCTCACACAGCACCCATGGGTGCTGAGCATCCCCTCCTCCCAGCCAGGATCCGTCCCATCGGATGGAAACCCCTCCGAGGGGCGCTCTGGAGAAGCCCTACAGTGCTGCGTTGTCCCCCATCACCACCCCAGATTTCAGGGCACAGAGGTGGCTGACAGAGGGGGCGCACAGCTGGGACCAGGATGTGCCATGGCGGGGTCGAGACCCCAAGGCAGCCCCTAGCGATGCATCATCCCCATAGGGGGGGGAGAACACCTCCCCCCAATCTGTGCCTCAGTTTCCCCCAACTGGTGGAACTCATAGGGCTGCAAGAATGGCACCAGTGCCACCCCCAAAACAGGACCTGGGCCTGGGTATGGCTTGAGGCAGCGCTGAGGGGAGGTTGGCAACCAAGGGGGGGTCCAGCATCGCTGCTCTGCCCCCCCACGACCTGGTAATGAAGTTCCCAGCAGCTGCCCGTCCCAGCCTCACCTCGCTGCAGGTTGCATGGAGCCCTGGGCGCCGCTCTGCCTTCGAGCAGCAGCGAGATGCAAATCCCTCCGGGGTGGGGGGGAGTATTTCTGTTTTTCCCTGTGACCAAATTTAGCCCCTGCAGGCGCCCGGTGAGTTTGTGTTGGTTTTAATAATGAAAAGAGGAACAATGAGATTCGACTACAGAAAATAACCCCCGAGTTTCCCCTGGGTGCCCTGCGAGCAAATTCCTGGTGGAAAAGCAAAACCTGCTCTGCACAGCCCCAGCAGCAGCCTGAGCTGGGGGCTGGTCTTGGGGGGACGGACAGATGGACAGCATGGCACCAGGACAGCAGAACACGGGGACGTGAGGACAGCGTGGTATGGGGACAGTGGGACGTGGGGAGAGCAGGACGTGGGGACAGTGGGACACGGAAACAGTGGGACATAGGGACAGCTGCCCTTCCAGTGCCTGCTGCCCGCAGGGGAAACTGAGGCGCAATGGTGGAAGGGGGGATTTGTCCCTGGAGGGTCCCTGGTCTCCTGCCCTCCACCCATGGGGAGATTGGGATCCAGCCCACGCTGCACAGACAACACACAGCTGAGGACCTGGGGTTAAGGACACCCTGAACGTCCCCTGTCCCCAGGTGACAGCCAGGACGGCTCCCAGCTCTGCTCTCCTTCCTCACCCCCTATGTGTCGTCCCCCCCCCCCCTGCAGGGACACCGCTGGCACCGTCACCCCGCTGTGCGTCCCAAGGAGGGCAGCTCCCACCCGGTGTCACTTTACCATCAGGGGGGACTGAAGGACGGGACACGCTGGGGACAGAGCTGCGTCCCCAAGGCCGTGCTCCCTCACCCCATAGAGGTGACACGGCCGCTCCATGGGGGCTGATCCCACAGCAGGGGGTGCTGAGGATTTATCCTCGCCGGCGATGGTGCAAAGGGGATGAATTAGCACATGGTGACGTCAGGGGACACATGTGCTGCAGCGTTCTGTGCCCCCCCTCCCTCGTTAACGAGGCACTCCTCCCCACACCCCCCCACCCCACACACTCCATCCGTGCCCCTCGGCCTTGATTTTTTTTCCCTTCTTCTAAATGCTTTCTGGAATTTTCCTTCTTTTGACTTCTTGTTCTCAATGGGGAACCCATTGCTCCGGGAGGGGGGCAGCAGCTGTGCCCCCACAGCCAGGGGTGCTCATGGTGAGGCGTTGGGGGGGCCGGGGGGCAGCTGCTTTGCTCTGTATGCACATAAAGCAATGCCCCCCCCCAGCAGCTGCTGCGTGCCCCCACCCCATCCTGCTCCCCCCGTGGGTTAGGAGCTGGTGGCAGTCAGAAAGGTGTGGGGAAGAGGGGGGGTGACAAGGGGGGGGCTTTGCTTAGAGATGTGAGCACAGGGACCCCACTGAGCAGTGAAAGCCATCCCCAGTGGCTGCTAAGCTGCCTGATGGGCAACGCACAACCCCCAGTGAGAGCCCCCCAGGTCCTCCACCAGAGGTGGCAAAGCCGGGACAGGGGGTCCCTTCCAGCTGCCCCCACGGCCCCCACCCCACACATCCTCATCTCTCCATTTCCTCCTGCCCGTAGCTGAGGCCTTTCCCAGGGGAACCGGAGCCGTTCCCTGTCCCCATTCCCATCCTCATCCCATCCCAATCCTTGGGCTGCGGTTTGGAGGATTTAGAGGCAGGTGAGGCGGCGTGCGTCCCTTCTTGTGTCATCCCCAGCCCCCCTCCTCCAATGAGACCCCAGACCCCAAACTGCAGACAGCCAGGCCAATGTTGGGGTCACTCTTCCCCCAGCGTGGGTCAGGAGTGGTGCGTGTGGGGCGTCCCCACCCTCCTGCGGCACTGCCCCACAGGGAATGGAAAATATTGACCGGTGCTGAGCTGGGGAGCAGCCAAGGGAAGCGGCCCCCCCGGGGCAGAACGCCTTCGTGATGGCGGCGGGGACACGGGGACTTCTCCAGGCCGGGTCAAGGGCGGGCAGTGGGGAGGCCTGAACGTGGGGTGGGAACGGGAAGGGGCTGAGAGCGGGCAGGACACGAGGTGGGCTGCAGGGTGGCCCCGGGGGGCGGGGGCTGGGAACGCAGGGGTTCTGTCCTGGGGGTGGTTATGAGCGCACGGTGCTGGGTTTTCCCTCTGCTCAGCGCTACGGGAAGGATGGAGACGGGGTCGATGGAGGTGGGAGAGCTGCGGGGTCACAAAGCAAACACGAGGGGGGGTCCCTGAGCCACCCCCGGGCCGCGTCCGTGGTGACAACGGGGGTGGAGGAAAGCCAGGCTAATTAACGTTTTAATGAAGGGTACAAGAAGGGAGGGCTGAGGGCGCGATGCTCGGCTCACCATCCCCATCCCCATCCCCATCCCCATCCCCATCCCCATCCCCATCCCCATCCCCATCCCCATCCCATCCCATCCCCATCCCCATCCCCATCCCATCCCATCCCATCCTCGTCCCCACCCCATCCTCGTCCCCATCCCCATCCCCATCCCCATCTCCTCCCCATCCCATCCCATCCCATCCCATCCCATCCCATCCCATCCCATCCCCATCCTCGTCCCCACCCCATCCTCGTCCCCACCCCATCCTCGTCCCCATCCCATCCCCATCCCGATCCCATCCCATCCCCATCCCCACCCCATCCTCGTCCCCGTCCCCGTCCCCATCCCCATCCCCACCCCATCCCATCCCATCCCATCCCATCCCATCCCCGTCCCCTCCCTCTCCCACGGCCTCTCGTGTCCCGTTCCCGCACGGCTCCGCCCCGCGTGTCCCCCCCCTCCCCAGCTGCCCTCCCTCGGTGGGAGCTGCGGGGCGGGCCGGGGCGGGGCGCGGGGCGGGCGGGGCTCCCGGCGCGGAGCCGCTCCGTTGGATAAGAGGCGCGGGGCGGCGGGGATGGGGCAGGTGCGCTGAGTGCGGCGGCGGTACCGGCAGCAGCGGGGCAGGGCGGCCGGGCCGGCCCCCCGCCCCCGACGCCCCCCTCCCCGTTCTCCCCTTCCGTCGGCACTTTTAGGGGCTTTCCGGCTGTTCGGGGTTTTGTTTTTTTTTTTCTTTCCCTCCCCTCGGAGGGGCTCGGAGCCCCCGGGATCATGGAGGGGGCGGCGGGCGCCGAGCGCGGCGGGCGCCGTTGAACCGGAGCTGGTCGCGGCGCACCGGAGCCCCATGAGCGGCTGAGCGGGGCCGGGCGCCCACCGCCCGTCCATGGGCGCTCTGGAGCCGCTCAGCGGACCCCCCCGCGCCGCCCTCCCCATGCTGAGCGGCGCCTCTAAAGAGCCCCTCCGGGACCCCCCCGGTTATTATGGCGAAGCGGGGGCTTCGGAGCTCGGCTCCCCCCCGCTGCCTTACGGAGCTCCCGCAGTAGCGGGCGGCCGCTTCCTGGGGCCGTGCCCGACCTACCGAGCCCCGCCGCCCGCTCCGACCGCGGGGAGCGCTTATGGGACGGCAGCGGCGGCGGTGGGAGAGGGCTACGCGGGCGCGGAGCTGTACGAGGGGCCGTACGGTTCCGGAGGAGCCCCGGCGCTGTGTCCCCGAGCCGGGCCGCTGTGCGCGCTGCCCGGATACCGAGCGGCCGGGAAAGTGCAGGTGATGCTCAACAATTTCCCGCTTTGGGCCAAATTCCACAAACATCAGACCGAGATGATCATCACCAAGCAGGGCAGGTGAGCTCAGCGACCGAGGGTCGGGATGCACCGGGAACGGGGGGCGGGAGGCGCGGCGGCTGGGGGTCGGGCAGCGTGTGAGGGGCTGCTGTGTTTCCCCTCCTCCAGGAAGCCGAGGTGTGAAAGCGGAGATCGCCGAGCTTTGTGCAAAGGGGAGAGAGAAATGGGGGGGGGGGTTGAGCAGGCTGAGCCCCCTCCTCTGCACCTGCACTTGTGTCACTTTTTGGGCGAGCAGAAGATCGTGGCGAAGAGAAATGGGACGGAGTGCGAGCCACCAAGGGGGGGCTGGGGGGATGTTGTTGAGGTGCTGTGTGGGGTTGGGTCCGGACCCCCCCTCCCATCCCGTCCCCAGAAGCTCACGGCCGTTGTTCCCATGCTGGCAGTGTCGGTCCTGCCCCGAACCACGGGCCGGATCCGGAGTTCAGTGCTGCAACAAGTTGTGAGCGAGCGGCGCCTGCGGGGCTGGGGGCTGCCGGCGGCCCTATGAGCGCAGTGGGTGGGTGGCAGCCGCCCGGTGAGGAAATGCTCCCTGTGGCCCTGCGCTCCTGTAGAGGGGAGGCACGAGCCGGCTGCCCCCACGTGCTGGAGGTGTGGATGCGTTTCAGCCGGGCCAAAAGCAAGCGCTGCTGTCCCCTGTGTGTCCCTGAAGTGGGGGGGCTCAGCTCGCTGCCCCCAGCCAGCACGGCCGCGTCCCCCCCTGCTGCAGCTCTCAGCCCCTTTCCCCCCCCCGGGGCTCTCTCTGCTCTCAGCCCCTTTTCCTGGGTGAGCGCCGGGGCCGCTGGCAGCGCCCTTCTGCCGTCCCCCCCTCTCCCTTCCCTCGGCCGAGACAGACGGTGTCACTTTGATGCTGAGACCAACCTGCTTAATGTGTTGGAAGTCTAAACGCGTTAGGGCCGCTTGGTTTGCCACGCTCGTTCCCAGGCCTTTTCCCCCCCCTCCAACCCCCCACTGGGCTCGGGGCCGTTCAGCAGCCGACTGTCACTGCTGACCATGGGGGGGCACATCCAACCCCTCTGGGCAGGGGATTGTCAGATGCTTCGGGGTGTTTCTTGCCTGCTGTTTCTCGTGTCCTGGAGGGACCTGCTGAGTTCTGCCCCAGTGCTCTCCTCCCTGTGCCCTCCAAGAGCTGTGGGTGGTGAGGCAGAGCTCATCCCTGCTGTGTTGGAGCAGCTGCAGACCTGGTGCTGGGGGTCCGGCGCTCGTCCCGGCTCTGCCACGAGATCTCGGCCTGGAACTGAGAGCTCTGGGGTCTCTTCCTTTGACTCCATCCCTTCTGCTGGCCTTGCAGAGGAGCTGGGGTCTGGGGGATGTGAACTCTGTGCTGGGGGGGCGAACCCAGCCCTGGGGAGATGTCAAACCCAGAGGCAGCACACATCCGTTTCCCCAGACCCTGAGCTGCTTTTGCAAAAATCTCTGTGCAAGGCCTGGCTGCAGCGCTGCTCAAACAGGAAAAACCCCAAAGCGGGGGCACGGGGGGGGGGGGGGGGAGGTGTGCATTGAGGGTCCTGTCTGAGGGGCTCTTGTCTAGGATAGGGGATCTGGGGAAGAGTGCAGCCCCACAGCCCCCTCCTCACTGCCATCCCTGGGCGCAGCCGCCCGCATCCCCATGGGTGGGAAGTGGAGATGGCTGGTGGCACTGGGGTGACCCCAGCATTGGTAGAGGTAGCTCCCCACAAAAGGAGGCTCTGTGCCGCACTCCTCCCTGGTGGAAAAATGCCCTCATGGGGGGGGGATGGGGGGGGGGGGGGGGGTCTGTGCCTGCAGGATTTCTGTGGAAAACCCCCTGGTTTTTTTTGCCATCCCCACGCAGGCACCCACCGGAGCGAAGGGCCTGGGGAATTCCAGGGGCTGTTTTGGGGCCAGCTGCACCTTTTGGGGGATGCAGAGGTTGTTGTTGAGTTTGGAGACGGGAGGGTTGACGTTGCCTTTGTGGGGTTGGCTTTGGGCTGGGGGCACACGGTGGGGATCAGGGATCCATTTTGGAGGGGTGAGGACGGCTCTGCGTGCGCGGCTGGGACCGAGTTGCGCTCAGGAACGTGATGGCAGTTTTGCATTTGGTGCGGGACGTGCCTTGAGTTTAGGGGAGCACGGGGCTGGATTCCCTTCCTAGGGGGGCTCTGGGTGGGTTTGCCCAAGCTCCAGCTGCTATTGCCATGCAGGTGGGCTGCGGGATGAGGTGGGTCGGCTGAGCCACGGTGCAGCTGGGGGCTGGGATGGGGGCCGTGCTGCTCTCCCACCCCGCTGTGGTTCTTGTGGCCGCTCTCCGGGGCGCATTGGGTGGCTGTGGGGTGGCTCAGGAAGCTGGCAGCCCCCACAGCTCAGGCTCAGCAGAGGGGGCACACGGGGGCTGTGGGTACATTTCCCTTCTACCTGGAATCGTCTCATGCCCCCCCGTCACCCCTCTGCGTCCCCTTCCCACGCGTCCTTCGTGCATCTATCCCCATCCCCTAGACGTGCAAATCCACCCCTGACCCTGATGCCAATGGGGCTGCTTGAGTTGAGGGCTTCATGTTGAGACCCCTTGGGGGTACCAGGGGGCCGTGACCCCCTCCAGAGCTCCAGGACTGCAGACTCCAGCAGCACGCAGCAGCACTGGGGGGCATATCGAGCCGTGCCCCTCTATGGCACCTCCCAAACCACGGAGTTCAGACCTGGGGGAGCCGAGTCCTGCAGCCCCCAGAGCCCAAAAATAAACCCGAGCTGTGTGTGGTTTCGGGTCCTGCCGCCGCCCTCTGGTGCCCCGGCCAAGCCCTGCGGTTTGCACCACGGCAGCATTTGAAATCTAAATCTCTCTTTGCTCTTCTCCCACCAGCGCCAAGCGAGCAAAGTGCAAAAACCAGAAAAATGCTCTTTTCTTCTCTTCCTTCCCCGCTCTTCGCAGCAACTTTTGAGGGGCTGCGGGGGGAGGGTTGGTGTGACAGCCGGTGCTGCTGCACACATGGGGGTTGGGGGGGTTCTCCAGGGCAGGGCTGTGTGCTGGGGGGGGGGGATGCTGGGCAGCGCAGCCCCCACTGCCGCCCTTTGATGCGGTTGGGATTTTTATCGGGGCTGGGAGCTCCATCGCCTCGGAGCGGCCGCTGCTCGCACGCTCGGGGTGAAACCCCAATGGGGCTGCGTGGTGGAGGGGGCCCAGGGCCAACCCATGGGGACGGGGTGGAGGCTCGGCCCCTGATGCAGACCCCCCCCCCCCCTACCCCGGAGCTGCCAGGCGCGGGGCCTCCCAGGCTCTCGGGGGGGAGCACACGTGCGGCCCCGCGCCTCGCTCTGCTTTCTTTTTCTTTTCCTCTCTCTCTCGCAAAGGCAATTTTGAGTCAGCAGCGCCCGGTGCGCGCTCTTTCCATTGCTCCTCTCCGCTGCCCGAGCGGCGCTTCCTGCCGGGGCCGCGCTGAACCCCGACGTGCATCGCTCCCGGCATCAGAGAAACCCCCCGGTTCTGTGCTGCGGACCGGAATGGGGTCCCGCCATGCCGGGCGTGGATCCCCGTGCCCGTTTCCCCTCTTGCCGTGGGGCAGCGCTGGGCTTTGGGGGCCCTTTCGGAGAAGAGCCAGCCTTTGCTTTATGAGAAATGCTGGCACTTCGAGGAAACTGTAGGGGAGGGGGGACAAGCCTGGCTCTGCACGCCGCTGTGCCCCCACCCACAGCGGCTGGGCAGCAGCGCAGTCCGAGGAGCGGGGAGAGGGCGAGGTGCGAAGCTGCAAAGTGGGCCCCCTCCCCATGTTGCCCGTCGTGTTATCGGTGTCGCTGGTGGGGTACGGGGTTGCTGGGTGCTGCCTGTGTGCCCCCCCCCGGGGGGGGGGTTGTCGGTCCTGCCCCACACGTGGGTGACGCTGCTGCAGGTGGTGGGGCTGGAGCAGGGGATGCCTTCCAGCTCCGTCCTCTGAACGCTGAAACTCCAGCAGGTGCCAAACTGCCCCTTTGAAGAGCCGAGCGCTGGAAGGGGGGGGGGAGAGGGGGGAAAGGCAAGCACAGTGCCCCCAGGCAGGGGTAGGGATCCCACTGTGACCCCAACCCCACAGCGAGGGGGAATGGAGGGACTGAGGTCCCACCTGGGGGCGCTGGGGTGTGCACATGGAGTATTGCTTTGGGGAGGGGGAGGGGGGGGCAGGTGCAGCCCCACTCGCAGTGTCCCGTCTCCCCCCCCCCCGTCCGTCCGTCCCATCCCGTCCCCTTCCTGCCCTTGGCGCAGGCTGGCGCCCGGCCCGAAATAGCAGCGGTGTTGGTTTCCGAACCGGAAGGTGCTTGGGGAGGGGGAGGAAGATGCCGGGGTTTGGGGGGGGGGGGGGGAGGGGGACACAATCTGCCCCGCAGAGCAGCCCCCAGCTGCCGGGGTCACTCAGCACCACGGGGCACCCGCCGGGCATGGAGGGGGGGGGGGGGGGGGGGGGAGGGAAGGTGGCAGCTCCATCCCTGCAGGCAGCGCCGGGCCCTGCAGCCACACACTGTGGGTTGCTGGGTTGGGGGTAACGCTCTGTGTCGTCCCCCCCCCTCCAGGCGCATGTTCCCGTTCCTCAGCTTCAACCTGTCGGGACTCAACCCCGTGGCCCATTACAGCGTGTGCGTGGACGTCGTGTTGGTGGACCAACACCATTGGCGTTACCAGGGCGGCAAGTGGGTGCAGTGCGGCAAGGCTGAGGGCAGCACGCCAGGTACGGGCTGAACCCCTTCCTCCCCCCCACCCTCCCCCCCATCCCAAATCTCCATGGGGGCAGAGGTTTGGGTGACCCCTCTGTGCTGACCCCCCTCCCCCCCCCCCCCCCCCCCCCGCTGCAGGGAACCGCCTCTACCTGCACCCTGATTCGCCCAACACCGGCGCGCATTGGATGCGCCAGGAGGTTTCCTTTGGGAAGCTGAAGCTCACCAACAACAAGGGCGCATCCAACAACGTCGGGCAGGTAAGGACAACCCGGACCCCCTTCATTTCCACCCCCCCCCCCCTCCCCCCATGATCCCATGGCGCTGTGTCACACCGGCCCTGAGTGCCCACTGCCCCATAGATGATCGTGCTGCAGTCGCTGCACAAGTACCAACCACGGCTGCATGTGACGGAGGTGAAGGAGGGGGAGGGCGAAGCTGCGTACCCCTCCCCACATACCCACACCTTCGCCTTCCCTGAGACTCAGTTCATTGCTGTCACTGCTTACCAGAATGCTGACGTGAGTACTGGACCCCCCCCCCCCCCTCCCCCATGGTCTCCAGCATAGGAGCCACCCCACCTCTTCCTCCCCAAACAGCTCCAGCTCCCACTCATCCTCCCAGGGACCCCTCCCACATCGGGACCCCGTTGGTGCATCCCAGCATCATCCCAGGGGTCAAAGCATCATGGAAACCCCAGTGGCAGCCCCCTCCCCTTTCTAACACCCATATTTGCAGCACGTCCCGTGTGCCCTCAGCGTCCCTGTACGACTCCAACGCCCCCCCAGCGTCACATCCATCACCCCAGCATCCCCAGCTCTCCCCCCAATCCAAGCCCCGTGGGACCTGGGGGGCCATTCTGGGTGTAAGGGTTGAGGACGAGGGCAGGGGAGGGATGTGGGCACTGTGCTGGGAGCACAGCACAGCCTCAGCCCCCCGTATCCCCCTTATCCCTCCCCCCAGATCACTCAGCTGAAAATCGACCACAACCCCTTCGCCAAAGGCTTCCGGGACAACTTTGACTCGTGAGTAACCCCCCCCACCTCCCCACAGCCCCCATCCCGAGGCCTGGGAGGGAGCCCCCCTACACCCACCCAACCTTATCACCCCCCAGGATGTATGGAGCCTCAGAGGGCGACCGCCTGACCCCCTCCCCACCGGATGGCCCCGGCTGCCCCCAACTGCTGCCGAGCCCCCGCTTTCAGCCCTTCCTGCAGGAGCAGTACCCGCTGCCCCCAGGGCGCTTCTACAATGGGGAGCGGGGTCCCCCCCTGCCCCTGCCCCCCAAGGACCCCCCCCGATGGTACTTTGCCCCCCAGCAGCCGCCCACCACGGCGATGGAGTACGGAGGCTATGAGGGGGGGTACGGCGGGGGCAAGCTGGTGCCCTATGGGGTGAAGCCCTTCGCCCTGCCGCCCGCCGCCCACCCACCCCTGCCCTATTATCCCGAGGGGCCGGGGGCGTTCGGGGGGCCGGGGGGGGCTTGGGGGGGCACGGGGCAGTACGCATCCAAGGGCAGCCCCGGGGCCCTGGGCTGGTACCGGGAGCCTCGTGAGGAGAAAGGCAAGGAGGAGGGCTGGCCCCCTGAGCCCCCTGCCGTCAAGCCGGGTGATGCCGCCGAGCCGGGGCTGTACGAGGGGGGGTGCAAGAGGCGCCGTGTGTCCCCCTACCCCTCCAGCACTGAGAGCTCACCCCCCCCCCGCAACGGGGATCTCTACGACAAGGAGCCGGGCACCGACAGCAGCTACTATGGCTTCTATGGGAACTGAGCTGGGGGGGGGATGCTCGGACCCCCCCCCTATGCCAAGCACCCCCAGGAAGGGTTGGACAACCCAGAGCCACCCCCTGGGGCTGGAGCTGAGCCCAGTGCAGGGCATCCCTGCCCCCTCCGTCCTCTATTGAACACCCATATCCTGAGCAGAAGGGGTGAGGCTGTAGCCGGACAATCAGCCCCTGGAGCCCCCCCAGGTGGGGCCATGGGGGTGAGGGGGGGGGGGCTGAGGGAGGGAAAGGAGGGAAGGGAGGGGGTGTTTTTTGTTGTTCTGGGTGGTTTCGGGGGGGTTCATGCTGAAGTATTTATTGAGCCCCACGTGCCCGGTGCGGGGTGGGGGGCAGCAGCATATCTCGCAATAAAGGGGACGCTGTGGGTGAGGCCTCTTTTCTGTCCTCTGTGGGCGGGTGGAGGGAAACTGAGGCATGGGGGGGGAGAACCCAGGCAGATCAGGCTGGGGGTGGGGTCCCGAGACCGACAGGAAGGAAGAGCACCGCAGCCCCCAGTGTCTCTGCAGCCTTTATTACAGCAGGGCTGCCTGTGCAGCTGGGGGTGGGGGGGGAGAGATGGGGGGAGGCTGCCCGCCTGCGGGCACCTCGGGACCCCCACCCCACCCAGGGGATGGGGGCAATTCCTGCTTGTTTTGAAATCACAGTTTTGTGCTGGGAACTGCTGGGGCCGGGCACTGCCTGCCCACAGACAGCCGTGGGGGGGGGGTCCTGCACCCCAGTACTTGGGGGGCAGGGGGGGCTCAGCCCATGAGGGGCTGCTACCAGAGCACAGCGCTGTCCAGGTGGGCAAAGCCAGGGTCCAGACGCAGCTTCCAGTAGGTATTATTGGTCACCCATGACTCCTTGCCACTGGCATCTGTCAGCCGCCTGAGGATGGGGTGGGGGTTGGGGGGGCCACCCCTCAGCTGTGCCCCCGTTGCCCCCCCTCCCCTCCGCCCTGTTCCCTACCTGAAGAAGCGTGCCTGGTGTGTGATGTTGTTCTCCTCCATCACGCGGCGCCTGTCCCGCTGCAGCTGCTCGATCTGACGCTTCTGCGCCTCAGCTGCCGCCACGTTGCCCTCCTCCAGGTACCTGCAGGGGGGGGGCAAGAGCTGTAAGGAGCCGCCCCCCCTTCCCCCCACCCCGGCACACAGCCCCCGTCCCCATGCTGCTCACCGCTGGTCGGGCCGCAGGCGCGTGTCGGTGGAGGGCAGCACCCTGCGCAGCTCAGGCGTGAGCTCGTTCAGCTCCAGCGCGAACTGGGTGAAGCCGTAGTTTCGCTCGTGTTCGGTGGGCATAGGGTCTGATGGGGGGGTTGGGGAGGGTCACATGCTCAGCACCCCCATAGCATCCTAAGCATCCCCCCCCCCACTGTGCACCCCCCGGCTCCTTACTGGCTCTCCAGACGCACTGCCCTGGGGCTGGCCCACGGAACAGCCCTTCGTGCCATTTGCCGGCCAGGCGCTCCACCACGGCCCCGCTGCGGCTCAGCACCGCGCCCTGCACTTCGTTGGCACCCGCGCCCCAATACCGTGCCTGGGGAGGAAGGGGAGGCGTGGGGGGCAGTGGGAAAGGATGGGACCGAGAGGGGTGGGGTTACGGGGAAGGGTTAAAGGCACGGCCGTTCCAAAGGGGCCGTTCAGAAAGGGCGGAGTCACTAAGAAGGAGCGGCGCCAGTAAGAAAGGCTGGGATCATTCATAAAGGGCGGGGATTCGGGAGGTGGGGCCATTCAGAAAGGGTGCGGCACGCGTGGGAAAGGAGCGAGGCAAACGAGGGCCAGTGATTGGCTAAGAAGATCGGCGAAGGGGCGTGGCCCTGTCGGGGGGCGGGGCCAGACTATAGTAATACAACGGGAACCGGCGCCGTGTGGAGCACATCGGGGGGCGTGGCCAAGAGAGGGGGCGTGGCCAAGCGGTGGGCGGGGCGCACCTTGCAGAAGGTGATCTTGCAGTGGTAGGAGGCGTCCCGCGTGTTGCGGATCAGCACCTCGCCGTAGTGCTCGATCCACCGGGGGCCGCTGAGCACGTTGTGGATGCAGGTGGTGACCTTGTTCCACTCGAAGTGGTCCCCAGTCCTGCCGACAGCCGGCTGAATTTGAGGGGGGGGAGGGAAGGGGCCGCGAGTAGAGGGCTGGAGGGGGTGGGAGGTGGGTGGCGCTCACCTGGGCAGGCGGACGTTGACGGTGCCCACAGGGACGATCTCCAAGGATTTGCCCCAGAATTTGTTCTTCCATCTCATGTCTGGAGGACGGCGGCAGGTGAGGATCCGGCCCACTCTGTGACCCCCTACGTGGCCCCTGCACCCCCACACCCACCTTGCCAGAAGACGAAGTTGTCAGACTCGGCGTGGCAAGCGGAGATGGGGGGGTGATGGCTGACCTGGGGGAGGATAAAGGAGGAGTCGCTGCCCCTCCGGCCCCCCCACGCCCCTCCCTTCCCACCCAGCCCCACGTTACCTGCTCGCTGATGAAGCGGAAGCCGCGGTCGGGCCGCACACACTCGTAGGTCTCACCCAGCACTGGGTTGAAGGGTTTGCTGCCCGCACGGTAGAAGGTGGAGGCGTAGGCAGACACAGCAAAGGCAGCCACGTAGACCTGCACAGCCACACCTGGGTCAATGCACTGGGGGGGCCAGGGCAAGCTCATCCCACTTGGGGCATCCCCTAACCTCACTCACGTCCTTCTGCGTCCTCCCTTCCACATCCATGTAACCCATTTCCCACCAACCTCGTGTCTCCCCAACCCACGTCCCCCAATTCCACGTCCCCTCCACGTTCACCCCAATCTGTCCCACCACCTGTGCCCCACCACCCCACATCCCCTCAACTGGTGATCCCCCACACATATCTGCCCCGATCCACGTCCCCCCCTGCGCTCCCCCACCCTACATCATTCCAACCTATGTCTCTCACCCATGTCCCTCTGCGTCCCCCCACCCACATCCCCCACCCCATGTCCCCCACCAGGCGCTGCCGGGGGTCCCGTGCACGGGCGGCGCGGTCGAGCAGTGTGCTGTACTCCAACTCCTCACACAGGCGTTGCAGGGTGTTGAGGGGCTCATTCAGCTGCACCGGCAGAGCCACGCGGGACAGATCCTTGCCCACGCTACTCCGCAGCAGCCCCCACAGGCTCACATCCCCCGGTGGTGCGGGGGGAGCAGGCAGACGGCTCCGACGCTGTGGTCCCGGCCCCGGCAGCTCCAGTGAGGGCAGCTCCACCAGCCCCCCTAGGCTGTCCATTCCTATGGGACGTTGGGATGTGAAGCGGCGTGCCCCTGCCCCAGCACCCTGTCCCCCCACCTAGATGTTCTATACCTGTTTGGGGACGTCCAGGCCCCACCGGCTCGGCCAGATCCTCATCAATACTGTTGGTAGCTTCACTGATGCAGGACTCATCGTCCGACGCCTGGGGACGGGCACAGTCGGGTGGGCTGCAGGGGGGGTGGGGGTCACCCAGCGGGGGGGTTGGTGGGAAGGGCACCCGTGGAGGAGGTTGGTTGTGTGGGACAGGACTGGGGGATCCAACATGGGAACAGTACGGGGATGCAGGGACTGAGGGATGGAGGGAGCTGGGGGGGGGAGCCTGGTTCCACTGCTAGGCTCAGAGAGTGGGGATCCCCCAAACACCCTGTTTGGGGGGACTGTGGGTAGCTGGAAGAGACAAAGGAACAAGAGAGGACATGGAGGCCTGGGCTGGCTAATGGAGAGGAAAGGGGTGAGAGAACAGAGAGATGAACTGACTGGAGCAGCACCAAGCCTGGGGGTCCCATTCGGCTTTGCAGAGCCCTCCCTGCCCACCCCTATCCTAAGATCCCCCACCTCATTCTCAGAGGAGCTGGCAGAGAGGAACACCTCACAGGCATCGAAGAACTCAGTGTGTGAATCGGCCAGCGAGGCGATGCTGCGCTGTGAGCGCTGCTGCTCCCGGCCTTTGGCAGGCAGCATGTCGGGCTGCAGGGACAGCAGGGCTCAGCATCCACTCCATTGCCCCCCCCCCGGTCCCATCCCCTGCCCCCACTTCACCTCATCGGGGAGTAGTGAGGCAAAGGAGTCCATGGTGGTGTCAGAGGAAACGGAGAGCGAATGGAAGCGCTGCAGCCCATCCCGTGGCTC
This sequence comes from Tympanuchus pallidicinctus, assembly GCF_026119805.1. Lineage (NCBI taxonomy): Eukaryota > Metazoa > Chordata > Aves > Galliformes > Phasianidae > Tympanuchus > Tympanuchus pallidicinctus. Next base: position 1,483,297 of record NW_026294757.1, read on the forward strand.
CAGGCCTGGCAGGGGGGCCTGCGGAGGGGCTGAGCTGAGCCAAATCCCCCACAGCATCCTCCCAATTCCATGCAGGGGCTCAGGTGTCCACACAGGGTCACCCAGACCCCCAGCATTTGGACAAAGCCGCGATGACTTGCAGCGCACCCCCAGGACAGGGGCAGCCCCTCCAGACCTGTGCCCCCTGACCCCAGCACGGCCCCCTCAGGCCCACAGCCCCTCTCACCCCAGTGGGACCAGCACTGCCGGGGCGTGGGGCTGAGCGCCGACGGTCCAATGCCCGCTGCATGTCCTCCAGGCGAGCCCTCTCAGCCGTCAGTGCTGTCACCACGCTGCTGAGTGAGCCGTGCACTGCAGGGACAGGGGCGGGCGGTGAGGTTGTGGCATCATTTCCCCTCCCCGCAGTCCCCCCCCGCTGGGGCTGCCCCCCGTGGCCCACCTTTCTGTGCCAGCACCCAGAAGCTGCGCTGCAGCTGGCTGTACTCAGGAGGCAGGCTGAAGGGCAGCTGGCCCTGGCTGGGCTCCAGGTAACGAGAAAGGTTGGGGACGGAGCCGTGCAGCCGCCCCACCTGGAGGGGAAAGGGGGCTCAGCAAGAGATCCAGCCCCGGGTTCAGCACACACACGGCCTGCATCCGCCTCACCCGTCCGATGGTGTCATCCTTGGCAAAGCTCTGAGTGCACCACATCCTGGTGGTCCTCCGACCCTTCTTGGGCCTCTCCGTGGCAGCTGAGGGCTGCGGGAGGGGGATGGGTGGTGAGAGCGGGGCTGGGGGCTGCGAGGATCGGCCCCACACTCTGGCACTCACCTGGGTGCTGGAGATGAGGGGCGCGGAGGGGATGCGGTGCAGGGACTCGAGGCTCTGCAGCATCTCTGTCAGCTCCCGCAGCTGTGCCTGGCACGCTGACAGCTCTGAGTGGGAGCGGAGGTGCTTCGGTCAAGGATGGGGATGGAGACGATGGAGATGGGGATGATGGAAGTGGGGCCCCTCCCTTTCCTGCTCACCAGCTGAGCAGCGCTCCAGCCCCTCACTGTCCTTCAGCCACGCATCCACCTTGTCCCTGGAGCTGGCGAGGGCAGACAGGGCAGGGGCGCTGCCGGAGGGCACGATCCGTGTCCACGGACCCTGAAGATAGAAAGGATGCCATCAGGAGCCCCATTCCCAGACACGGTCCCACATGTCCACCCCAAGATGCCAGCGACCTGTGAGGAGCTGGGGGTCCTCCTGGCAGGAGCGAATGGGTCTGGACTCTCCCCCTGATGATGGGAGCAGAGGCTGCTCACCCAGCTGGCAAAGAGCTCTGCAGATTTGATCTGTGGGACAGACGGTGGGTGTGTGGGAGACCACAGCCCAGTCCCCTCCGAGCCCCAGCTCCATCCCCCACTGGGTGCCCCCAGACCTTGAGGTGGTAGATGTTCTCCTCTGTGTCCAGGTCGACCCGCTGCGCCTTCTTGTTGACAGACATGACAGACTGACGGACATCAATGGCACCGTGCAGCTTGCCCTTGAGGACCTGGGGAGCCCAGGGACCCCCGTCAAGAGGAGACTCCCTTCCTTATGGCAAAATGGGGGTCTCCCCCCAACCAGATCCCATAGGGAGGCTGCACAGGCGCAGCTCAGCCCCATACTCACATCCTGGCGCGTGGTAGCATATTTCAGGATGCCATTTTCCAGCACAAAGTACCTCTGAGGACAGAGAGAGACAGAGGCGAATCCCTACAGCCCCCATTGCAGAGGCCTAAACCTGCTCAGGGCTGGGCACGCTGCCCCCAGCACCCCGTTACCTTGTGCCAGCCCTTCAGGGGCCACTTTCTCTTCTTGAGCAGGTAGCCCTCCTGCCTCTCCGGATCCCGGCCTGGGCTGCCCCGATCTCGGGGCTCCTCCACCACCTCCCAGCTCTCCGAGCCCTATGGAGACAGAGGTCAACGGGAGGGATCCTGCAACAGCCACCGCTTCCAGCCCCCCCCTTGTCCCCCAGGGGTACCAGAGCATCTCTGTATTCCTCTAATCAGAGCAGAGTGAAGCCCCCTGAGACCCCACAACACCCCTGAGGCTGGATGCGGTGAGGATCCCACTGAGGTCCCCGACCTGCTGGATGCTGCTGTGCTTGGAAGACACGGTGCTGTTGGAGCGTGACAGGGCCTTTTTGGGAGAAGATGGATCCTTTTCGTGGCTGCCCATGGCCAGTGGGCACAGGAGGGTCCACGCTGAAGGGTCTGAGCTCAGCTGTCACAGTCCAGGAGGTGGGACCCACTGTGGGGAGGGGGAGCCTCGTCAGGGACCCCTGTGTGGAGGTCCCCAGCTGGGGACCCCCTACCCGCAGCCCTGCTGCCCCCCACCAAGGGCAACGGAGCGGTCGCGGGATGGGGGCAAAGCAGAACCGTCCGCTGCACGCCCACAACCCACACCTCCCCGCTCCGTGGGTGCCCACGCCCGGGCAGAGCGGTGTCCCCGTGCCTCAGTTTCCCCAGGGAGGTTCCTCCCGGAGCCGGAAGCCGTGCCCGGTGCCGCCCCGCCCTGCCCCGCCTTACCTCGCCCGTACGGCGGGTCCAGAGTCCGGTCCGCATCCCACGAGCAGCTCGGTGGGTTCCCCTTCTCGCCCTCCCCACCCCCTCGCCCAGCGCTGCCCCGGGAGCCCCTCCGACAACGGGCAGCGGCAGCCGCGGCCCCGTCCCAGAGCGGAGGGGATGCGAACGGTCCGGGGGTCTCCGCGCCGTGCCGCAGCAGCGGCCCCGACGTCCCTCCGGTAACGGGAAAATCCCCGCGCATCGCTCAGCCCGACCCCACCGCCGTCAGCCCCGGAGCGGGGCAGCGCGCCCGGCCCCGGCGGGCAGCAGACGCCCGTTGAAAGGGGAGCGGGACCGGAGACCCCCCGCCCCCCTCCTCCCCCGGTGGTTCCCGGTTGTTCACCTGTGCGGACGGCGGGCGCAGAGCCAGGGCCGGGGCCGGTCGCATCCCGCCCGGCGGTTGCAGGAAGCGGAACACGGAAGGAGGCGGAGGCACCGGGTCACAGCCGCTCGGTTCTGCCCCCTGCACCGTGGAGGACCGGAGCCGACAGCGCCGAGAACCCCGAGACCCCGCCGCGGTACCGCCGCCCCAACTTCGCCGGCTGCACCGGAGGCTCCGTGCGTTGGGATCGCGTCCGGCCCCGGAGCGCTCAGCCCGCACCCTCCCCCTTCCCCAAACCCTTCCTCGCCCCGGGGAATCGGACGCGTTGAGAGCAACAGAGCCACAACGCGGCCTCCCCCAGGCTGAGCCCCCCTTGCTCTGCCCCACACCCCGCTGCGGTGCCCCACGGAGCAGGGAAACCCACCCGGGGCTTTGGGGTCTCCTTCCCATCCCACCACAGCTCCTGCCCAGCTGAGGCTCTGCTGTGACAATGGAGAGATGGGGGCCAAGGAGAAGGATGCATTTGAACTCATACTTGAGAATGCAGAAGAACCCCCAGCCCACCCTTCCCAGAGATGAACCAGGCCTCCAGGATCGCTACCACCACGCAGCCAACTTTAATGCAACAGCCAGCAGCCCCACGCGCTCAGCTCCATGCCTGCCATACAGGGAGAGCTGCAGCACACTCCTGCACGCCACTGGTGGCTCTGAGCATTGGACGTCTTCCATGCCAGCACAGCCACAGGTCTCTGCCCTCTTCAGTCAGAACCAGAGCTTCCCTGAGCACGTCCCACAGCACCCAAAGCACAGCTGGGCCGACCCCATGTGCCACTGGTGCATGCAGACTGGATGGAGAGCACTGGAGTGGAACGAAGGGACGAGCTGGGCCAGACTCAGACCCACTGCTGGTTGCCCACGCATGGCTGAACCTCCAAGCCCTGCCTGCAAGCACAGCTGGTGAATGGGCACAACTGGGGGCTGGGGATGAGTGTCACTGTGTCCCCGAGCTCTGGGCAGGCTCTGTCCCTGCTGGGCTCTCTGTCTTGCCAGCCCCAGCCTGCAGCTGGTGGATGTGCCCGTCCAGCAGTGCTGTGAGGTGTGCGGCTCCGTGCTGCAGCATGGAACACGTCTGGGAGGGCAGGAGTGCCAGGGCGCCCAGCGTCTGCCCCTGCGAGGCCTCCAGTGAGGGCAGCTTGGCAAAGTTCTCCACTCCCTGCCTGCTCAGGATGGTGTCGTCAATGCAGGCACCTGAAAGAGAAGCAGGCACAGCTGAGGGGCAGCAGCGTGCTGCGAGGACTGAAGTGTTTGTGCTGGAGCTCCTGGCATTGAAAGCTGCCAAGATGGGGACAGGAGACAGCTGCAACCCCACAAGCAGCTGCTCTGCCCCCATCTCCTCCTCACGCCTGGGGAACCACTTCAAAGAATGACAGAATATCCCGAGGTTTAAGGGACCCATAAGGATCCACACAGGACCACCCAAAGATCACATGGCTAAGAATGCCATCCAGATGCTTCCTGAACTCGGTACCATGATCTGGGCAGCTTGGTCCATGCCCACAACCCTCTGGTGAAGAACCTGTTCCTGATATCCAACCTCTCCTCCCCCAGCTGCATCATGCAGGAGCCCCGGGCTCTCACCCAGCAGGTTGATCTGCGGCACTCCCTTCAGGATCCGCAGCATCTCCTTGGCCTTCGTTTCTGGGCTCACCAGAAGGATATTGCGGGACACAAAGAGCGGGAGGAGGTTCTTATAGCGAGACTTGGACAGCACGGGGCGGACGATCTGTGGGAGGCAGCACTCAGTGGTGGGGAAGGAGGCCTGGCGGCTGCAGCAGGGAGAGCCCTGCAGCTTCCCCAGCCCCCTACCTCGTTCAGGACGAATTTGACCTCAATATTGTGCTTCCGCAGGTAGTGCCTCATCAGCACCATGTCCTCCCCGGGCATGTAGTTGTATTGACACACCGCGACCATCCGGTTGTCCCGGAACACCTCCTCCACCTGCCGCCGGAGCAGCCGGGCGTAGCCGTACTCCTGCAGGGAGGAAGCAGCCACGGGAGCGCCACGGCCCGGCACCTGGGGGACACCGCTGGGCCTGCACGGGGCCTACAGTGTGCAGCCCGCAGCTCCTGGGGCGGCCCAGCGTTACCTCCTCCTCCTCCTCCTTCTCCGCCTTCCTCTTAGCAGGCAGGCAGCGCTCGGGGACGGCGGGCCTCGGCGCGATGTACTCGGTGACGGCCATCAGCTTCTGGCGCTGGAAGTGCATGGCCTTCCAGTGCCGGGTGACCGCCTTAGAGGCGCGCCGGACGAGCTGCAGGGCGGGCAGCCAGCCTGCGGGGACAGAGAAGCGCTCAGGAGGAGCAGGGAGGGAGCCGGGCCGCAGAAAGGAGCGCCGTGCCCGCCCGGGCCCCGCACTCACCCCGCCGCCACGGCGCAGGGCCGCTCAGCGCCGCCATCTTTGCCGCGGATGCGCGGAGCCTTGTGGGGAGGCGGGGCATCGGTTGCGCGCATGCGCCGGGGTGCTGTAAAGGCCCGCCCCTTCCGGTGCGCTCCTTCCGGCGCGTCCCGTCTCTTAGCAACCGGCGCGCTGCGGCCTGCTCGTGGGTCGCGGTGTTCTGGGCTGCGCCTGCTGCCCACCCGGCCCGGCGCATCCCTGGCCCTCCTGTTTCCGCCTGATCCCGCTCCCCGTTTATTCCCCTCCCATTTCTGCCTCTCTCTTTCTACCTGGTGCCTTTTCCCCTCACGGAGGCGACATGTCTGCCCCAGCCCTCCCGCGCATCCCCCTATCCGCACAGCACAAGGACACGACGAGGGGACAGAGATCCTGCTCGCCAGCACCCACCGTGGCTGGGGAGGAGGAGGCTCTGCCTGGGGGTGAGTGTGCCGTCACAGAGCCTGCTGACTGGGATGCAGGGGATTGAAGCCGCTGCTGAGCCTGATTTCCTCTAGGCTGTGAGCAGATGTCCCTGGGGGTGACCCTCACTGACCGCCTTATGGCTGCACGGAGCTTTCCTGGGCTGGGGGAGACCGTGAGACCAGAGAGCTGGTGAGAAACCATGGGGAGACCAGCAGGTGGGGGGTGGGCACAACAGCCTCCCTCAGAACAATCCTTTCACCAGCTCCGAGGAGCTGCCAGCCCTCCAGACCATCCGCTTGGACCGGGAGGATATCTGCACCATTGGGAGGCTGGGGAGTCTGCCGGGGATTCACAGCCTCTACCTGCAGCGGGTAAGATAGCAGGCAGAGCCTGGTCCTATGGGGAACAGCCTCCTTTGGGGCCAGCATAAACACCCCCAGTTCTGCCCCCAGCACTGCCAGAGAGACCTACGGTTCTCCCTTCCTATGACATAATTTGAGTGAGGTTCTGGCTTTTCTAAACCCAACTGAGGAGCCTTAGTTCTACTGGGCTCCCATGCAGCCCCCACGCCCTCTCCATAAAGCTCCTAGAGGAGATGGTGAACGCTGTTGTTGCACATGAGATTGGAATGATTCTGGAGTGCTCCTGAACTCTGATTTTCCATGCAGTAGAAAATCATGTTTTGGTGTTGTGTTGTAGTTTTTTGTTTTGTTTTGTTTTGTTTTTCCCCAGAACCGAATTGAGAAAATCGAGAACCTGGACTGCTTTCCCAACCTGCAGTGAGTGCCACTAAGGGGATGCATGTGATCAAGGGAGCATTCAAGTTACAGGATGACTTTGCAGTGGTTTGTCACAAGGGTTTGCCATCCTCAGAGCAGCAGTGCTGCACGGCTGTCACCCTGGGGACCACAGTGTCCCATCTCCAGAGGGGGGTCACAGCTCCTGCTTCTGCCCTCCCTGTGCTCCCCAGGTTCCTCTCACTGGCTGGAAACTGCATCCGCAAGGTGGAGAACCTACGGCCCCTGCAACACCTGCGCTTCCTGGACCTGTCCCAGAACCAGATCCAGACTCTGGATGCAGGTGGGGTGGCACCAGCAGAGCCTTGGCCCTGTCCCTGTGCTCTGCAGCACTTGGGTCCCAGCAGAACTGCAGCACAGCCATCCTGGGGCTGGGATGTGTGTCTCAGCAGGGCACTGGGAGCCCCACAGGTGGCTTTGAGTGAGCCTTTCCCCTAGCAAACTCCAGGTGTCTGCTTCCACCTTGTGTTCTGCTTCAGCAGAACATGGAAAGCAGCTCCTGGCAGCCTCAGGAATCTCAACCTGAACTGCTCCAGACCTCTTCGACCCAGAAGGTGTTTCCTGCCCCTACAAGGCAGAGATGGTGCAGATAGGCTCACACTGCCTCAGCCTTCTGGGAGGATCCTCTCCTGGATGTTTTTTGGCACAAAGAGAAGGGATGGAGAGGTATTTTCCTTCTGCTCTTCTGCAGTGTTTCTAGTGTGCTATCTTCTGTTTGCAGACAGATGTGAGAAAGGCAACAGTGACAGTCTGGGAAAGGGAGAAGGCCTCTTTTCTCACTATCAGATTGTATGGAATACGTGTCCCCTCCCTCCCTGCCTCAGTTTCCCCAGCTTTGAGATGAGAGGCAGCTTCCCACGGCAGGGCTGTGGCCTCAGGAATGCGTGTGAAGCACTCCAGGACGCAGCAGCAGCACGCAGGGTTTGCTGCACACACAGCTCCACGGAGCAGGTGGGGCTCAGCCCCCTTCTCAGTCTCTTTTTTCCTTCCTTTGATGTGTGCAGATGAGCTGCCCCACAGCCTCCGCCTCCTGGACTTGACAGGAAATGAATGCACCCACCAACCCGGCTACAGGTGGGTTGGGGAAGCCCCAACGGTGAGCAGGGGGGGGGGGGAGAGCGAGCCCCCCAAACCCTGTGAGCTCAAATGTTGTGTTCAACACCTCCCCCAGACCCAGGAAATCTGAGCCTGCATCTGCCCAGGTGGGGCAGGGGGGGCTGTGCTGCTTCTCCCAGCACGATGCTGTGCGGTGGGGGAATGTCTGCTGTTTGCTTGCTGCTTGCAGGGAGCTGGTGGTGGCAGCCCTGCCCCATCTCCTGCAGTTGGACGCCCAGCCCCTCCATGGCTGCGTGGATCCTGTCCCAGATGAGAAAGAGGAGGAGAAACATTGCTCCAGCAGCGAGGATAGCGACGATGAGTTGTTCTCTGAGCTGGGTGCCCCGTTCACCACAGGCAAAGGTGCCCAGACTGAAGCAAGACACACTGCATGCTTGGGGGTCTCTGTGTCCCCATGGGTGACACACAAACACCAAGGAGCTCAGCTGGCTGTGACGAGCTCTCTTCTCATTCCTCTCTCCCTCCTTCCCACCATCCCTGGCAGATTTCTTCACAGACCTGCAGCAGGAGCTGGCTGGGCGCTCTCGGAGGAGGCAGGGGGAGGCCCTGGAGGAACACCAGGCCCGTCTGCGGGAGCTGCAGGAGCACAGGGCTCTGCTGCTGCCCCCCTTACCGCTGTGCTCACTGGGCACAGAGAGCTGCCTGCCCCCCAGCCCAGGAACCAGCACAGCCCCTGGCCCTGGGCAGTTTCAGCTCCATCCCCAGGCAAAGCCTGGACAAAGCCAGAAGCCAAAACCAGCTGCCATCCTACGCCAGCCCTGGCCCACAGCCCTGCAAGGGGAGCCTTGTACCAAAGGGGCAGGGAAATAGGCAGCACCTCAGGTATGTGGCACCAGCACAGTGCTGCGCAGTTGGAATTAAAGCCTCTTTATTCTTACGTCGATCTCTGTCTGCTGCAGAGCCCTGCAGCCAGCAGCTGGGTCCTCTGCTGAGGGACTGAACGTGAGCAGCTCTGCTAATGGTGGGAGCAACGTGCCAAGCTGAGAAAGGGAACCCTACCCCCCCTTCCGTGCACCCCCCTTTCACACCACAAGCACTGATTGATGCTGGAGGTGCTGGTGGAGCCATTCCCCTCCACAGCTCCAAAACGAGAGGAGGCGAGGAACCAGGACGGGGCACCAGGAAGGATTTCTCACCCCCAGGTGGGAACAATGCTGTGGGGTCTGAGCTGGAGCCCGACCTCAGCTCCTCTCCTCTCCTAACCCACCTGCGTGGGGTTTATTTGTAAAACTTCATCTCTGCATCCACGCAGTCGAAGAAGAGCTCAGCCAGCTCCTCCGGCCTTGGCGCCACGTTCCCTGCCAGCAGCCCATTCACTGCCTCCAAGCCCTGCTTCTCCAGGTCCCGCAGCGTCTGCAGGAGCTCCCGGCCCCGTTCCTGGTGGGATTGGGGGCAAAATAAAGCTGAGGATGGGCGCCATCAGGACATCCCACCGCCTCCCACGTTGCCATGGGACAGAACGAGGGCCATCGGGAAGGGCTCGCTGCTACCTGGTCCTTCTCCATCAGCTCCAGCGCTGCCTGGTGCCGGCGGTAAAGCTCGTGCCTCCGATCGACGGCGCTCTGGAAGCGTGGCACCTTCTTGGCAGGGTCGTCACGGAAGGTGGGAGAAATCACCTGCGGTGCAGGTTTAAGGCCAGGTACGAAGATGAAGGGTTTGAAGACGGACCTGGTGGAAAGCAGCAGGGACGCTCAGCCCAGGGCACGGCTCTGTCTCGTGTTCATCATCCTGGAGTCCTCACCTGGAAGGGTCCGGAGTGGCTGTGAAGAAATGGACGCAGGGCAAGGCAGGGTCCTGGGGCAGCACGGACACCATGCTGCCCGCCGTGCGGAAACCTTCCGAGTCCACGCAGATGCCGCTGTCCTTGTCCCTCAGGATGGCCATGAACGTCTCTGCTGTGATGCGTCCTGGTAGGCAAAGCAGATCCACATCGCTGCTGGCTGCCACGGTGCAAGCTGGGGGCTGCTCTTCCCATCCCCGTCCTCACCTACGTGCTGCTGCAGCAGCTCCTTGCCAGCACGATAGCGGGTTTTGGCAGCCTCCATGCGTGGTGGCTGCTGTGCCAGGGAGAAGACCTCAGCAAAGCTGAACTGGCCAGCCCCGCTCCACCAGCCCTGGCTCTGGGCTCGCTGCCGCAGCCCCGGATGCTCAGCTGTGATGTCCGTCCCGATGCTGAGCTGGTTGGAGATATTGCGGCTGCCCTCTGTGGAGCTCAGGGTACATCAGGTGTGGGGCAGACCCCGGGGGATGGGGCTCCCCAAATTAACCCTGCCTGAAGCTGAGTGTGCGCTCACAGGCTCCCACCACCGCCGATGCCTGCTCACCTCGGATCCGCTGCGCTGCCCAATAGCTGCCGGCCGTCTCCAGCACCCAGGCCTCGTGGCGGTCAGCCAGCAGGAAGGTGTTGTGGTACACAAAGGGTGTGGGCTCCTCCTTGCAGCTCCCACCCTGCCCGTGCTGCTCCAGCAGGGCCGTGATGACATCCAATGCTTCCCGGGCAGAGCCGCCCCTCTCCAAGCCCAGCCTGCAGCACAGCGGCACCCCATGGGCCACGTGCACCCCAGGGGAACTGCGGGGTGATGAGGGGATGCTCCTCACCTCACCAGGTCCATACCCAGCAGCGCCTCATCCTCCCCAACAGGCTCACGGGTCCATACGCCCTCGTTGCCCACGCAGACACCGTGCTCGTTGGCACCCATCTCGGCACCCCACAGCCAGGCAGGACGGCTCAGCACCACCGCGTGGGTCCGCTCCACCTGCTCGATCTCGATGTAGGTGCACTGAGGGGAGACGGCAGGGCTGAGACCCAGCGCGCTCATCACACCGCTGGCACGGGGACGCCGAGAGCCGTCACGCCGCTGCCCTGGCACGGTTCTCACCTGCACTTTGTCCCCGGGGCGGTGGACGGCGGAGGGGATGTAGGCGATCTCTTGCACTTCGTGCCGCGGGCGGTCGGCGTTCTTGCCGAAGACGACAGCGGGCGCTGCGGTGTGCGGAGGCAGCGCCACGAAGCAGTCGCAGGATGAGGGTGCGGGATCCCGGCCTGCCATCCTTAACCGGGGCACCGATGGCAGCGTCACCCCCCCGTCCGTCCGTCCGTCCGGATCCTGCAGCTGTCCTCAGGGTCCCCCTCGGTGCTGGCAGCCGTGGGACAAGGTGGGGTCCTGCGGTGTGGGGTGGGACAGGGATAGCAGCGGCCCCAGTTCTGGGGCACAGCACCGAACGTGAAGGGGGGGGTGGGGTGGGGAGCACCTTCCCCAGCATCTCCTGTCTGGGAGCCCGGCAGCTCTGCACGAACCGGGACCCCCGCACCGACCGGGAACGGACCCCCCGCACCAACCCCGTTACCGGACTCCCGACCCGGACGATTCCCGTTACCGGACCTCCGGCCCCGGACCTGCCGCCGCCTCCGTGCCGTCTCCTCCCCTCGACTCCCGGTTCCGCCCTCCTCGTCCCCGCCCGCCCCGTCCCGTTCCGTTCTGCCGACGGCGGCGCCCGGTGGCCGGAGGTCGCAGGGCGGTGGCACCGGGACGCGCCACCCCCCCTTCGGTGCAGCCCGGTCCGATGGCGCCCAGCGATGAAGGATGAGACCCTGCCGGACGTCCCCCTCAAAAAAAAAAATAGGAGACGGAGAACCGGGCCGTGGAAAAACGCGCTTTATTCCGGTACAAAACGAGCCCCAGCCCCGCAGCCTCCCGCAGCGCGGACCCCCCTCTCGCTCCCCCCGCAGCTCCTCGGCCGCCCCCGGCCCGGGCGAGGTTGGGCGGGGGATCCCGGGGCCGGCGCTGCCGGTTCCTCCCCGCCCCGGGGCGGTGCTCGGGGGGGGGACGCGGCGCGGGGGCAGTTCGGGGCCGGCACCCCACGCCGCAGCCGGCCCGACAGGTTTCGGCGGGCGGGGGCCGGGCTCCGGCCTCCCCACCCGGTGCCGCCGCCTCCCGTTGCCCCATCGCTGCGGCGGCGGGGAGCGGGGGGGGGGGAGGCGGGGACAGAGCGCATTTGGGGCCCGGAGCCCACCGAGACTTCACCTCGGGGTGGGCTCCTGAAGGGGGAGGGGGGACACAGCACAGGGAAGGGACCCCCCCCCTCCCCAGCACGAAAGGCCGTGGCTACATCTTCACCCGGAGCCGTCCACCCCGAGCGGGTGGCAAAGCCTGGCTTCACCTTAATAAAATAATAATATTAATAATAATAATTAATAATTAATAATAATAATAAAACACTCGAAACCCGAAGATCCGCGGGGCGCCCTCTGGGCACGGACCCCGCTCGACTTCACCTCCACACCTTTCCCCCCCACCCCTCCCCCAGGACCCCGGGGCACCCTGAGCTCCGGCCACGGTCCCCACGGAGCCCCAATCCACCCCTCCCCGCATCCCCGACGGCTGTGACCCAGCGGGGCAAAGCCGGGGGTCCATCAGCCCAAGCCCAGCCCCAGTGCTGCCTTCCCCCTCCCCTCCCCCCCACGTTCAGTGTCTCCTTCTTTATCCATGGGGCTCAGCCACAATTTGGGAGGTGGGGGGGGAAGGGGATAAGACCCAAAAGATCCCCCCACAGAACACTTCGTGGGGGAAGGGAGGTGAAGGGTGGACTCGGGATGACCGGGGGGGGGGAGGAGGGGGAAGAACATGGGGGGTCCCTGCTGAGAGATGCAGGGACCTGGGACGGGATGGCTACGGGGTCCCCGGGGGGGGGGGGGGGGGGGACAGGCAGCATGCACAGGGGGACGGGCGGCTGTCCCTGGAGGAGGGGTCCCGGGGGGGCGGGCAGCATGCACAAGGGGGGGGGGGGGAGCCCTGAAATTACAGGGGTCCGCGGCTTGGGACAGCCCAGGGACGGGCAGCATGCACGGATGGGGAGGGGGGGGAGGGCGCGGGGTCCCCGGGGAGGAGCGGCCGCGAGTGCCGGGATGAGGGGGGGTAGGATGGGGGGGGGGGGGGGGGGAGAACCGGCGGGCGGTGGAATGCGGCCATCCCGGCTCTCCCGGGGCCGCGGCCGCTCCGCGCTTCCCGCCCGGGGCCGCGGCGGCGGTGGGTGTGGGAAAGCTGCAGGCGGGCGCTTGGGCAACCACCCGCCGAGCGCCGCCTGACAGCATCCCCCACCTCCCCCCCCCAACTCACATTCAAGCAGGATTATTATTATTTCTTTTCCCTCCCCCCCCCCCCTTCTTTTCTTGTTTTCTTTTTTTTCGGCCTCAATTTGGGTCGTCCCCCTCCCCGTATTCGCCCCCTCCCCACATCCATCCCATCCGTTTGGGCCAAATGGAGGCCAAAAAAAAAAAAAAAGAAAAGAAAAGAAAGAGGGATTTGCAGCCCCCTCTCGCCCCGTATGAGGCTCCAATAGGGTGGGCTATGGGACCCGCGTGGAGAAATAGACCCCCGGCCCCACGCAGCGCCATGGCAATGGGGGCTGAAACCCAGCGGGGTCGCGGGGCTGAAGCCCGGAGCGTTTGGGGGGGTTGCACGGGAGGGGCCGCGGGGCTGCAGCCACGCTCCAGGGCTGAGGGCTCGGGGCTTTCTCTCGCTTTCTCCCTCTCTTTCCGCCCCTCTCGGCCGGACGTGCCTGGGCAGCTCCGGCTCCTCGGCTCCCATTGATGTTCCTCCCGAGCCGCCAGCCAGCAGCTCCCAAAATACCATTGGGGAAACCGGAGTGGAAGGAGGGAGGAGGGGGGGGGAGGTGGAAAGCGGGCGCGGGACGAGCGAAACCGCCCGCGGGCATCGCCGCTCCCACCGGGGCACCGAGCGGCACCGAGCAGCGGCAGCCCCCCCCGGAGACCAGCCCCGAGGGTCGCCGTCCCCCCTCGCCCATCCGCGGCACCCGCTCAGTTTGTGGGGGCGGCCGTGCCCCCCTCGGGCTCCCGTTTGCCCCCTTTGCCCCCCGGCGGCTCGTTGCTCCCCTTGACGTCGGGCTCTCCGCCCTCCTTGCCGCCGTCGTGGGTCTTCATGTGCTTGCCCAGGTGGTCGCTGCGCATGAAGACGCGGCCGCAGACGGGGCAGGTGAACTTCTTGGTGCCCGTGTGGGTCTGGAGGTGCCGCTGCAGCTCGTCGGAGCGGGTGAAGCGCTTCCCGCAGAACAGCCAGTTGCAGACGAAGGGGCGATCGCCGCTGTGCCAGCGCAGGTGCGCCTTCAGGTGCGAGGTCTTGGCGTACGCTTTGCCGCAGCCCGGGATGTGGCAGTTGTGCAGGTGTTTGCGCTTGGAGCCCTCGGGGCACGGCCCCCCCCTCTCCGCCTCCTGGCAGTTGGGACAACGGCACGCCGCCTGCCCCCCGCCCCGCGGCACCGCTCGGCGGCCCCCTTTGGCCCGCCCGCCTCCCTCCGCTTCGGGCTGGGGGGGACCCTCCAACGCCTTCGCCCCCTCCGGCCCCAGCAGGTGCTGGGCGGGGGGCAGCAGATGGGCGGGGGGAGCGCAGAGCTGCGCTTCGCCTCCTCCGTACCCCCCCAGGGGCGGCTGCAGGCCGGGGGGCGCGGGCACCTGGAGACCCCCCTGCGTGTGGGGCAGCTCCATCCAACTGGCCCCGGCGTGGAGGTCCCACCAGTTGACTCCCCCCTCCTCTCCGGAGGGAGCGGGATGGGGGGGCCGAAACCAGGGCTCGTAGGGGTGCGCCATGTCCGGGGGGGCCGCCTGCAGCAGCTTGGCGTAGGAACCGGGGGCGGCGGGGCCGTCGGGGGGCAGCTCTATCCGCGGGGGGCCATGGGGATCGTAGGCGCCTGGAGCGGCGAAGGCGACGTCGGGGCCCGGCAACGGCAGCTCCGGGGGAGGCAGCGGAGAGGCGAAGTCGGCGCCCGGCGGGGGGGGCTGGAAGGGCTGCAACGGCTGCAGGTCCAGGGGGGTCGGCGAGGCGCGGGGCGCGTCGGAGGACTGGTTCCCAAGAGAGCCGCAGACAGCCGTGAGCATTGCCGGACGGCGGCGCGGGCGGAGGCGCAGACAGACCTGCGGGGCCGGGGGAGGGGGAGCGATGGGGGAGAGAAGAGCGGTGAGAAGTGGACGTGCCCTGAGCCCCAGCGGGCCCCTTCCCAACCCGCCCCCCCCGGTGTGTCCCCATGGCCACGTGTGGGGCTGACACCGGTGGTGGCCCCGATTCCCGTCCTCGCACAGAGGGAAGATGAGGCAGGCAGCAGTTCCCATGCATGGATCACGCTATGCTATGGGTGCCGGCCCCACCGAGGCAGCGTCCCCAGCACCCGTAACCCCACTGAGGGCATTTCCCCACCACGCACCCGGTGTGACACCTGGACGGTACCGGATAGCAGCACCCCACCGGTCCCCAGGCGCCGTCCCTACAGACCTGCTCCCGAATTCCCAAAGCTGAGGAAGCCACGGGGCTTTGCCTCGTCACCTCCGTGCCGCGCGTCCCCCAAACGCAGCACTGCGGGGTGCAGTGCCCTAAATCCTGCCCCACCGCCCGGCCGAGCCCCAAAGCCTCACCCTACAGCACAGGAACACGGCACCCACGAGCCCATGCGCTGCTGTGGGGGCGGAACGCAGCCGGGGGGACACGCAGCTCCGGGCCGGATGGCAGCGGGACAGGGCAGGGAGCCTTGGGGCTCGGCCGCCGGCACCGCTTTGAAGCCGGGCTCGGGGCTGCTTTCGCCCCCGGCCACGCACCCGCAGCCCCCGGGCACCCACTGCTCCCCGCAGCGCAGCCGTGACTCACCGGAGCCGCACAAACCCCACGGGGGCCCGGCCCCACCCCGGTGTTGAAATCCACCTGCCGCCACCGGCTCCCGCCCCCCCTCCCCGGTTTCCCACCGGTGCCCGGACCTCCTCCCCACCCCCCTCCACCCGCAGCCCCTTCCCAACACCTCCAGGGCGATGGGAGCGAAGCCGCACTGCCTCCCACCACCCCCACTGTGGGATGGGGACAAAACCCCCAGGGATGCAGTGATGCTTTCGGGCCGTATTGCACAGCCTCCATCCCCAGCGCCATGGCGCCCCAGCATTGGAGATCCCCGGGGCAGCCCCCAGCCCCGTGGGGACGCTGCTTTCCCCGGTTCTGAGGTGGGGGACCCCACGGTACCAAAGCCCCCCCCCATCCAATGGAGCCCCATCTCCACCTGCTATAGAAGCCCCGAGCTGGAGCATGAGCCCCCCCAAGGGCTGGGGGTGCTGCTCCCCACCTGCGCTCGGCTCTGCTCCGCCCCGTGGGGGAGGGTTGGTATCGATCGTCCCCAACACTCCGAGGACCGTCCGCACCACTGGGGGACGACAGCAGAGGGGTGAGGGCTGGCACCCAGCGGGGACTGAGACCGCACCGGGGCCCCACGGCCCATCGCAGGGTATGGGGCAGCCACCAACGTCGCGTGGGGCCACACGGAGCTGGGAACGGGGGGTCCAGCAACGCGAGCCCGATCCCCCCGGTGCCCAAAACCAAAAGAAGGAGCCGGAGGCAGAAGGAAAGCGCGGGTGCCGGGCAGCTCCCACCGCACACCCCTCAACCATGGGGCAGAGCCCACAGCCCCGTCCCACCGCGCCCGGCCACGGAGGCGCTCCGGTGGCGTTTTTCCATCCGAAGATGACGGCAGAAGCCCGGGGGCCACGCGCTGTCCCTCCCTGGCGCGGTTCGGCGGCGACGCGGCGGCCGTTCCACCGCAGGGAAACTGAGGCAGCGGCGGTGATGCGCTCTGAGTCACGGGCCGGGCTGGGCAGAGCGGCTCTGCCCGACTCGCAGCCGGGGCCGCGCCCCGCGGCGGGGATGGGCGGCAGCCGCTGCCCTCGGCCCGCGCCCGGCCGGACACCCGCAACCCCGCGGAGCTCCACGCGTGAGGATACCGCGAGTTCGGGGGATGCCGCGGGTTTGGAACAGCGCCGGGGTTGCGGGGGCGATCCCGGCGCTGCGGGGCGATGCCGCGGTTTGGGGCTCCGCGCACCGCAGCGAAACTCCCCGGGGCCGCGGCGGAGCGGGGCGGGGCGGAGCGGAGGGGGCCCCGGTTGTCCCGAGAGCCGCAGCCCGAAGCGGGGACCGGACTGCAGCGGGAACGGCGGGGGCCGGGAGGATCGCGGGGGGTCTCGGGCAAAGCGGGGAGCGGCGCGGTCCCGTTCCCAAGCGCAGTTACCGGGATCCCCGCGTTCGGGACCACCGGAGCGGTGCCGGTGCCGTCGGGGCGCCGCGCGGTACGTACGGGTCTAAGGGCAGCAACGAGCTCCCGGCGGCTCCGTCCTCATCGGCGGGGGCGGGCGGGCGGCTCTGGCTCCCGAGGGACCCCCGAGGGACCCGCACGGTTCCCCAGGGACCGGGCACCCACTGGGCCGGGCGAGCAGGAATGGTGGGTCCCGGCCGCGCGCCGGCTCTTCCCTCCCTCCCCACCTTCCCAGCTCCACCCCTATACCTGGCCCAGGTGATTTTAACCCTTGGAGGCAGAGCCTGGGCGGTTGACAGCAGCCTCGTCCCCAGCTCGGGATCCGGCGCATGAAAGCGGAGGGAGGGGACGGGAAGTTCGCAGCAGACACCGCAAACAGGGGGTAATTAAAAGAAGAAAGCAACAACCACCTCCTCCCTCCTGAGCCTATGGCCGCCCTCCTCCTTCCGCCCTCCTGTGCCCCGTCGGCAGCCGGCCCAGCCTGGACAGCCCTGTAGCCCCCCGCGTGGTGACAAGCCCCTGCCCCACGGGTGCCACCAGAGGGGACGCAGTGTCCCCACTCATCCCTGTGCCGTGGGGTGGATGGGACATGGACGTGTCAGGGCTGGCGATGGATGCATGGCAAATCAGAGTGGGGTACAGACATCCCACCGTGCCCCAGATGCAGCTCAAAGAGCTGAGTGGCAGCCCGTCCATACTCAGCTGTGGGCTCCAACCCTCCTGGCCCCATCCCAGTCCCTATGGAGGCTGTGAGCACCAGGAGCTGCCGGGACCCCGGGCGGGGGGGGGGACGGGACTCCCAGGTGGCATCACCTCAATGGAGCAGCTTGGGTGTCACGACCCCATTTCTCCAGCCAACGTCCCCGTCGCGGAGCAGGGCTGGCTGCTGGGCACTGCAAAGCCATCAGGGAGGGTATCCCTGTACGCCAGCGCCCTGCTGGAGCCGGAAGCCCACCCGCAGCCCTGCTGGCCAATGCGGTGCGTGGGAGCCCGCAGCTCCCGGTGCTTGCCAAGCGCCCGGCCGGGCGGCGGGTGCGGGAACTCCTTTGCCTTGGGGGAAACTCTCCTGGTTTTCATCATCGCGTGGGTCCCGGCAGAGCGTGCAGGGATGGGACGGCGCTGCCGCCGCCGCCGAAACGCCGTTGAGGGTGGGGGGAGGAGCGCGGTGACCCCCGGCTCTGCCGCACCGCGGGGACGCCCGGCGTGGAGGGGATGGGCGGCAATGGGGTGAGCCGCTGCCGGCCCTAAAGACGTGGCCTCAAGTGTGCACAGGGCCGTGGATCCACATAGGGCACGTGGAGGGATGCAGGGGGATCCCAGCCCCAGTCCTGATCCTGGTTGCAGCCCCCCGATGGGTGGAGGTGGGTGGTGGGGATGCAGCCCCCAGGTCGCTCAGCTGTTGGGGGAACCGCTGTGTTTTTCCCGTGCGCGGTGCACGTGGCAGCGCATCTCACGTCCCTTGACTGCAGGGTCCCAGCCTCCCCATTCCTCTGGGATTGGTGGAATGGGAACAGATCAGTCCTGATGAGGGCTCCGGTCCCACGGATCGCAGTGGGGTTGCCCCCCCCCTCTGCAATTCCTCGCTCCATCAGCGCCTTTGGATTCCCTATGGGACACCGTGGGACACCAAGACATGGCCAAGAGTGTGCTGCAGAGCAAGGATCAGGTATGGTGTGACCCCCTGGTGCAGCAACAGGGGACTGGGGGGCTTGGGAGGATGGGGCTGGAGCAGGGCCTGAACAGGGCAGGGGTTCCTGGAACTGCCATGAGCAGCACTTTGTTGGGACCACCCATGGAAGGAATGACTCTCATGCAGGAGGATGGCGGATGCGGGAAGGGGGGGTTCATCTCCTTGCCATGGAACGTCTGAAACCCCGAGCAGTGCCTTGAAATTACGGCTAATTACAGAGCCCATTTGCATAAATTACAAGGCAAAGAGGAAAATGCCTCGAATCCCTCCGTGCGCTGGAGCTGCTCCGGCTGATGGGTGCTGCGACCCAGGGCCGGGCCCCCAGGGCTCAGCAGGGGTTTGTGGCCCCTAAATAGCAGCTGGGGGTGACGGGGGGGGGGGGGGGGGGGAGTGATGAGGCACAGCCCCGCAAGAGGTGGGAGCAGCCCTGTGCCCATCTGGAAATGGAAGGGTACAGAAGGATGGGGGAGGAGGAGATGTGTCCCCCGGCTCGAGGAGAGAGAGAAGGATGGGGGGTCGGTGGGGAGGGGGGGGGGGGGGCAGAGGAGGAGGGGGAGGCCCCTCCCGGCCCCTGGGCAGAGCACTTCAAAGGGCTCCCGGCTGTGGGGAACTGACGGCAATTTCCTTTGCTGTCATAAAACAAATTGGGATCTGTGAGGGGAGCGGGGCTGGAGGGACGCTGGGAACCGAGCGGTGCACGAACGTCTGCGTGTGTGCAGCAGTGTGTGCTGCCAGCCGTGTGTGCCGTGCTGTGTGCCTGCACCCCTGTGTGCCTGCACCCCTGTGTGCCTGCACCCCTGTGTGCCTGCACCCCTGTGTGCCTGCACCTGCCCAAGGTGCCGGGTGCTGAGCCGGGTGCCTGCCAGCAGGTTCCAGGGGGGGGCTGTGCAGGGGTTGCCTTGCGGTGATGGCAGCCGGTCCCATCCCATCCCATGGGGCTGCGCCGTCTGGATCGCCTCGGCCTCAGGGGAGTCCCCTGGGGGGGCTCAGACAGGCGCCTGGATCTGCACCCAGACGGCCCTGGGGGGGGCTGTGCTGCCGGCAGTGGCGCAGCTCCAGGCACGGCGCTGGGGATGACGGCACACGTGGACCTGGGGGGGCAGTGGATGGGGTTGACCTTGGCCCTGTGCGCCCACAAAGCCGGAGCGAAGGGGTCTGTGAGTGAGACGAGTGCCTGAAACCCTTGGGACCCCCAGCACCCACGGCACAGCGTCCCCGTGCCGTCCCTGTCCCCGTGCCTGGCACGGAGCTCAGGGCACAGCAAGGTCCCTGTCCTTCCCCCACCCCACAGGCTTCCCGCTGCTGCCCTATGGGTCCCCCACAAGGGCCCTACACAAAGATATCTCTGGGATTATCGCGATGCTCTCCTCTGCCCGCGGCCGTGCCAGGTGGCAGCGTGCCCCGGGGCTGCATTTCTCACCTGAGCAGGAACTGCTGTCGGGATTCAACCTTTGCAGCACGACAGCCTCCCCTGCCCCGCGAGGAGCTGACAGTCCGCGATGATTCAAGCCTGGATTTTAATGAGCCTCACTTAATCTCCCTGCATATCTGCGTCCGCCCGGCCGTCACCACGCGAGGAAACCCTGCTGGCACGGCAGAGGGGAGCAGCCAGAGAGATAAGGACACACAGCCACAACTGGGGACGTGTGGCTGATTGGGGGATGGGGACGCGCGGCCGCACTGGGGATGTGGCTGCTCCAGGGATGGGGATGTATGGGTGCACTGGGGACGCGATGGTTGCTTTGGGGATGTGGATGGGGACACGTGGCTGCGCTGGAGATGCAGCCACACCACGGACAGGTGCCACCGGGTCGTGCCATCGCCGCCTCCTCCCCATGCACGGAGCCCCCAGGAGCGTGGGGGGGGGGGGGCAGGGCTGGCCCAGCCATGCAGGAACAGGTTTGGTGCATGGCGTGGATCAAAGGTGTGGAAGCAGCGCGGGGCTGACGTCAGGGCCCCCAGGCAGCGGTGACGGAACCGTCCCCGTCCCCAGGTTGGCTTTGCCACCCCCCCGGCAGGGGCTCTGCAAACCGCCTGCTAATTCTTCGAAGAAATCATTAAGAATGGTTTAATGATCTCAGCAGAGATGGGCTGGCGGGCTGCGGAGGTGCCCTAATTGCCTTAATTGCATGTGGGCTCTGAGCAGCTGCCAGCAGCCCCGGGCATGGGGATGGCTAGAGGGGGCTGGGGCTAGGTAGCTGTGGGGATGGGGAGCTGTGGGGATGGGGACCCACAGGGAACAGCATGCCCTCCCCCCACACAACAGCTCCAGGTCCTGCAGGGCTCCCGGCTGGGGCCCTGTTGTGTGTCCTGGTGCTGTTCTGCATGTCTCTGTCCCCTGCCTCGCTGTGAGCCCTCCCAGCCTCTCTGCATGGAGCTGTGTCCCCATGTCCCCATGTCACAGCGCTGATCTGCGCAGTCCCATGCTGTGCCTCACTACAGAGCCCCTTGTCCCCGTGTCCCAGCCGAACACACTGGGGACAAGGACATTGGACAAAGAGCTGAGGGATCCCAGTGCCAGGAAACCTTCTCCCTTTACCATGCCAAACCCACCCACGTTTACTCCCTCAACCCACGGCAAGGACATCCCCATCCCCGTGTGCCTGCTTGCATCCGTGCCGGGCCTGCAGCCGAAAGCTGGCGTCACTGCTTGCCTGGGGAAACTGAGGCAGGGAGCGGCAGGCTGGGACTCGTTTGGGCAGGAGTGCAGTGTGGGCAGCGTGGGCAGCACAGCGTGGGCAGCGCAGGGTGGGCAATGCAGGCAGCTGCCCCTCGTCCCCCCATTGGGCAAAATGGTGCCAGGGGAGCACTGGGGGTACCTGAATGCAGTGCCAGGCTGTGGGGGAGGGGGATGCTGGGTGGGATGTGGGTCTGAAATGGGACGCTGCTCTGACACGGGATGTGGGTCTGACACGGGACGTGGATGAGCTGTACATCCCCGCGCCCCAGGATCCCCACTCCATTTTGTTGATGGGTTTCCTCTCAGAAGCTGCGCTGCCTCGGGGACCCCCAGTCTCGGTCGGTACCGGGGGGCCGGGGCGGGGGTCGGAGGCGGCGGGGCCGGGCGCTGTGAGTAAGCAGAGAGAGAGGAGGGGGTGGTAATTAGAAGGGAGGCACTCGCCGCAGCAAGTTCCCACAAATGGAGGCCCCGCGGCCATAGACACCGCACAACAAAGCGCCGAGCAATTATTTGGCTCCAGCGGGGGGGGCCGGGCCAACGGGGGCCGGAGGAGGGCGGGCACCGGCTGGGACCCCCCCTCGGCCTCCGGGGGCACCGGGAGAACCGCGGGGGCTTCAGCGCTGCGGGCCCGGCCCCGCGTTCGGGCGGTAGTGAGGAACGTCGCCGCTGGTCGGAGTTCGGCGGATCCCCAGCAGCAGGGACGCGTCCCGGTACGGCCCTACCGGGACCCCGCGCCCTCACCGGGCTGAAAGCGACGGGATCCGCCGCCGGGCGCGCAGCCAATCCCGGGCGGCGCGGAGCACCCCCGCTCCTCCTGTTGGTCTCTCTCCTTGTCAATCATACTGGTGGTAGCCAACCGTGAGACTGTTTTCTGGCAGCTCCCGCCCAGGAGGAAATCCGCCTTCCTGCCTCAGGACCTTGTCAATCAATCAGAGGATGGTGATGGGCTCCGCACGCTCTCATTGGCCAGTGGAGATGCTAATCAGAGATTCTCCCTCCCATTGGATCTCCGCTTCCGTCCGTCATATTGTCAGTTCGCTCCCATTGGCGGAGCAGTCTCTCCATCACCGCGTCCCATTGCTCGGCGGAATTGCCGATCAAGAAGTCGGCACTAGCTGATTGGTCAGCGCCCGCGAGCCGGGCGGAGATTGGGCAGGAGACCGCCGAGAGGGCGGGTCGCGCAGGGCGGTGCCCGAGCAGCCCCGCAGGAGGAAGATGGCGCCGTGAGGGGGTCGGAGCCGCCGACGCCGCCGCCTCGGCCGGTCTGTGCGGGTCCGAGGCGGGGCCGGGCGCGGCGGGGCGGGGGTTGTCGTGCGGGGGGAGCGGCGGAGCCGGCACGGTCGGGTCAGGAAGGGGAACGCGGCCTTCTCGGCCCGCCCAAGCCTTGCGCTGAGCGGGCGGGCGGCGCTTCCGGGGCCCGGGTGGGGGCGGGCCCGGCGCCTCGTCCCGCCTCCCCGGGGAGAACCGCCGCTACGGCCGGGAAGAGGGGGGGGGGCGGGGAGGTGGATCTCGGTACGTGGCGGGGCGGGGGCTGCCCGGGGGGGCTGCGCGGTTGGAGCCCCGAGGCGTCTCTCGGTACCTCGGGAGCTGCGCTTCGCCCCGCTCCGTGTCCCGGGGGTTGGCCGGGATGGGAAAACACGGAGCTGGTGTGGAATAGCGGGATGAGGCCGGGCAGCGCTCGGTCTGCGCCTGTCAAGAGAAGACGAAGTGATTCCTCGGAAGGCTTGGCTGCTTTGCGAATGAGCTGCCCGATGTCCCGCTGTTAGGTGTGAATTCCCAATGCTTGAGCTCAGGGCTCAGCGCTCACGGGTCAGCATTGTTGTGCTGTGTGTGCAGAAGGGGCCGGGGGTCGCTTTTTCCCCGTGGCTGTGCTTCCCTGGGTGGCTCTGAGTGCTGGTGGCACGCTGAGGTCTTTGAGGGGCCTCTGAGTCCCTCAGTCCTTAAAAAGGCTGCATTGAGTTGATGGGCTCCGTCCTGTTGGCTTTAAACCAGATGCAGAAAGTTAGGCTCGTGTTCTCTTCCCCAAAAGAAGGCCATTACACAGCGCTGTGCATCACCTTACAGCTGCCCGGGCTGTCAGCACCCATCTCTGAGCACAGCACTGATTTCTGTGCACCCATCAGCAGGACAGGAGGGGCATTTTGGGAGCAGGGAAAGCCTGGATGGCAGATTGTGTGCCCTGCGTGCCTGCAAAGCGGAGCAGCGCTTCCTCTATCGGAGCGAGGCTGTTACACCAGCTAATTAAAGATAAGGCTATCGTGATAAGGCTTGAAATTGCTATCTTAAACCACACACAGCGTCCCCAGAGGGTGCAGGAGCTGCTGTGTGACTGTGTGCAGGTGCCAGCTTTCCTGTCCCAGCATTGCAGGGCTGTGCGTTGCCGGCCAAAGAGCTGGGCTTGTCGTGGATGGGGAGAAAAAACCATTTATCCTCTCTGCATCTCTGGGAGAACATTAGAGATAATGGCACAGTTTCCAAACTAAATTGGTTTTTGTGCAGGGGGTCTCAGGATAGCAAACGGGGCCTGAAATTCTCCATGGGGTGTGAATGCGTGCCTGACTCGGAGCAAATGTCAGCTCTGTGATGCGTTGTGGCGAGGAGGAACCCGGGGTGAACACGTGGGCAGCCGAGCTGCGTGCTGCCAGTGCTGTGTCACCTCCAGGGTGGGACAGTGTCACTGCAGGCCGAGACACAGGTTGTATAAGGAGGAAACTTCTCCCCCCCCCTGTCATCACTGATGTTTATTTGTACGTGCTAATGGGATCTCTCTGATGTCTCTCTCTCCAGCCAGCTCAGCTTGCTCTTATTTGTAGTCAGGGCTGCTAATCCTCAGCAGTGCCCTAATTCTGCAGAATGGAAGGGTGCAGCCCTTGGGCTTGGGCAGCTGTGCAAGCTCCTGGCTTTCCAGGAAGAACGCATCCTTTTCTCTGGCTGTGAGCACGCAGTGCCTCTCACCTTTGCTGCAGAGAAGGTCTGGAGTGTGGACTTTTCTCCTTCAACACTTCTCTGCCCCTGACAAGCTGTGAAACAACCCGTGTCTGGCTTCCTTGCGCTGTGCCACCCTTTCAGCCCTGCTCAGCCCCACATCTCGCCTGCGTGGGATCCACCAGTGCCCTGCCACTGCTCCCTCCCAGTCCCTGCTGAGCAGCAGAAAGCCACTTGCAGTGCTTACACAACTTGTTTTGTCTGGCACCGTGCTTCATGTGTCTCCCTTTCAGCGTGGCCCTGCCATTGCATCTCGTTGCTCCTGCGGTCTGGGTGTCTCTGTGCACAACCCCAGCACGGCTGCAGCTCAGAGATGCCCTCCATGAATCCCAAGTGCTCGTTATTCCTCAGCTGCCCATAACTCCCTGCTGAAGTCAGGACATCGTCAGCAGTGGTAATAAAAGAAATTCGAGCTTGGACAAGTTTTCCCTGGCACCTTCTTGAGGCAAATACTATTAAGCTATTGAACCATTCAGTGGCCGCTGGATGGGGTTGAGTGGGAGATTTGCCAAAGGATGCTTTGTGGATGAAACCTTTCCAGCCTACAAGAAAAGAGGTAACGAATGGTGAGGATTTAGGAGTCTGTGCCCGTGCTGCTGTGCCCTCCTGGCTCTCCTGTGGCTTTTCACAGCTTCCTCAGGTCCCGCTGCCAGCCAGCGCCAGCAGCTCTGCTGTTCCCCCAAATGACCTTTTAATTACATAATGACTTGCAAACATTCAGCACCAACAACATACCCAAATAATTGAAACAATGTTTTTCCAGCTTGGAAAAACACCAGTCTGTATCTCTGACCCCTTCTGCAGCTCCAGCTGAAGGCTCGCAAGGTTCCGCATCGTGGGTGACGATGGAGAGCCCCAGACATCGATGGTCTCAGCTCTCACTGCTCTCCTCACTCCTGTCTTTCCTGCTCCCTCCTTGCAGATCGAGCGACAGCATGGCTGCCACTGCTGCCGTCAGCCCCAGTGAATACCTGCAGCCAGCTGCCTCCACTGCCCAGGTGAGTGAGGTGGTGTGAGCTCCTGCTGGGCCGGGGGCAGTGCCCCAGGTGTGGGCCTGCAGGCAGCGTGCCCCACAGGAGGAGCTCTGCTTGCAAGACAGGCTGGGGAGCTGCATTCTGGACACGTTCCCAGCTCCAGTCCTCACTCCTGGCAGAGCTGTTGCTCCTAGCAGTGCTGTGTTTTCCTTAAGGACCTCTTGGGTCATGTTAGCAGCTGATTTCACAAGGTGGTCGTGGGATTAAAACCACGTGAAGCACTGCGGGGTGTGTGTAATGGGTGTGAGTAGCAGCAGACTTGAAGGGCGTCTGCAGCTTTATGGAGGTTGTAAGAACACAGACACGGGATTAAAAGGCAGCCAGCATCCTGATGGCTAAAAGCAGTGTGACTGGGGCGAGCTAAAGGCACACGTGATACGGCTAATTAAGCAGCTCACTTAATAAGCAGTGTTTAATTGGCACGGACCGAGTTACTTTCGATAGCGTGTAGCCTTTCCCTCTCTGACTCAATCTCAGTCCTGTTTGGTTTAAGACCCTGGCTCTAACTTGCCTGTCTCCTTCCTGGTTCCCAGGACTCCCAGCCGTCTCCGCTCGCCCTCCTCGCAGCAACATGTAGCAAAATTGGTCCCCCAGCAGTGGAAGCCGCCGTGACTCCTCCTGCCCCTCCTCAGCCAACGCCTCGCAAACTTGTCCCCATCAAACCTGCTCCTCTCCCTCTGGGCTCTGGTAAGAACAGCTTCGGGATCCTGTCGTCGAAAGGGAATCTCTTCCAGATCCAGGGCTCCCAGGTTGGCACCTCCTACCCCGGGGGGCAGCTGGTTTTTGCCATTCAGAACCCAACTGTCATCAGCAAAGGGACTCGCTCGTCTGCAAACATCCAGTACCAGACGGTGCCCCAGATCCAGGCTGCAGGGGGGCAGACCATCCAAGTCCAGCCCAACCTCACCAACCAGATCCAAATTATTCCAGGCACGAATCAGGCCATTCTCACCCCATCCTCATCCTCTCACAAGCCCGTGCCCATCAAGCCAGCGCCGGCGCAGAAGAGCGGAGCTTCACCGGTGCAGGGCTCGAGCAACGTGGTCAAGTTAAGCGGTGGCAGCAACGTGACTCTCACCCTGCCTGTGAACAACCTGGTGAACGCTGCAGAGTCCAGCACGCAGGCTCAGGTGGTTGCAGAGAGCCCCTCAAAGCCTGGCAAAAAGACTCGAAAGAAAGCCATGTCACCCAGCCAGCCCTCCGCCGTGGCTGTGGCCGAGCAGGTGGAGACGGTGTTGATAGAGACGACGGCGGAGAACATCATCCAGGCGGGGAACAACCTGCTGATCGTGCAGAGCCCAGGCTCTGGGCAGCCTGCCGTGGTGCAGCAGGTGCAGGTGGTGCAGCCCAAGCAGGAGTCCCAGGTGGTGCAGATCCCACAGCAGGCCCTGCGCGTGGTCCAGGCTGCCTCAGCCACGCTCCCCACCGTCCCCCAGAAGTCCTCCCAGAACATCCAGATCCAGACGACTGAGTCCGCTCCGACGCAGGTACATCATCTGCTGTGACGTCCCTCTGCCCTGGTTCTACTCCAAGCCCTTCCTCGGGCTTTTAAAAAGCTGAAGAGTTTTGTGAGACACGTCCCCAGGTTGGCATCAGGTTCAGGCGTGGATTCTCTGATGCCCAAGAAGGGTTGGGAGTGCAGCCGCTCCCTCACTGGGGCTTTACTGAGCCTCTCCCTGGCTGCCTCTTTTCACAGGACTTTTAGGAGCACCGTGGCTTTGCAAACTGCTGCGCTTTCAGCTCAGGCTGGAGTTATCCTGCCTGTCAGAAGCTTGGGTAGGTGGGAGAGCAGACTCACAGGCTGCAGGACTGTTGCTGGTGTTACCTTTGGAAACCAGGCTGCAAAGCTAAAGCAGCCCTCTGCTGTTGTTGCGGGGCCAGGACCAGTCTGCGGGAGGCCCAGTGTCTTAAGAGACGTGGGCAGCTTCTCTGTGGCTTCCTGCAGGCCCACACTTCTGGATTTCTGAGTGGAGATTGCCCTTCCCTGCTGGCTTCAACCAGTCTCATTCTTTTTCTCTCCCCCCCCTCCCCCATCAGGTCTATTTCAAAACACCATCGGGTGAACTGCAAACAGTGCTGCTCCAGGAAGCCCCGGCCGTGACGGTGGCTCCATCCAGCACCTCCTGCAGCAGCCCCGTGTCCCGCAACTCTGGCACAGCATCCAGCAGCAAGAAACCGACCGCACGCAAGGAGCGTCCGCTGCCAAAGATCGCGCCTGCCGGAGGAGTCATCAGCTTGAGTGCAGCCCAGCTGGCAGCTGCAGCACAGGCCATGCAGACCATCAACATCAACGGGGTGCAGGTCCAGGGTGTGCCTGTCACCATCACCAATGCTGGAGGTGGGCTGCGTGCTGCGCCGCGGCGGGCGGGAGGGACGGGGGGGGACAGGCGGCCCCTTCCAGCAGTGCTCTTCACAGCTGGGATGTGGCAGCTCTGTAAACAAGCCTTGTATCCCGAGGCTGAACGTTGCTGGGTGTTAGATGTCAACAGCTTCTCTAGCTGTCTTCGCTGCTGGAGGCTCTGTGTGTTTTGTAGGGGGGCTCTTTGGCTGCTCTGCTGGTTGGCTGTGTCAGGGACAGCAGTTAGCACAGACCTGCAGTGTGGTGCTGAGCTGCAGGACGTGGAATCGTAGCCTGGTTTGGGTTGGAAGGGACCTTAAAGATCATCAGTTCCAACTCTTCTCTGCTGTGGAATGGTTGCCTCCCACCAGACCAGGCTGCCCAGGGCCCTATCCAGCCTAGCCTTGAGCACCTCATGAATGGAGCATCCACACAGGGGCAGTGTGCCAGGGCCTTACTGCCCTCTGAGTGAAAAATTTACCCTGCTGTGTCTGCTTTGGGGCCCTGAGTGACTCTGTGTTCTCCTGCGTGCTGTGCAGGGGCAGCGAGCTGCACCCAGGGATGAGTTTGTGTCACCTCTCCTTGCACCTGCCGTGCTGCCGAGCGAGGATGCTGCTGCTTAGAGCCAAATACTGCCCATAGCCAAACCAGGAGAGGTGCCTTCACGCATGCAGGCTGTGTCATGAGGCACTGCCACTCCCTCAGCTCCTCTGTGGAACAAGTGTGTGTCTTAAACCGAAAATAACCAGACACAGCCCCGGGCCTGTGAGCCACAGACAGCCCTGGCGCACTCCAGTCTCCCTTTGCCCGCCAGGAGCTGCACGTCCCCATGGCAGCTCCATCCTCCCTGCTCTGGCAAACTGTCCCCAGCCCGGAGCTGGCAGCTGCAGGGAGCTGAGGGGAGGAAGTTAGGTCTGAGGGAAGTTTATCTGCTTTGTGATCCAGAAAGACCTGCTGACGTTCGGTGGTTTCTCTCCCAGCAAGAACCAGCAGGAGTCCCGACTGGGTTTTGCAGTCAGAAGCTGTTCTTTCTTGCTCGACTAAACGATGTCAGCATAAAACGTGGTCCACTGTGGTTTAGAGCTCCGCAGTGGACCGCTGTCATCACTGGGGTAGCTTTTAAAGGGGTTTTTAATTGCTGCTTTGTGTTGGGTGTCAGGAGATGGCACAGGCAGATATTGCTGCTGTCTGCGCCGCTCCCCGCACCGTGCCACTGGCCAGGCCGTGCTGAGCCCTGGCTGTGAGGGGACCGGTAGGACCTGCTGGCTCCACGAGTGGAGGCTGAGCCTGGTTTTCTCAAGGACCAGAAGGGCCCGTGTGTATCACCATGCTGTCAGAGAGCTGCCCTCACCCTGGGCTTAGCACTTCTCCCCGCAGTGTTGCACTGACACCTTTGCTCTGCCCGCATCCCCTCTGTGCAGTGACCTCCTCTTTGCTCATCCATCAGATCCCATTCCTCCTTCTCCTTCTCCTTCTCCTTCTCCTTCTCCTTCTCCTTCTCCTTCTCCTTCTCCTTCTCCTTCTCCTTCTCCTTCTCCTTCTCCTTCTCCTTCTCCTTCTCCTTCTCCTTCTCCTTCTCCTTCTCCTTCTCCTTCTCCTTCTCCTTCTCCTTCTCCTTCTCCTTCTCCTTCTCCTTCTCCTTCTCCTTCTCCTTCTCCTTCTCCTTGCCTGCTGCCCCCAGAGCTTGCTGACGCTGACCCCATCTTCTTCTTTCCAGCCCCCATCACGGCTGCCCGGGTGCTGTGCAGGGCCCAGGCTGCCACCTCCGTGAGTGCCCGAGCGTGGAGCGGCCCTTAGGGTCCGGGGTAAGTCCCATTTTTTTTTGGTCAATATATTGCACGTTTTTTCAAAGTTTCTTTTTTGTTTCCTCTTTGGTCATTTCCCCACCCCGAAGGGTCAAACCAAAAACTTTGAAAAACCGCACAGTATATTCAGAAAAAAAAAAGGGACTTACCAGCCCCACTTGGGGCCAGCATGTAGCAGCGGGGCTGTGGCAGTGCTGCATGTGGGGCTGGGGTGCCCAGCTGGGGTCCGTCCCGTTCCACACGCGTGGTCTTTCCCCCGGCCAGCCGCTTCCACAGGGCTTCAGTGCACGCAGCATGGAGACACTGGCAGCCCCTCGGGCACGGGGGCTCGCAGGGCAGAACCTGACTCCCCGTTTCCCTCCCCAGGCCAACAGCAGCTGACTGTGCAGAACGTCTCTGGCAACAATCTGACCATCAGCGGCCTGAGCCCGACCCAGATCCAGCTCCAGATGGAGCAAGCATTGGCTGGGGAGATGCAGCCGGGAGAAAAACGACGGCGGATGGCCTGCACCTGCCCCAACTGCAAGGATGGGGAGAAGAGGTGAGCGGTGCGCAGAGGGGAGGGGGCTCAGCTCATAGCAGGGGGGTCTGCGGCCATTGCAGGCCTGACGCCCGCCCCGCTGCATTCCTCACCAGGCCTGGGGACCAAGGGAAGAAGAAGCACATCTGCCACATCCCCGAATGCGGGCGGACCTTCCGCAAGACCTCGCTGCTGCGTGCTCACGTGCGCCTGCACACGGGCGAACGTCCTTTTGTCTGCAACTGGGTGTTCTGTGGGAAGCGCTTCACACGCAGCGACGAGCTGCAGCGGCACGCGCGCACGCACACAGGTCTGTGGCCCTGCATGCACCCCTCTCGCTCCCAGGGCGGCCCTCTGAATCGTAGCCCACGCTCTGTGAGGGCTGGGGTGATCTCAGGCTGCCTCGGATTGTCTTTAGGATGTGGTAGAGATACTGGGAAGGGATTGGAAGGAGAGCTGTTGGAGAGGGTCCGGAGGAGGGCCGCAGAGATGATCGGGGGGGTGGAGAGCCTCCCCTGCAGAGACAGGCTGAGAGAACTGGGCTTGTTCAGCCTGGAGAAGAGAAGGCTGCAGGGTGACCTCATTGCAGCCTTTCAGTACCTAAAGGGAACCTATAAACGGGAGGGGAGTCGACTCTTGGCAAAGGGAGATAGCAGCAGGATGAGGGGAAATGGCTTGAAGTTGAGGGAGGGCAGATTGAGGTTGGATGTCAGGAGGAAGCTCTTTATTGAGGTGCTGGAACAGCTGCCCAGACAGGCTGTGATGCCCCGTCCATCCCTGGAGGTGTTCAAGGTTGGATGGGGCCCTGGACAACCTGGTCTGGTATTAAATGGGGGGGTTGGTGACCCTGCCTGTGGCAGGGAGGTTGGAGATTCATGGTCCTTGAGGTCCCTTCCAACCCAAGCCACTCTGTGATTCTGTGAACACTGAGGGGCGTTTCGCTGCCTTTGGGCTGTCAAGGTGACCATGGGGCTGCAAATGGGACCTGCCACGGGCATCACCACCTCCATGGGAGGTCCCTGTGGCCGTGACTGGGAGCTGTGGGGACGCAGCAGGGCTGTGGGTGGTGACAACGTCCCCGAGGTCCCCCAGCCCTGACGGCCTCTGCTCTCCCCGCAGGCGACAAGCGATTCGAGTGCGCGCAGTGCCAGAAGCGCTTCATGCGGAGCGACCACCTGACGAAGCACTATAAAACCCACCTGATCACCAAGAACTTGTAGGGCTGGGAGCCACGTCTTGAACAAACAAAACCCCCCCACTTCCCCCCCATCCTTTGAGGGGCCACGGTGAGGATCCGCCAGGCGCCGGCCTGTCACCCCACCGCCCTCACAGCACTCCAGTCTCCCCGGCCGCCCTTTGAGGGCAGCCGTGTCCCCTCCAGCACAGCTCTCAGGGGACGTCCTCTGCCACCGTGTGGGCCTCACGTAGAAGCAGCCCTCGCAGAGGGGCCGATCCCCCTCGTGGAGCCGTGGGGCAAAGCACCCGGCATGGCCCCGGCACAGCGGGGCGCGCAGAGCTCGGCACACCAGGGGCTGCACCACCCTCCGATGCGGGAGGGCCGAGAACGCCTCCACAGCACATTCCTACTTTATATTTAAAATCTATAAATAGTTATAAATATCTATATAAACCCCTTTGGAAGGTCCCTTTTTTTCTATGGAGATCGTTGCCTTACGCTCCCTGTTCCCGATTACCAACACTGTGTATGGTGAGTGCTTTTTTTTCCCATCTTTATTTAATTGCTCCCTCCTCAGACCTGCCTTCCCCCTCTCCCTTTTCTTTTTCCTCTTTTTTCCCCCTTTTCTCCCCCTTTTCCCCCTTTCCCCCCCCTTTTTTCCCCGCTTCTCTCCTTCCCCCCCCCCTGCGTTTCTTTTCCAGCAATGAAGGTTCCTTTCACTCTGATTTCTTTCTCACTCCTTTCTGTTTCCAAGTGACGTGGCGTTTCCCTTTCAATCTTGGGACTTTAATCTCCTTTATGTGCTTCCCCCCCAACCCCGACTGTGTATAGTGTACATTGTATCATAGATTATATTGCTTTTGTGTTTACTGCGTTTAAAAGAAAAGAAAACAAAACAAAACATATGGCTTGTTATTTTTGAGCTTTTAAATTAAAACAGATCCACTTTATTTTTTAGTTGTAACTGCCCACGGTTGTTTTCTGCATTGTGACAGATCTGTTCTAATTACCTGTAACCGGTTGGCCGGTGTGGAGGCAGCCGGGAGCTTTTCTTGCTCAATAAATTTGGTCGCCAGAGGCAAACCCCGCTCCGCCCAGCTCCTTTCCCCGCCTCCATCCCCCCCCGCTGCCCCCAGCCCCGCTCCCGGTGCCCCCGTCCTCCCACCGCATGGGGGCGCTGTGCGCTGCCTGCCCCCGAGCAAGGGTGTGGCCGGTAGGCGGTGCCTCCCTCAGCGCGGCGTCCTATTGGCTGCCAGATGGGCGTGAGGCCGGTGGGCGGTGCCCTCGCGGCGCGCCTTCCTATTGGCTCAACACCTGCGAAAGGGCGGTGAGGCCGGTGGGCGGGGTAGCCCGCAACGCAGTTTCCTATTGGCTCCCTGGTGGGCGGTGCCGCCCCGCAGCGCGGCGCTCTATTGGCTGATCTGCGGGGGGCGGGGATATAGCGGAGCGCGGGGGTTCAGCCGTGCGCCGTTCGGTGCCGCTCCGCTGCCGTCGCCATGGACCTGGGGCCGCTGAGGATGGGCTACCGCGGGGACGAGGAGGTGCGGGGCGGCCGGGGGCGGCGGGGCCTCGGCACGGGGGTCCCCCGATCCTCACATCGCCCCGGTGCCCGCAGGCCTTCGAGGAGCGGCACCTGGCTTCCCGGCACCCTATCGAGCAGTTCGCGGCTTGGTTCACGGAGGCGGCGCGGTGCCCGGCTGTGGGCGAGGCCAACGCCATGTGCCTGGCCACGTGCGGCAGGTGAGTGCCGGGGCTGGGGGCGTGGGGGGCCGTGCCGCCAGGCCTTGACCGCCCCCTGCCCGTTATCGCAGGGACGGGAGGCCCTCGGCCCGTATGGTGCTGCTGAAGGGTTTCGGGCGCGACGGGTTCCGCTTCTTCACCAACTACGAGAGCCGCAAGGGGAGGGAGCTGGTGAGCGCCGGGCTGCGGGGCTGCGAGCGGGGATCCCGCGGAGCTGTTCGGAGCTGCGTGGCCGCTGACGGCTCTCTCCTGTTCTTCCTTTCCACGTTTTAGGATGCCAACCCCTTCGCTTCTGTTGTCTTCTATTGGGAGCCCCTCCACCGGCAGGTGTGTGCATGGTGTGGGCTGAGGTCGCGTCTCCCCCTTCTCCCCCCCCTTCGGGGCTCTGTGGGATTTTGGGATTCGTGTTTTCAGGTTCGGGCTTCCCAGGTGGGATTTGGCTGCTTGTTCTTCCTTCCTGCTGCGAGGGGCAGGGCCTGTGCAAGGGGAGCTGTAAGGAGGGAGGGAACAGATGCTGTAGCAGGGTGTGCTGGGACAGGACAGGGGGAAACATTTCCAAACTGAAAGTGGAGATAGAGACTGAATATAAGGAGAAGGTTTTTTGCAGCGAGGGTGGTGAGGTACAGGTTGCATGGAGAGGATGCTCCATCCTTGGGGAGCTTCAAGGTCAGACTGGGTGAGGCTCTGAGCCTGAGCTGTAGGTGTCCCTGTTCATTACAGCATTGGATTAGATGACCTTTAAAGGTCCTTTCTAACTCAACAACTCCATGAGTCTGAACAACACAGAGCCCAGACCAGGTATGGGATGAGGAGGTCAAGGGCTTTGGGGGCTGTTGGGCCCCCAGGCAACTAGTGCTCGCCTATCCCTGCTTTGCCCAGGTGCGGATTGAGGGCTCAGTGAAGCGGCTGTCGGAGGAGGAATCGGAGCAGTACTTCCACTCCCGCCCTAAGGGCAGCCAGATTGGGGCAGTCGTCAGCCAACAGAGCACCGTCATCCCAGACAGAGAGGTGAGCAGGGAGGTGGGACCAGCAGGGCTCCCCCCAGCCGCCACCATCCTGCCTTGATTTCAACACCTTCCCTTTCCCTGCAGTATTTGAGGAAGAAAAACGCAGAGCTGGAGGAGCAATACCGGGACACAGCAGTGCCAAAGCCAGCTTACTGGTGAGCCACGCCGGTAGGGAACCGTGGTTCCATCACACCCCGCAGTGCCCCTCACCACCTGCATTTCTCTCCCCCCAGGGGAGGCTACATCCTGCAGCCAGAGGTGATGGAGTTCTGGCAGGGCCAAACCAACCGCCTGCACGACCGCATCGTCTTTCGGCGCCTGCAGGACAGCGCAGCCCCCCTGGGACAAATGACCCATCGGGGTGAGGATGGCTGGGTGTTCGAGCGCCTTTCCCCATGAAGCTGCACGTTCCTGGATGCTCTCGCCTGTGCCAAATCCTCCCCCACGTGTCCCCTGCTGTGTCCTGAGGAGCTGCGGCCTCGCTCTGCCCTTCCCTGGTGGTGCTGGGGGGGCTCAGTTCAGCCCCAGAGAACCCAGATCCCTTTGTGCTCACAGCAGGCAGAGGCTGGTCGGTCCCACAGACCCCTGCTTCCCACTGCCAGTGTGTGAGTAGCAATTGCCCTTGGGACTGGTGGTGTTAATTAATGACGTGAATGATTGTGGAAAGGCGCTGGTGAATCCCCTGCCCTCATCCTGCCCTGCTGCTGGGACCAATCATGCCTTGTGTTTTAGCTAGAATCACGCCTTTTTGCTCAGTCGGTGCAATAACTTCTTTAATTGTGGCTCTGGTGTTGCTGTGAGTGTTCCTGGCTGGCTGTGTGTCCCATCTCTGTGGGGCTGTAGGACCCCAATCCTCACCCCGTTTTACCGGTGCTGCTCCCTGCCTGTACGTGGAAACAATAAAGTTCGATCAGAGCGGAGCAGTGCAGTGTTTGGGTTAATGTTTACCCAGCAGAGCTGGGCTTGGCTGCTCTTCCCAGCAGATGGTGCTGCCGGCTCAGCCTCTGCTTCTTCTGCTCTTGGGCCGTTTCCCAGTGAAACCAGGCGCTGATAACCTTCCCCCTTTCCCAGCTCCGTGCACTTGTGCGCTCAGCCTTTGGCTCTCGGGGCAGCAGGAGGGTCCTCACACAACTCAGGTCCACCCACATCCTCGTGCTGTGGTGCAGGAGCTGGGAAGCCCCTGGTACTGAGCACAGCCTGCCATGGGAGGTGGCAGCAAGGAGCTGCTGGGCCGAGCCAGGCGCCTGCGTCACACCTCTGCAGGGTGCTCCCCTGCCCCAGCAGCTCCGTCTGCCCCTCTGCCCCCATCGCACTGAGTCACGCAGTCACCTTGGTCCTTCCCTGCGCTCATCCCTGTCTGAGTGCCGCCGTGGTGCTCAGC
Source organism: Tympanuchus pallidicinctus (assembly GCF_026119805.1). Lineage (NCBI taxonomy): Eukaryota > Metazoa > Chordata > Aves > Galliformes > Phasianidae > Tympanuchus > Tympanuchus pallidicinctus. Next base: position 1,518,385 of record NW_026294757.1, read on the forward strand.
AGTGTAGGGTGGGGTGGTCGCTGTGTGTCCCATTGTGGGGCTGGGGGCTCTGCTGGTGCCCGTTCTGCTCTGGGGTGATGCTGGGTGACAAGCACAGCTGCTTCTACCCCCACTCTCGGCGTCCCCGTGGTGCTGGAGCCCAGACACTGCTGTGATGGGCGTCACCCCGCTGCCCCCCTTCCTCCTTTCCCTTCTGGGCAGGAACCTTGCAGCACTGCCAGCATGGGACAAAGAGCACCTTGTGAACCCACGTCTTCAATGTGCAAACAGCCAGGGCGGGGGCTGCTGAGAAGCATTGGCAAAGGCTTTGTGCCACAGAAACGGGGTTTGGGTCCCGGCGCTTTGGCACAGTTCAGCTTTTACAGTTGTTACAGAGCCGTTGCTTTTCCTGGTGAGTTCAGGTACGCTCTGTGGGCAGGGCAGGCTCCCCGTGCAGCCATCCTGGCACCAAGGGGCAGCCCCAGTGGTGCCGGGCTGTGGGTGCTCCTGTTGTGCTGCAGTGGGGCTGGGGGTTCCCTGCGTGCCGTGGGCCCCACTCACAGCACAGCCAGAGCTGCACCGGGAGCTCAGATCAGAGCCCTGGAGCTGCCCCAGCCCCTGCAGCTCTGTGGGATTGCCACACACACAGCCACCACGCTCCCTTTGTTCCCAGACCTGCTTTATTGGCAAAGAACAGTTGGAAGACCTCACGAAAGGCTCAGCTTCCATAATAAAAAAATAAGAACAGCAAAAAGAGAAGAGGCTGTGAGCTCGGCTCCCTCGCCATGGTCTGTGAGCAGCTCTCCCCTTCCGGGAGCAAAGAGCAATTCCCGGTCCTGGGCAGCAACGCAGCTCCTGCTGGGAAACCTGGAGCCCTCCCAGGTCCCAATGGTCTCCTCAGCAGCGGCCCATCCTTTGGCCAGGGTTGGCTGCATCCAGCAGTGCAAAGATCAGCACAGAGGGCCGCGCAGCTCCTCGCTATTTGGGGATGAGCAGGGCTTCGTCCTGGCCTCACCTCTGTGTTTGCTCAGGGCAGCACGCAGCCAAGGGGCTCCAGTGGTCCTGCAGCCAAACTGAGCCCCAAGTGCTTTGTCCTGGGCTGCCCTGTGCCAGCAGGACTCAGCCCAGTGCTGCTCATGGGTGCCCCACAGCACAGCGAGGGGCTGCACGGCGTTGGGGCTGAGCCCTGCAGCGCTCCCTGCCCCATCCATCCCCTCTTTGTCACCCAGTGGGCCGGCAGCCAGAGCCCACCGGGGCTGCATTTAAATAGGATTCTCGCTTTTTTTTCCTTAAATAAAGTCCTATCTGAGTCCGTTTTCCTAACAAAGTGCCATTCGGGGGGGTGCAGCGCTGAGCCCCCCAGCTCTGTCAAGGGATCCCAATGGGGCAGCACTGGGGGTCCACGGGGGAGCAGGATGGACCCGAACTGCCCCTTCCCAGCCTCATTTCTCCTCTCGCTCGCTGTCTGCGCAGAGCCCGGGGTTCTCAGCCAGCGTGGGCCTGACTTTCTTCTTCTCCTTGAAGCGGCCGGAGTTGGACACCTTGACGTGTTTCCCTTTGGTGCTTTTATCCACGATCTTCTCCAGGCGGGCGGCGAAGTCGGGCGTCCCTTCCTCAGCTGAACCCTCGGGGCCATCGCCGGCGTGGATGTCGGGGCTGTCATACAGCACCTTGGGCATGGATTTACGCTTCCTCAGGAAGGTCAGCTTCCACCAGCTGTGGCTCTCAGCCATGACTGCGGGGCACCTGGGTGGGAGGCGGCAGCGTTACGGGGCCAGGAAGGGGAATGGGGAAGTGGCACGGGGCAGCGTGACGGCACAGCTCACCCAGCCGCATGGTTTCTCTCTTTGCTGTGGCTGAGGTGAGCACAGCAGGAAGGGGATTCCCAGCCCTCCAGGCCCCATCCTGGTGCGGGGACAGCAGCCCTGTGCCCACGCAGTGCCTCCAACTGACCCTACAGAATCACAGAATGGCCAGGGTTGGAAGGGACCTCAAAGATCGTGAATCTCCAACCCCCCTGCCACATGCAGGGCCACCAACCTCCGCATTTAATACCAAACCGGGCTGCCCCATCCAACATGGCCTTGAACATTTTCAGATCCTACAGATCAGACCCCATCCCACATCCCAGCTCTGGCACCCGACACAGCATTGTGCCTCCACTGCTGCTTTTGGAGTACCAGGCCAGGGGGGAAAGGCCACCACGTCTCACAGACAATGGAGATGTGGCCGTGAGAAGCTCCCAGGACAATTTGCTGTCACCTGGATACGGCCACCTCGGGGCCTCAGCCATCCCGCTCCCACCGACAGCACCGTGATGCCCTACCTGAGCCTCCTGCCCCGCTCAGCGGCCTGGGGACAACGTGGGGCCCCACACCTGCTGCCGCCCCGCTGCTCTGAGTCAAGGTGAACCCGAGAGCAAACCACTCCTGCTTGAGCAAACAGCGGGGCCGGGCCAACGCTGTGCTGAATATTCATGACGGGGAAGTGGTGGCTGAGCCATGGGGGTGGCACTGGGAAGGACCCCCCCGCCCCGTCCCTGTTGTCACGTTGGATTTGGGAGTGCAACCGGGGATTGGAAGGAAGCATGGAACCCTCCCAGTGCCCAGCACAGAGCAGGGTGCCATGCTGTCATCTCTATGGTGTGGGGGCGCGGGCTATGGGGACACGGCAGGGCCAGCACTCATGGGATATGAGGACGCAGCTGATGGGGACATCGCACGGACGTGGCTCATAGGGACATTGCAGGGTCACCACTCATGAGAACGTGGTCCGTGGGGACACACGTGGCTCGTAGGGACACTACGGGGACGCGGCCCGTGGAGGAGCGGCTCATGGGGACACGGCTTGTGGGGACGCGGCCATCGCGGTCACCTCCCGTGGGGACACCGCAGCACACGGCGCACCCCCGCATCGCGCCGCGCATGCGCACGCCTCGCCTCCCTCGGCCATCAGCTGCGCCCCGCCCTCCCGACAGCTCCCTGCTCCTATTGGTCGAGCGCCGCCACCTCTCCGCCAATCGGAGGAGCGGCGCGTGGCACTGTCCATCAGCCGCGTCCTCCGGATTGGAAGCGGGGCGGGACCCACGGAGCGTTGAGTTTCTGGATTGGATGCGCCGTATTGTGCGCGGCGAGGATTGGCTGAGGTGGAGGGGCGGGGCCAGGCGGGGGAAAGCGGAAGCGGCGGCGGCGAGCGGCGCGCAGCGGGCGGGATGCAGGTGGGCAGCGGGACCGGAGTTCAGGGGTCAGAGGTCAGGAGTCAGAGGTCAGGAGTCAGAGGTCAGGTCTGTTCCCTCCCGCAGGCCTCTCCGCGAGACTACCAGGATGTGCCCATCGACATCCAGACCGGCAAGCTGCTGGGTACGGCGGGCTGCGGGCAGTGCGGCCTCCTCAGCTCCCCGTGCTCCGCAGCTCGGGCCGCTCACCGCCCCTCCTCCCCCCCACAGACTGGTTGGTGGACCGGCGGCACTGCGGCCTGCGCTGGCAGGCCCAGGTGAGCGCCGTGCGACAGAAGATCGAGGCTGCACTGCAGGACATGCCCGAGCACGAGGAGATCGCACAGCTGCTGGCGGGCGCCGGTGAGAGAAACCTGAACGACCCTTCATCCCGCTCCCCCCCCCTCCCCGGGCATCAGCCCCGTGACAGCGTTGTCCCCCCTTCTCTCTGCACAGCCATTCACTACTCGCACTGCCTCCGCATCGTGGACATCCTCAGGGGCACCGAGGCCTCCTCCAAGAACCTCTTTGGGCGATACTCATCCCAGCGCATGAAGGTGAGCGGGGATGGGGACGAGTGCCCCGCTCCTGTGCCCTCCTCACCCTCCGCTTCCCCCTCCCCAGGACTGGCAGGAGATCGTGGCCCTCTATGAGAAGGACAACGCCTACCTGGGTACGGCTGCGAGGTGCCCAGGGAGGGGGTAGGACGCAGCGCGCCATAGGGGACCATCGCAGCTCCTCATGGTTCTCCCACCCCACAGCTGAGCTCGCTGCCCTCCTGGTGCGTAATGTCACTTATGAGGTCCCTGCACTGCGCAAGCAGATCGCCCGCTGCCAGCAGGCCCAGCAGGACCTGGCCCGCCGTGAGGAGGAGTGCCAGCTGGCAGCTGCTGAGCTGCGGGAGCGCTTCTACACCTCCTGCAAGCAGTACGGCATCACTGTGAGTCCCCTGGTGCTGTTATGGGACCCCGTGTCTTTTTGTATGGGGAGAGTCACCCCACAGCCCCCTGACCAGCTCTGTAAGCAGTCCGGAAGAAATTCGGCTGTGTGCCTCCCTGCCCCAATGTGTCCCTGCTCCGTCCGCAGGGGAGCAATGTGCGCCAGGAGCTGCTGGCCTTGGTGCAGGACCTGCCCTCGCTGCTCTCTGAGGTTGGAGCAGGAGTTGGTGCGCTTTCTGAGGCCATCGAGCTGTACCAGGCCTGCGTGGAGTTTGTTTGCCAGAGGTGGGTGTGGGGGCACTGCTGTCCCTGGGGGTCTCTCAGCAGCACCCCGGTAGGGAGGGGGAATCGCGGCCTCTCCATCTGCTGCTGATGTCCCTATGGCAGCTCAGAAGGGCCCGTGGTGCCCATGCTGCGGTACGTGGGGAGCAAAGGCAACACAACCGTGTATGAGTGGAGGACGGGGTTTGAGCCAGCGAGGGTGGAGAAGCCAGAGGTGCAGGTGGTGCCGGAGCAGCCAAAGGAGGACACGGTATGGTGCTGCAGTGCCCGGGGCTGTTTGCTGCAGCTGGAAAGGAGCCTGTGTCCTTCAGGTTTCAGAGCCCCGTTGCCCTTTTTGCTGCAGATTGACTGGGGAGACTTCACGCTGGAGCCGATCGGTGGGGGTGATGCTGACAACACTGCTGCAGGTGGGGAAGCCCAGGATAATGAGATCGACTGGGGCATCGTGGTAGAGCCAAGCCCTCAGGTGAGTGCGGGCTGCTTGCTCCTGGGGCCTGGCCCCACGCCTGGAGGTGTTGCAGCTGCCCTGCAGTCACCAGCCATTCTCTCTTTCATTGCAGGACAACGGCATTGACTGGGGCGATGCTGAAAGCAATGAGGCACAGATTACGGTGTTGGAGGATGGCTCTGAGGGTGAGCATGGTCACAAAGGGGACGGCTGGGTTCCGGTGTGTGGAGACCGCAGAGTTCCCTTCCCTGCTGACCCCTTTCATCCCCCAGAACTCGAGGCAGTTGCCCGTGGCTCCGATGCCCTGACGCTGCTGGAGAATGCTGCGACACGGAACCAATTCATTGATGAGCTCATGGAGGTGAGCAGCAGCAGCGCTGGGGCGGCTCAAGCATAGGTTGGGTTTCTGGCTGCCCCCTTTCCCCCCCCCCCCCACCCCCACAGCGTCCTTTTCCCCACAGCTGGAGCTGTTCCTGGCTCAGCGCCTGGTGGAGATGGAGGAGGAGGCCGATGTCCTGGCTGCCAGCCAGTTCCAGCTGGCCCCCGCTGTCCTGCAGGGCCAAACCAGCACCCGTGTGGGCAGACTGCTGGCCAGCACCAGGGCGCTGCTGGATCAGCTGAGCACCCGCCGCATGCAGCATCTCTTCATCATCCTCGCCTCCCCCAGGTCGCCTCACTGGGAAAATTTGGGGAACTGGAGGGCTGGGGAGGGCAGACTGGGAGGATCCTGGAGGTGAAGCAGGAGCTGCTCTCCCTGTACAGGTATGTGGACCGTGTGAGCGAGATGCTGCAGCAGAAACTGAACCAAGCAGAGCTGCTGCTGGCCAAGCGGGAGGCATTGAGCCGGAAGCGGCAGGAGGCTCTGACAGAGCAGGGTGTGCTGGAGCCCAAGCTGGACCGCCTGCAGGAGCGAACCCGGGAGCTGCAGCAGCTGGTGGGGGTCCAAGCAGGGCTGCCCCTGGCCTCTCCCCTGCTGCACGCCCTCCCCTCACCTTGGGTTTTCTCTTGCAGATCGAAGCTGACATCTCCAAGCGCTATGGCGGGCGCCCGGTGCACCTGATGGGGGTCTCACTGTGAGCTGGAACCTCCAGTGAGGTCCTGCTGCCCCCTAAACCCCCCACCACGGTAGCGTGGCTTCAGCCTGGGGTTTGGCACTGCTGAATAAAGCTGCAGCTGTTCCCCATGCATCTCTTGTGCTCCGTCCACACAGGGGCTCAGTGCTGGGAGGAGAGGAACCCCCAGCCCAGAGATGACCCCCCCCCCGAGCTGTGCAGCTCTCCCCAGAGCTGGGAGGTGGGGGCGAGGGTGGGCAATTCGATTTTAATTTCATAGCAGAGCGGTTGATTCATGGCTCGTTGTCGCCAGCGGTGACTCCGGTAATGACTTTCCATCACGATGAAAAGTGGAGTGACATCGCTCATTATTCCTCCCGCTCGTTATGGCAGGGTGGGGCGGGGGGGCCACACACCCCTATGGACAGTGAGCGATGGTCCCCATTAATCACCACCACGACCCTCTGCCCCCAACGCCCCCCCCCCCCGGCAGATGGGAGGGGGGAAAGCAGAGCTTCGCCCCTGCCACCATTGGGCTGCACAGGACGGGGGGTGGCCGAACTCCCCCCAGCGCCTTCGGGGCGGTCTTCCACACCCATGGGCGTCACCCCCTGACCACTCCCCCCCCCAGCAGTCTATTGCCCCCCCGCCCCCCTTTTGGGGGAGAGTCAATGGGGGGGGGGGGGGGAGGTGACATGCAGAGCTCTGGGCTCCAGCCGGGTCCCGTGCCGGGGGGGGGTGGCTTTAATTCCCAATTCCCCGGGCCGCCCATCTGCTCTACGTTGCCCACCCCCCCCTTATTTGTGGCGCAGCTGCTGAAGGGGCTCTAATTCTCCTCCTTAGAACAATGCCCAACTCGGCGACAGCTGCACCAGGGACGGATGTGACACCCCGGGCGGCAGCGCCGTCGCTTTGTCCCCGCTTTGTCCCCCCCTGGTTTCCCCCCCCCTCCTCGGAGGGAGGCGTGGTTCAGAGGCCCCCGCACTGCGCCGTGCCGCCGGCAGGGGGCGCTGCAGGACTGCGAACGGAGCGAGGAGGGAGAATTCAGATGAAGGGCGGGGCTAAATGAGAAGGAGGCGTGGCCGTGTGCCATATTAGGTGTGCGTGCAGGGAAAGGGCGGGGCTATGCAAAACAGCCCCTCTGCGGAGCGGCTAGAGGGAGATATTGGGGGGGGGTCTCTGTGATTGGGGTGCTGTGTGGGGTGACGATGGGACCACGTCCACCTCGTGATCCCACAGCCCCTGTAGGTGTGGGCACACACGGCTGGGTGGCCCAGGGTTCACAGGGCTGCGAGCGCCCACCTCAGCGGGCTCACGGCCTCTTTTAGGACCCTCCGGGGGTCCCGCGTTGTCCCACCAGCCTTGCGCTGTGATGAGATGAGGGTCACGACCCGCAGTCACACACCTACAGAGGGGTGGCTTGACGCTCATGTCACAAATGTCACCGTTGCCTCCGAAGGGTTGGTGTGGGATGGTGACCTCTGTGGCTCAGCCCCAGCTGGAGGCACCCCTGGGTCCTGGCACAGCTGTTGGAGAGGAGACTGAGCTGATGCAGAGGCTTTAATTGGCACAGAGGCTTTAATTGACATAGAAGCTTTAATTGGGACAGAGCAGAGGGGTTTGAGGAGAGGCCCAGGTGCAGCCTGGTGGCTTTTGGGCTTGCAGCAAAGTGGTGTAGGAGCAATGAATCCATTCTCCTTCATTATGCTTAAGGACATTGATATTATTAATGCTGAGGGTGGGAGCTGGAGAGGGGCTGCCGGGGGCCAGTGGCCAGCAGGATGTCTGTGTCCTTTCACCCCCGGCTTCATCCTTGTGCAGAACAAATGCCACCAGTGCATTGATGTGCCTTAATGCACAGAACAAACCCCCATTGCTGAGGAGGGGTTAAAAATATCCCAGCTGGGGGCAGGCAGCTCAGGTTGCTGCTGACAGCACCCTTGGGCCCCGCTGCCCACCCCCATCCCACGGGGAGGCACGAGGAGGGGTTTCAAGCCTCTCTAATGCACTCCTGTTCCCCACAGGACACAGCTCTGTCCTCGTGCTCTCCAGCCCCATTGGGAGCCTATAGCAGCTGTAGGGTTTGGTGTGCTCTCGCCGTGGGGCTGTGCCCTCCCTGCCCGCCACCATTACCTCATCGGATTGAGGGTTGCAGCAAGACGTGGGCTGGGGCCGCACCCCATCTTTCGTAGGTGTTTGCTGGTTGTTTTGCAGATTAGTGAGGCTGGGGCAGAGCGAGCCCACACCACCGAGCTGCTTGGATCCATTGCTGCCACCCCGCCTGGTCTTCGTCCTGTGCTTTGTGTACTGCTCCCAGGTAGGGGTGCTCTGTAACTGGGGCAGTCCTGCTTTGGGGGGGGGTCTGTGCTGTTTGTCTCTCAGCTTCCAGCTCTGCTCAAGGGAACTTTTTACCAGTGACAACACTGAGCGGTGAAAAAGGGCCTCACTGCTGGCTAACATCACCCAGCCACGGGCACTCACTGCTCAAAGCCCCAGCAGGGCTGCGTTGGCCCCCACCTGGAGCCCAGTTATTTCCCCCCCAGCAGAGCCAGCGCTGCAGTTGGACGTGGAGCCTGAGCTCACTTGCTACATTTTCAGATGAACTGTTGTCTCTGGCATCCTGTTTGTTTCTGGGGCAGGACGCGGGCGTCTGCTTTTGGCTGCTGCTCTGGGCAGCTGCAAGCATGGCAGAAATAGCAGAGCAGGGGCGGTGCTGCCCGGTTGCCACCCGAGCGATGGGGATGGAATCGCGCTGAGGCGGCAGGGCTTTATAACGCTGGCTCCGTGTTTATTTCTTTGATCGGTTTCCAGCCCTTCTGTCGGTGCCAGGGCTGCTGAGCCGTGGTTCTGGTGCGACATCCCATCCCACAGCGCTGCGGGGTACAGGTGAGGATGAGGTTGATTTTTTGCTGCCGTTCCTGCAGAGCCGTTTGCGGCTGTGTGAGGTAATGCTGTCAGGCCTCCGATGCTGTGGGAGACGGGGAGTTCTGACCCCCAGAACGGAGCAGGCATCGCAGGCAGGGATATTCCGTCTGGGCAACTGCTGGTGCGTGAGATTAAGGACTTTAATTAGCGAGGAACGGAGTAATGAGGAAAGGGAAGCGCGGGGCTTCGCGCTGGCCCTGAGCGCGGCCCTGACTCACCGCAGCCCTCGGCCTTCCACCTGCCGAGCGCTGTGGCAACGCGGGGCGGGCCTCGAGGCCAGCACGGGAGCTGTGTCCGCACCGCAGGCCTCGCCGGAGCGGAGACGCCGGCCGCGCCGAGCAGCCCCGAGCCTCGCCCTGAGCTGTGGGCCTGGGGCGCTCGGTGCCATGGCAACAGCAGCGGGAAAAAGGGGCGGAGCCCGCGCTCCGTCGCGATTGGTGCAAGCTGCCGTCACTCAAGATTCCGGATGGGCGGCTGGCTCCTGTACGTCGTTTCGTTGGTAGTTGGAGCTGTCGTTCGGTTAGGGCCTCGCGCTCCGTTGGGCTAGCGACCCGTCATTCATCCACGCGGAAGGCGGTGCCGTTGTACCGGTTTCTCCTCCCCGATTGGTCCGCCGGACACAGCTCTTGGTCCAAACCGCTCTTTTCGCTCTCCGATTGGTCTCTCCGCCTGCCCATCCGCACGGCGACAGAGGCGGGAGCGTCTCCTCCGCACCACCTCCAATTGGTCCACCGCTTCGTCCCGCCTCCTATGGGCGGGTGCCGATTGGCGGAGGCGCCGCGGGAGGAGGTGTGAAGAGGAGGAGGGGGGGGGCGGGAGCGGGGCCGGCGGCGGCGGCGGCGGGGCTGGGAGCGATCGGCGGCGGCGAGCGGGTAGCGGCGGGCGGGGCCGGCGGCGCGGACGGAACGCGGGGCCGCGTCACGAGGCCTGAGGGCGCCTTAAAGGGCCCGGGGCGGGGCGGCGGGGGAGGCCGGGCCCGGCGGGGCCTCACGCGGGGCCGCCGTGCTTCGGGGAGAGCTCGGCGGGGCCTGGAGGGGCGGCGGCGGCTGTGGGGGGGGGCGGCGGTCGGCAGCGGGAGCCCCTCGTGGTGAAGTTGACGCAACGGCTTAAGAATAGCGCGGGGCGGGGCGGCTCCGTGCACCCACCGGGCTGCGGCCGGGCGGGGCCTTCCGCGTTTCCTCAGCGCCCCCGGTTCGGTTTCAGCTCCTGGAAAGGTCCCGAAACGCGGCTCGGCAACTTCGGATCTGCCCCGTACGGAGCTCCGCGGAGAACGTAGGGGAGCGGGACGGGCCGTCCCGTGTGCTGCATGTGGGCACCGCGGGCAGTAAGTGGAGGGAGCGAGGAAAAGGGGGCGGGGGGGGGGGATGGATTCCCCGGGTCTGTGGGGACGCAGAGGTGGGATCTGGAGGGTTCGGAGCCGGAAAGGAACGCTGGATTCGTCCCCGAGCCGAAGGGATTTCCACTGGGAAGTTTTATTGCAGCGCTCTGCTGTAACTCCGACTCTGAAAGTGTTGCTTTATTTTGTTTAAAAGTGGGGCAGGGGAAGGAGCGACCCGAGAGACCTGTTGTGAGCTGGATCCACCTGCTGGCTCCTTGTCGGTTGTTTTGTTTTGTTGGGTTGTTTTTTTTTCCTAACCTTCCACCTGTTTTCTTTTTCTTCTCCTCCAGAAATGCTTTCTCTGAAGAAATACTTCACGGAAGGCCTCATCCAGTTCACCATCCTGCTCAGCCTGATCGGCGTTCGCGTGGACGTGGACACCTACCTGAACTCCCAGCTCCCCCCTCTCCGAGAGATCATTCTTGGCCAGAGCTCTGCGTACACCCAGACCCAATTTCACAACCTACGCAACACCTTGGACGGGTATGGCATCCACCCAAAGAGCGTAGACCTGGACTATTACTTCACTGCTCGCAGGCTGCTGAACCAGGTGAGGGCACTGGACAGATTTCAAGTGCCCAGCACTGAAGTCAGTGCCTGGTTGGTGCACCGTGACCCCGACGGCTCCGTGTCCGGCACCCAGCCCAGCGCCGGCATCGCCCTCGAAAACGGCGGTGCTCTGCAGGATGGCAACGGTCCTGATGGTGCTGTGAGGGAGAACGGGGCTGAGCAGGGCTTTGGGGAAGAGCTGGAGGACCTGGGAGCTGTGGCTGCCCCAGTGAACGGGGACCTGACCAAAGAGGTAGGCGGCTCCTTCTTTATGTCTTGCCTTGGGGGGCGGCCTGGCGTTGGCTTCTTTGCTGGCTGTTGATGTGAGTTTGGTGTTTTGTGTGTGCTGTGTGACGAGCACGTGGCCATGGGAGTGGCGTGGGGCCAAAGCACAGCGTGCTCCTGAATGCTTGCTGTACGCTCAGGGTGCTTTTCCACTTTTGTTTGCTGTGTTCTTGGTTGGAAAGTGATACTGAAAGGTGAGGAAGGGGCCTGGGGTTGGCGTTTCAGTGCGTGCACAAAGCTTTGTGTTGTGAAACCCGTCAAATAGCGCTGGGAAATAAACACAGGCATTGGGTAACAGCCTCATCCCAGGTGTCAGCGGGGTGGTTGGGTTACTTGGCTCTGGAGTTCATCCAGCCGAGACGTTTATAGCTTGGTTTTCATCAGAGAGGGGTGGGGAGAGGTGAACTGGAAAGTGGTTTATTTTTTCTGTCTGTCTGAGCATAACCTTTCAGATGTTGTGATGCAATCGGTCCCTGCTAGGAGCTCCTCTTATTTTTTCCTTTCCTTTTTGGCACTGGTCTCTTTGTCACGACCTGTTCAGCCTCAATATCTCCCCAGCCACGCGTGGGTGTTGGTGCTGCTTGGCTCTGTTGGGCATTCCCAGCACTGCTGCTGTTGTCTCGTGTTCTGAACTCGGTGAGGAGCCGGGTTGGGATGCAGCCCATTGCTCCCCATCCCCTATGGGCACCTCGAGCTTTGTCACATGGTTTTAGCACAGCAGGAGGCAGGAAACCACGGAAGGAGAGCAGTTGAACACGTGCAGGCAGGAGGGACGGTGGAGGTGGTGGCTTTGGGTCGAGCTTTGCTGCGGTTGAGCAGCGCTGCTGTAGGATGTGTGAGTGTGGAGGAGTCGCTGAGGCAATGGGAGGAACTGGCAGCGCGGCGCCGACGTTCACATGTCTGGCTCCTGGCCTGATAACTGAGAGGTAATTCCTGTGCGTGGAAAGAGGGAGGACTTTGACTTGCTTCCTGTAAGGCCACGTGTGTGGCCGTTCCCTCCCAGCTGCTCCTTGGCCGTGCTGTCCCCATGTTGGAGCACTTGGGCTCTGCCCACCTCCCTCCCCCGTTCCCTGCCTGCTGCCCCACAGCCCGGCTCGGAGGGCAGCCCCCAGTGGCACCGTGAGGAAACCCCACAGACTGTAGGGATGGTGCTGCCCACAACTGCTTATTTTTGGTGTCTTTGTCTGGAACCTTCACTCCCTGCTCGCCTCCAGGCTCGGTGCCGGCTGCAGAGCTCCTCCCGCGGGGTTGCAAACTCAGGGTTTGTGCTTTTGCTCGACTCCCCCGTGGCTTTAACGCACTGCAGGCGTCTGGGGCAGGACGCGACCTTGTGCAGGGAGCAAAGCTGCCTTCCCGATTCTTCCCGCGGCGCTCTGTGGGCGCTGAGCTGAAGGTGGGGCTCCTTTTGCCCCAGCAACTCCCGGTGGTGGCCGAGCCCCAGGACGAGGACCGGCGGCAGCAGGGCTGGGGGGGGCCGAGCAGGACGCCGCCCCCGGCGGAGGGGTGAGGAGTGGGGGCTCCGTGCTCCGCGCTGGGCAACCGCTGTACCGTCAGCCTCGGGCAGGAGGGGCCCGGGTTGGGCCGGGCGCGGTTCTCCCGTTGTCGGCGCCGAGCCGAACGAAGGTGGAGCGGCCCAAGGTCACAGCGGCCGTTCCTGCGCGGGGCCCGGAGCCGCCGCCGCGCCCTATAGGCCGATCTGATAGGAAGACCGCAGGCGGAGGGGCCTCGTGGCTGCGGCAGGCCCGGGGGTGGGGGTTGGGGGGCGGCCCCAGGCGGTGCCGCAGCCGGGGGAGGCAGCGCCCGGTACCGGAGCGCGCGGCGCGGGGCGGCGGCGCTGCGCCACGGCGGGGGCGCGGCCCTGCAGGAAGGCGCGGGCCGGTGGGCCCCGCGGCTGCCGATTGGTGGAGAGGGCGGCCCCCAGGCGGCGCGGATTGGCTGAGGCCTCCGCCCGGGCGAGAGGCGGGGCGTACGGTGGGGCGCGGCCGCCCATTGGTCGGGCGAGGCGAAGGGGGCGGGTCCCGGCGGCGCCGCATCCCGGCGGGGCGGGGGGAAGGGCGGGGCCCGGCGGCGCCGCAGCCAAGGTAACGGCGGGGGAGGGGCGGGCGGGGCGCGCCGCAGCCCGGCCCGGGCGGGCGGCGGCGGGACCGGGGCGGGGCGGGCGGGGGCTGCTGCCGCCGCCGCAGCGGGGCCGCGGGCACCTGTGGCCGCTCGGGGCGGAGAAGCGGCGATGCGTGCTCGGCGCCGCTCCCCGGCCTGCCCGCCCCGCCGCCCCCCGCGGGGACCATGAGCGCGGCGCCGCGGCCCGGGCGGCAGCGGGGGCCATGAGAAAGGTACCGAGCCGGGGAGGGAGGGAGAGAGGTGGGGGAGGGCGGTGCTGCAGGGCCGGGCTGCGGCGGGGCGGGGGCGGCGGTGCCCGGAGGGGGGGTGGGGTGGGGGAGCGGCACCGTGGGGGTCCCCAGGGTGGGGGCGGCCGCTTCGCACCCCCCCTCCCCCCGGGTGCGGTCGGGCTCCGGGCGGGGCGGGGCTGCGGGCGCCCGGTGGCGGTGCTTCTGGTTGCATCAGGTGGGCGCCGATGCGGGTATTTTTTTTTTATAATTTTTTTTTAATTTTTAATCATAATTTATTTATTTATTTTATTCCCCCCCCCCTCGCCTTCCCCCCTCCCCCCCACCCCCCCCCAACCGGCGCACTCCTCCCCTTATGCAAATGGCCGGGATGGCACCACGGGCTGATGCAAGCTGGCCACGGCGCAGCCACCGCCGCGACATTGGCCCGAACGCCTCCTGCCCTGCGCCGCCTGCACCGGGCCGCCCCCGCCATGGGGCGCGCGTCCGCACGGCCCTCCCGCAGAGCCGCCCCCCCCGGGCTGCGATGGGCAGCGGCCGCCGCGCCCCGCAGGAGCCGAAGGAATGGTGCGGGGGGCGGTGGGAGAGGGGTGGGCCGAGGGGTCCGGAGGGGCCCGTGCTGAGCGATTCCGTGTGCGTGCGTGTGTCTTTCAGGACATCGATTTGATTGACATCCTGTGGAGACAGGACATCGATCTGGGCGCCGGGAGAGAGATTTTTGACTACAGCCACCGGCAGAAAGAGAGCGAAGTGGACAAAGAGCTGAGCGATGGGAGGGAGCGCGGGGACGGCTGGAGGAGCGCGGGAGGACAGGTCACCAATAGGAACCTGCTAGTGGATGGCGAGACCGGGGAGAGCTTCCCTGCGCAGGTAACGGAACGGCTGGCATCCAGCACAGCTTCTGCTGAGCTGCACTGCCGGCTCAGGGCCCCCTCCAGCCCCAACCCGGTGCTGGGAGCACCTCGGAAGCATTGGGTGGGGCCTCTGGCTCTTTTTCGGATGCGCTGTAATGAAGCTGTGCTGTGGGAGTTGGTTTTTCCATCGCCTCCCTCCTAATCCCGGGGCTTGCGTTTCCCATCAGGTGCCTGGCGTGGAGGATCAGACGGCCCTGTCCCTGGAGGAGTGCCTTAGGCTGCTGGAGGCCACCTTCCCTTTCGGGGAGAACTCGGAGGTGAGCGAGGATGGGGTGGTGGTGGCGCTTGTACCCCTCATCGAGAGCGCAGGGCTGGCAGTAAATTGGGTTAGGCTGTTTAAGGAGGCTCCAGGCATCGTGCCTGCGAAAGTAGCAGCGGGGGGAGGGTGTGGGGTGGTCACAATTAATTAAAGACTTCTGGCTTTGCTTCTAATTAGTTCATAGCGAACTGCGGAGGAATAACTGCAACCGCTTTGCTCTGAACAAAGGAGAAGCGATTGCCGGCGTGGAGGTGGAAGGGCATTGGGGCTGGCTGCCTCCCTGGCCGCGGCTCATCAGCTGGGGACTGACTGTGCCTCACGTGGTTCAGTTTCCAGCTGCAGATGTCTCCACCCTAAGCGAAGCTGTGCCCAGCGAGAGCCGGCCTGCGGGCATCCAGAGCAGCCTGCTGTCTCCTCTCCTCCCAGAGGCCGAGTCGCCCTTCGATCTGGAGCAGCAGTGGCAGGACCTCATGTCTATCATGGAAATGCAGGTCAGAGCGCCCTGGGGTGGCAGCTGCTGGTGCTGGAGGGCTGGCAGTGGGAAGGGGTTTGCCCTTCTAGGCGCACGTTGTCGCTCAGCTGAGGTTAGAGAGGTGCGGTGGCTGCTCCAAGCACCCGGCTCCTGGACAACGGCGGTTGGAGGTCTGGCACAGCAGCTTTGCTTTTGCCACAGCCTGTGCGGTGACATTGAGTGCCCGTGTGGATGTTGCTGGCAGCATCTTCAATCTCCCGCAGCTGGCGGGTGGTGCTGGGCTGACTGGAGATGCGGCTCCTTCCACAGGAGCAAGAAACGCCGTTGTCTTTGGTGGTGAAGGGCAGTGAAAAGGCAGGGCCTGAACGTGGTTGATTTGCTGATCTGCTTCGTGTCTCTTGCAGGCTATGGAAGTGAACGGCACGACCGCTGAAACCCTTTACAACGGCACGAGCGGAGACCTGCTGACTTCTAACTACAACCTCGCCCCAAACACTCCCATCAATCAGAATGTCAGCCTGCATCAGGCCTCTCTGGGCAGCTGCTCACAGGACTTCTCCCTCTTCAGCTCTGAAATTGAAAGCCCCTCCATGGGCGGCAGCTCAGCGCTGCTACAGCTGGCGCCGGACAACTCCACCGGCCTCAACACCACCTTCAGCTCCACCAACTTCAGTGGGATCTTCTTCCCCCCACAGCTGAACAGTACGGTCAATGAGACAGCGGGCCCCGAGCTGCCCGACCCGCTGGGCGGCCTTCTGGATGAAGCCATGCTCGATGAGATCAGCTTGATGGATTTGGCCATCGAAGAAGGTTTCAACCCAGTGCAGGCCTCGCAGCTGGAAGAGGAGTTTGATTCTGACTCAGGTCTTTCTCTGGATTCTGGCCACAGTCCCGCTTCCCTTAGCAGCTCAGAAGCCTCTTCCTCTTCTTCTTCCTCCTCTTCCTCCTCCTCCTCCTCTTCCTCTTCCTCCTCATTTTCGGAGGAAGGAGCTGTCGGCTACAGCTCAGACTCTGAAAACGTGGACTTTGAGGAAGCGGAAGGGGCGGTTGGGTACCAGCCTGAGTACAGCAAGTTCTGCCGCATGAGCTACCAGGACCCGGCGCAGCTCCACTACTTGCCTTACCTGGAGCACGTGGGCCACAACCACACCTACAACATGGCACCGGGGAGCCTGGATCCCGAGGAGCCCAAGCTGCCCAGCGTGGGGAAGAAGAGCAGCAAGGAGAAACCGTCCGAGTTCCTGGATAAGCAGATGAGCAGGGACGAGCATCGAGCCAGAGCCATGAAGATCCCTTTCACCAACGACAAGATCATCAACCTGCCAGTGGAGGAGTTCAACGAACTGCTCTCCAAGTACCAGCTGAGCGAGGCGCAGCTGAGCCTCATCCGAGACATCAGGAGGCGAGGCAAGAACAAGATGGCTGCCCAGAACTGCCGCAAGAGGAAGCTGGACACCATCCTGAACCTGGAACGCGACGTGGAGGACTTGCAGAGGGACAAGTCCAAACTGCTCAGGGAGAAGGTGGAGTTCCTCAAGTCCATCCGCCAAATGAAGCAGAAGGTGCAGAACCTCTACCAGGAGGTGTTCGGCCGCCTGCGCGATGAGAACGGCCAGCCCTACTCCCCCAGTCAGTACGCCCTGCAGTACGCCAGCGACGGCAGCGTCATCTTGATACCTCGCACCTTGGCTGACCAGCAGGCCAGGAGGCAGGAGAGGAAACAGAAGGACCGCAGGAAGTGAGGGAGGCAGCGGGAGGAGTGGGAGAATCGCTCAAGGTAGAACTGGAGAAGGGCTGAGCCTGGAAGTGCTTAGAGGAACTTTCATGCCTTCTTATCCAATATATCTTCTGAATCGTGACTGCTGCCGGTCAGTTGTGCAGGAGGGACTGCGGCCGAGCGCTCCCTGTGGGGAGGGACGGGGAGGAGCGGACAGTGCACTGGCGAGCCCAGCACCTTCCACAGCCTGGAATCCTTTGAGCGCAGGAAATCAGCTGGCATCACTGGTGGGGAGATGGGCGGAGGCGGAAAAACTACTGTTAGGAACTGGCTTTAAATAAGAAAAGAGATTTAAGCAAATGAACTTTAAAACCAAGCGATAGGAGAGACGTTTTTCTGAACTTCCAAAGTTCTGTGATTTCAGGTAGTTGTTTTGTTTTTTTTTTTTTTCGTTTTTTTTTTTCTTTTTTTTTCTTTCCTGAACCAGTTTTGACATCAGTGTGTGTGATTCAACCCCGACTTAATTCCCGATTAGCCACCATCCCTTTCTAGATCAGACCAGTGCACGCATGGCGACGCGAGCGGCGCGGCCTTCCGTTAACCCTTCCAGCTCCGTGAGGAAGGGAGGGCTGTGCTGCCTTGGGGCATGGAGCCGGAGCCCTGAGGGGGGGTGGAACTGGGAAGGGTTAACAGGAGCAGAGCGCTGTGCATCCCCACCACACTCACAGAGCAGTCACTGCCGTCACTGCCGCGCTGTGCAGGAGGGCAGCAGCCCGCATGCAGCCGCTGTCTTCTCCTCCTGCCTGGCTGAGGAAGCTTTGGGGGCCACGGGGCGGCTGTGGGGCAGCAGGGGCAGCACGCAGAGCCGTGGGCTTGTCACCTATAGAACTAGACAGCTGTTAGGATTCCTGTTTCTTAACCGTGCTTTGATTTTATTTTCTTTCATTTTTTAATTTGTAGGGCTTCCGCCCTGTTTTCCCTATAGGGTCTAGAGTGCTTGTGTTGAGTAAAAGGGAGAAGCCCGAACGTTCAAAGCTGCTAATTGTTCTCTTTGCCATAAAGATTCAGTGTAACCGTGTGATCACATTATAGGATTCTCTTCTGTCCCTAGGTGTTGGTCTGACTTCCTTTGTTTTAAGGAGGGGGGTGGGGGTAGTGCCTTGATCACTGTTGGTCTCCTCCATGGAGACGATCCTAGAAGCTGTATTTACAATATAGCACAGCTGGGAGTGACTTTACCAGCAACTGAATAGCTTAAAATGGCTTTCCTAGCCAGTCCTGTGCATGTGATACGGGCTGAGGGTGCAGCACTGAGGGGGACGGCGCTGAGGAGGTGCGGGCAGCAGCTCTGCAGGGAACCCGGGGGTGCCGGGGGGGGGGGGAAAAAGTGATGCTGCTGGGGGGCTGCCAAGGAGGAGGTGTTGGTGTGGGCATGTGAACAGGCTGCGGGGAAAGGAGCTGCATCTCAGGGTGCGGGGTGGGGAAGAGCCTGAGGGCTGCCTGCTGCCTCTGCGGGCCTTGCGCAGGGCTCTGCCGTACCGCGCTCCTGAGATCCAACAGCTTTACTTACGCATGAGATGAAGCACAAGGGATGGAGATGTTGGGTGTTGGGGAGGTTGGAATGGAGCCCTGAGTGTATGTTTTAAATTATTTTCCTCTTAGAAACTTTATTTTAATGATCTGTGACCTGTCAGGGAAAGAAGAGAGATTGTGTGAGCACAGGACGAAAAATAAAATGGCTTATTCACTGTACAGGCCTTGGTTTCGTGTATTTTCTTTTTTTATTTCATTTCTTAAGCTGAAACACGTTTGGGAAACTGAAGAGCCTCCCTGTGGGGGCTGTCAGGCACAGCTCCCAGCGCTCTCTGGTGCTCTGTGGGGAGCGGGCACTGCTGCTGTCCCAGCCTGTGGGTGTTCCTCAAAGGCAGCAGCAGCCACCCCATCATTGCCAGCAGCATTTCCCCCACCTGGCCTCTAGTGGGGGCAGCGTTGGTACAGAGCTGGGTTCCCAAATCGATTAGGAACCACCAACTGAGCCCATGAACAAGAGGAGTCTTGGGCAGCAAGGTGCTGCAGTCCTTTGGCAGAGCCCAGCAGCAGCACCGCGTTGTACCCCATAGGGAGGTGAGGTCCTGCTTCTATTGGGAACTTCAGGGGGCCACTGTGATTTTCCGCAGACTGACCTCCCCTGATCCCAGGAGGGGATGGGTTCATCTCCCTTTTGCTGGGTGCTGAGGCCAGGGCAGCTCCACCTGCTCCCAGCTCAGCCCAGGGCACTAAAATAAACTACGAGGTTTTTCCAGTCTCTTCCTGGGCCCCAGGGCTGTTTATCACCCCAGGTCGCTGTTAGGCTCTGGGAACCAGGGCCAAGCATTTGCCTTCCCCCCCCACTGTCGTCCTTTTCAAGGGTCTCCATGGCCTGGCTCCTGCCATCCCCCCCATTCTCGCTCTACCCCAGCCAGCAGCCCTGCTCTGCCTTCAGCTGACAACTCTCCTGGTGCAACCCCTGCCTGCAGCCTCTCCCCCAACCTTTGGGGCAGCACGGGGCCGGCGCTCGGTGCATCGCTGTCACATCCTGGCACTGTCAGCAGCGTGGGCTGCCTGCCAGCACAGATCAGGTGGTGAGCAGACCTTTCATTTTCCAAGGCAGGAAGCATTTAGCCACCAGCGGGGCCTCCTGCCTCTGATCTCGGCCAGAGCCCTGGCTTTGAGGAGCGCTGGGCTGCCCCCATCCCCGAGCACTGAACCCGCCACCGCGACCCAGCACAGCTCCCAGCACACACAGAGCTGGGCTCAGGGCCTCAGGAGGCGATGCTCTGCCCCATCAGGAGCCCCACATCCTCCAGACTCCTGCAGCACTCAGCTTCCAGCCCCCCGTGGCCATCAATCAGCCAAGAGCCTCTCCGAGGAGCTGCAGCCTCCTTACGTTCAATTAAGTGGACGTTCCCTCCTTCCAACTCCAGTGATTAACACCAGTTTAATTGCCGCTGCTGCTGGCTACCAGTGCAGGGAAGACATTTCAGCACAGCGCTGCGAACAGCCCGGATTTCAATGGGCTGCATAGTTTTGCAGGCACTGGCAGAGCAGCTGAACACCACCCAAAACCTCAGCGCTGCTCCCTGCTCTCACGCACCCCCTGGATGCTGGAAATCGCATGCCAGAAAGCCCCATCCTCCTCTCAGCGAAGCCAAGGGCTGCGCTGTGGCATTGAGAGCCAGGGGGCCGAGCAGAGGGGCACAGTTTTCCCTTCCTCCAATCCTGAAGGCTGCAAGCTCTTGCACAAGGCCAAGAACAAAGCAAAAACGCCATTTCCATCTTCGGCCACCAGAATCAGCTTTAAAAATCACAAAAAACCCCCGTCCGTAAACACAAAGTGACAACGTCTGCTTCACGTCCCCACCAGAAGTGCAGGAAAGGGCAACTCACCCACAGCGCAGCCAGCCGGGTCTTGGCCTGGAGCTCACGCAGCATCTCCTTCCATCACCCAGGTCCCACATCACAGCTACGCCTCTCGCCCTCAGGAGCCTCCTCGACTCAGGCCTTTAGCTACCAAGCTCTGCCACGACTCTTCTGCAGTCACAACGGATGAGACGCAGCCGTGGGCTGCTGCAGAGCTCCAGTCGACACCTAGATGAGAGCCAGCTCTAACCTCGTTCAGCGCCACCAGGGCTGAGTCCCCTCCTCACTGCTCTACACCGAGCTCACGCACAAGAGAGCTGGAGGAAGGAGCAAGGTTGAGAAGAAAAAAATCAGCATTATAAATCTAAAATTTTATTGAGACCAAAAAAAAAAAAAAAAAAACGGACAGAGCTCGGTATGAAGTTAAAATCCAAACACGTACTTTACATTTCAACAACGTTTTCACAGAAACCTAAACACATGCTTTTAAAAAAAGGTTTGTACAATGCAAGTCTAGATACATACCACCCTACAAGGAGGTGCCAGGAGTCTGGTGGGGCTCACGATCCCAGACATTAAATAAGTCATTATTTGTAATAAACTGGATTTAAAAAAGAAAACCCTCTGTAGTTTCAGGGTTACTCATCTGGCTCCGGCACCAATGTGTGGCCTCCTAAAAACAATCACTTGTAATGGGAGAATATGGAATTAATTTTTTGATATTTTATTTTTATTTTGTGCTGCTCGTGGTTTCCTCTCTCTCCCATGTGATAAATGTGAAGGGGTTCCCAGTGCTGCTGGCTGGACAGTCAAATTAAGGTGGGAAAAGGAACGAATGGTCACAAGTCTCCCCCCCCCCCCCCGGGTTTTGACCAATAGCACCTTGTGATGGAAAGAAACAAATAAAGGTAGAAAGGCTTTGAAGGGGTTAAGATGCATCCCCAGCCCACCCTCCCACCTACAATGCGTGTGTCAGTAGCTGGCAGTTCTGCTGCAGGACAATACGAATCACAAGTCTCCCTCCCTCCCTCCCCCCCCCCATACCAACTGCTCTGAGGGTTTTGAGGACCTCGGCTCCAAAGATGTGGACATTCACAGTCTCAGGCTCACGTCAGCCTCCCTGTCTCCTTAGTTCTGGCATCAATACTGGGCTCTTATTTTTCTTTTTGTTTCCTTTTTTTTTTTTTTTTTTCTTTTTTTTTTTTTTTCCTCCTCCTTTTCTGAATTCAGGTTCTAAAAAAGACCTGGAAATGATCTGGAACTTCGGTCACCAGACCTCATCTCCCTCCCTCCCCGATGAAACAAGAGACCAATTGCCCCACATCCCTCCCCCCAACCCCCTCCCCAAACACCCCCAGACCGATACAACCAGTAATAGCGAAAGAAAAACGAAACTGAACAAAAATGAAACCAACAACAGAAAACAGAAAACCAAAACGATAACAAAACATTAAAAAAAAAAAAAAAAAAAGAACAACAAAACAAAACCAAAAACCTACACGCATGCTACGCCGTAAAAATGCAGAGTTAACACTATTGGGAAGAAGGCTGTGGGTTGCTGAGATGGTCTTTGAAGAATGAGCAGTATCCATCTGCACTCCTTGTCCCCAGCCCACCCATCACCAGTGACAGTCCTTCATGGAAGGGGCTTTGCTTCCTCTCCCACAAGCTGCCAAATGAACAGCCTGGAAATCCCATGCCACCCCCCCTCCCCTTCCCCAGACCCCCCACCCTTCCCTCCCCTCCCCCCCCCCCCCAAGTGAGCAGGGCTGGTTTGAATCTGTACACAGCATGAAGCTGCATAAAGCAGCAGAGCAGCTGCAGGGCACAGAAACCATACTGGTCTCTTCAAAGGGCATCTTCTCCAGCCATCTCTACGCTCCCGACTGAGCAGAGCTGCGTTTTCCCCCTCTCGCTCAAACCCACAGTTCAGATCTTTATACAAAGGCTGGCCAGGGCGGGTGCCAGGGTTTAGTTCTTGTCCTCTTTCTTGTCATCGTCCTCTGAGGGGTAGGAATGCCATGTCAACCTCTCCTCATAGAACGAGATGACCACCTGGGGGCACTTGATGTTGGCTTCCTTGGCAGGGACCAGGTCGGCCTCGTCAGAGTTCTTCCTACAGGCCAGAGCAGAGGAGCAAATTAGGGGGCTGCAGAGGGAGGTGGAAGAACTGGAGAGAATCGAGCAGCTGGAAAACGGAGGTGTCCTCAGGCAAATCCTTCCCGAGTGACTCCGGCGCAGAGAGAAGCAGCACATGAGCCCTCAAAAGCAGGCTGTGTTGTCAGGCGTGGGGACAGCAGCCACATCGAAACCGCAGCCCTTCCCCAGCTACTCCATACTTCTGAGACAGCGCAAGAGCAAGTGCTTCCTGCACCTTCACCTGCCTGGTTCGGCTCCCAGCTGCACCAGCACCAAGCCCTGCTTCCCTAGAGCTGAAAGGGTCACGGCTCTCCTTGGGATGTGGCCTTCTGCAGCTGTGGCCCGTGCCACGACATCACACCCCTCTCTCTCCCCAAGCTCGCGCCTGCTGCAGGGGGGGCATCTTAAGAGCCACGCAATCCCAAGGGCCCTACCTGCTTCTTTCACATCCACGTTAGCCTCAGCGCAGAGGGTCACCTCAGGCAGCAGCGCCATCGTGAGAGATTTCGTGCCAGGTAGCAGGGACTCCCCAGGTGCAGGTCCTTCCCTCTCTGGCACAGAATAAGCGAAGAAATGACAGACACAAAGACACACTCACCACTTCATCAGGAACATGAGCTCCCCGCTGGAATCTGTGGCACCGATGATCCGCTCCGGCTCAAAGCCCCGGGCAAAGCCTCGTGGTTTCTCTGACTGCAAGAGACAAGTTTCCACTTGTAGCATCGAAGGGTGATGGGTCACAGCCCTGCTGCAGGCCACACAGACGCACTGAGGGCTGCTCAGAAAGGCTCTGTGCATCAGATGCTTGGACTGCAACGACCGAGGCCGGCAGGCGCTGAGCAAACAGCTCAGGTGTACACCCAGGGGGGACCTGAGGCCCCAGGGCAGCCCAAAGCCACGAGCAGAGGATCTGATTCCCGAGGCACAGCTGCTCAAACTTTTATGCTGGCCTGGGATTCAGCAGCTCCCAGGATGCAAACCAGACCGCAGAGCCTCTGTCTTGTCCTTTTTCCACGAGCATCCCCAGAGGGAGGCTCCCTGCTCTGCCCTGCTCCCTCTCTCGGAGGCAGCAAGTAACCCCTGCAGCCCATTTTACCCCTCATGAGAAGCCGTGGCTCCACACTATTTAGGTTCAAAGATTGACCTCTCAGTTTAGTGCTAAAACCAGCCCTAGATTCTCGTAGAGGCCTGGCTCAGAGAGCAGCTCACACCTCCTTCCAAAAAAGCTGCAGCTTTTCAAAAGCTCTCCAGCTGTGCCTCGCTGATCTGGAATAGTCTCCCCTCTGTGCAGAACCATCTGACTGAGGCTTCAGAGCATGGTAGCCGGACACTGAGCCATATTCAGAGCTAGGGAGGTGAGTACAGAAAGCCCACGCTGCCTCACCTCCTCCTTCTTCTTCTTTGGTTTGCTCTCCTCCCCTTTGTCCTCCGTGTCAGACTCTGCTTTGCGTTTGCTCCCCTCAGACTTCTCACTCTCGTGTGCAGTTTTCTGGGACTGAAGGAACTCTGCAATGAGGTCTGGGCAGTCGAGGTTCTCCTCTGGCTCCCATGTGTTATCTTCACTGGAATCAAAACCAGCAGTTTAATTTACAGACAGAAAGTCCTGACACCAGATCAAGTGGAGATGCTGAGAGAAGCAGCAGGATTCTGTGCCCTCACCCCACGAAACAGATAAGGGCAGTGAGGCCAGAGGCCAGGGCAGTTATTTCTCTTTTCATCTGTCTGCTTGCTTCACACTCCGTTGAAGGGAAGGAAGCCCCATGTACCACCATGGCACTGCACAGTTAATCCGTGAGACAGAAGCAGGACTTTCTCACCTAGGCTACGCTCACAGTGCTCCAATTAGAGCTGGTGACACTCAGTACCACCTTCTCCATCATCACCCTCACCCTGAGCCTGTCAGCTCCATTTTGGAAGCCCTGTGAGCAAATCACTTCTGTCTCACGTCTGATCCAAGTCTCCCCTCTTTCAGATTAAAGCCCCCTCAACCCATCACTATCAGAACACGTAAAAAGTCAGCCTCCCTCTTGCTTACTTACTCGGAGAAGCCTTTCCATTTCAGCAGATATTCCACCTTGCCCTTCACCACCCGTCGATCCAGGACCTTCTCCACCACATACTCCTCCTCTTCTTCCTCTAAGACCTCTTCTACTTTCTTCTTGTTCTGTTTTTTTCCCATTGTGCTGGCCAGTTTTTCAGCTTACGGGCGACGCTGCTGAAAGGGGAAAGAAGATCACACGTGTGTGTTAGGGACAGGTTTGCCTTTGCAAGGCAGCAAAAGTATACACTGTACCCAGCTTTGCCTCTATGTAACCAGCACAGAAGGCTCTTCTAGAGGAAGCAGGCACTTACAAAGCAGGAAACACACAAAGCCCTTCCACTCATCTCAGCTCTACCCTGCCCTGAGCTGTGGAAACCATGTGCAAATCCACACGGCAGCGGGAGGGAGAAAGCACACTGCTGACATTAATTTAAAGTTAATAAACAGTTAATCCAAGCTAAACAAAAGTCACAGTCCCTGATCCTGAGCTCCCCACGTTCTTTTCTTCGGTGTTTTCATGCATGTGCACTCCAGGATGTTCATCCAGCTCCAAAGTTTTTCTTCTCCTTATCTCCAGGGCACACAAACAGCCACAGAGCCACAAGCCCAGAGCTGGTGGGAAGCATCTGAAGCACTGCAAGGTTTGCAGGATGCTCTGACCCAAACCAAGGCCGTTCCCTGCACAAAGGAATATGGGAGTGCTGTCCTCAGGTTCAAAGACTGCCCAAAGGATCGGGAGGCGGTGAGCACTGCCAGCCCAGGTCACCAACACGGAGTCACTGTCACTGCTGTGTCACCAGGACTGAACCTCCTGGTCCTGGCTCTGCATCCCAGGAGGAGTGATTGTCACCCACCCACCTTGCTGAACAGCTGCCCAGAGCCTTCCTGGCCTAACTGCTTTGTTCCGGTAAGAAATGCTTTTTCTGCCAAGCAAGATGACTGCCGAGCTGGTCAAACATTACCAGCCCAAAGACTTTATTTGTGCTGCTCAGGTGAACGCTGTACAATGCATTTCAGCTTGACAAGAATCTATGCCAGTTAGTTTACACAGCAAAACAAGAATCCTGCAGATCTACGCTAACGGAAGATGTCAGAGTTAAGAACAACCTCGGCTCTCAGCTGAGCGAGCTCCCTTTTACAAGATGTTGCTGAGTTGAGCAGCTGCCATTAAAGCCCCATTCAAAGGAAAAGGCTCAAAAAGGAGGCCCACAAAGCCCACAGCATGAACGACACCAGAAACCCCAACAGAGAGGACAGGAGGGACCCAGCCGAGGCTCCAGACCACCCTGTCTGTGCTGCTGTCTCACAGACGGGCCCTAAGGGCAGCCAAGGAGCATGGAAAAGCACAGAGAAAGCAGCTCTTCTCTGTCTGGCACGCACTGCACTCAAATGTTTGGATTTTGGACCTCGCTGCTGCTCGGAGCACACACTGTGCAGAGGATGGGCACCGAGCTGCTGGCGAGCCAGGCAGAACAACAGCCCTCCTTCAGCACAGGGCTCTGCTGCTTTGCGCTTACCTGGTGGTTTCAGAGAGGGGTCAGCACCAGAGCAGGCTGGAGATGGAGCCAAGGGAAGAGCTTGCCCTGCTGCCTTACAGAGCTGCAGCATCCATCAGAAGAGATGAAGCCTGCTCTGAGTGCTGTGTGAAGCCATGAGAAGTTCCCCAGCCTGTAAAGCCCAGCAGCTGGAGCAGTGACAGGGACATTCCCACTGCAGGGGCACGGCTACCACAGGGCTCCTTTATTAAATACCACAGCACACCCAGCCCCCAGGGATACAGATTTCCTGCCCCGTTCCTGGGGGAGGGGAGCAGTAAAAGTTGGGAACAGCTTGCTGAAACGAAGCTGTACAACATCATGTAGCAGAAAAGCTTTTCCCTGCCCTGCTCCCAGGCTAAGGCAGAGCCAGATATTCACTGGGCATTGACTGGACGCTGGGTGGAGGCGAGCCCAAGGCTGTGCAATGCAACAAGGCGAAGCTGCCAGCGCCTGCAGGAAGCCAGGCTCGAGTTTCACTCTGGAATTCCTCTGGCAGCTCCTTCCTCCCCTTCGCCCCCGCGGGGAGGAGGATCCTCCCTGCACTGAGGCACAACCTGTATGTGGAGAAAAGGGCCCGCAGGGGTGAGATCCTGGGGTTCCCTGCTCCCAGCTGCAGCCAAAGGGATCTCAGTCACAAACGCTGCAGTTGTCGCCTTGTTCTTAAGGACCTTGGGATGCTGAGTTAAGGAGCCCGAGTTCCCTGGACCAAAATCTGTAAGAGGCACAGGAACCAGAGCTGGGAGTGAGACAGGCAGAAACGGAGAAAGCAGGAAAGCCACAGAGCAGCGCAAGCAATGCTGTGCCACAGCTCCATCATTACAGGAAGGGCAGAGAAGATGCAAAAGCGAGGCCAGGAGCACTTGCAGAAAAAGCAGGCCAGCAGCAGAGCCCAGGGGGCCCGGTGGCTCCGGGGCTCCACGCAACACAGCACATCTGCAGCCTGCAGGCGATGCTGAGCCCCAGCACAGCAGCTGCTGCAGAGCCTGGCGTTGCAGAGGCGAGCTGCTGTGCAGGCCTTTCACTGCACTGCAGTCAGGGAGGCTGGAACACGACAAAGGGATTCGGCAAAGATTGCAGCCTTGGCATGAGGGCATTTCAAACCCTGCCTGTTTTCTTGATTCAAAACAAGCCACAGGCACACAGAGCACGGCTTGGTTTGGGGTTGGAGGGGAACGCAGCGGAGGCAACAGACAGCAATCGTGGGGACATCGCTCACGGCCGCAGGATTTGGGGCTGGATTATCCTGCCCCAAGAAAGTCTCATTAAGTAGCACACGTTTCCTATGTTCAACTTCAATTTTCCCTCACTTAACGCGTGAAAAAGTTGGTCTACACTGAAAAACAGGACCATCCTGAGTCTAGCAATCCTGCACTAAGTCCTTCTGTTTCCATTTGCCACTTCTTACCTAACGTTCAAGGCAAGGCTGAAATCCTTTGTGAAAAGGAAAGCAGAGCAGTGAAAGATTGCAAGAATGACTCCTTGGTCTGCAGCTAATAGGAAAAGCACCCGACACACCTAAGGCACTCGAAAAGAATTCAAAGCCCAGTAAAAGGGCAGGAAAAAAGAGGCCCAGCATGAAGGTGTGCACAAAAGCCTGCTTTATAGGGACAGGAATAGCAGGCGGAGGAACGAGAGCTTGGCTGACAGCGTGGACCAGCACAGAACTCTGCTCACTGCACTTCTTGGGGCGGTAGGGAATGGAACTGATGCTGAGAGGCTGCCGAGGGAGAGCTGCTGCCCTTCCAGCGTGCCTTGTGCTCATCTTTTCAGCAGGGAGCTTAACAAAAGGAGAGCCAAGAAAAATAACGTGGAGATCCAGAGGTTGGGTCTGAATACAGCCCGGTTCCATCAGCTGCACCTTAAAGGATGAGCAGCTCAGCTTCGCTTTAATGAGCTCTAAGCTTTAAACATTTCCTCCCTTCTGCCTTTCTCAAACTTGGCTGGGATCTCCCGTCTCTGTAAGGACTTACAAACACTCCAAGTTTATTCTGCATGTGTCAGGGAAAGGCAGCAGGCACCGTCCTGATCAAGTGGGAAGCAGCACATGAAACCTTTCACACTCCAGAACCTGAACACAACAGAAAACACCTCTGGAAAGTCCGAGTCAAAGCTCAAGGCTTCGAGCAGAGATCAAACTAAATGAAAGCCACAGCCTTTGAGCTCGGTCACATCATTTCCAGTTAAGTTCACAATCCAGGAGAGAACGTATCTCTGGATTTAAGAGAAAAACACACACAGCTGGGATATCATAAGGGAACTTGAGCTACAAATCCCATCCCATAGACAGGGATTCCACGGTTTGGTTGGCAAAGGCAGACAGAACCCTGGGGGCCAAAAGCAGAGGGTGGGAACACAGGGCCGCGTTCCTCCTCTCCTCTTTATGCAAAGGGAGGAAAGCATTACCGCAATATCTTCGGTTTTAGGATGGGAGCTGATGGCTTCAGGCTGCCGTTGGGTACCGGGAACAACAACAACTCAGCAAAAGCAGCGAGGCACAGACAGCCCACGGAGGTGGGAGCGTCCCCACGCCTGGAGGAGCTGCAGCACGGCGGGGATGTGGCACTGATGGCCGCGCTGAGCAGCACGGTTGGGATCTGAGGGCTCTTTTAGAACCGTATCGATCACCGCACGGACCCCAGGTGTTCACAGCAAACGCCGCCTCGATTCCCACCCCCACCTGCCGCCCGCCTCTTAGAGCAGCACAGGATCTTCGCAGTGCCCGAACGCTCCGGGAGGCGCCGCTTCCCGCCACAAAACCCCGCCGCTTTTCGTTCTTTCAGCTTCACGCAAACAACGCGTTTGAAAACTCAACGCCCGCTCCAACCCCAGCGGGTCCGGGTCCGGGTCCACCTCCTCCTCCTCCTCGTCCTCCCATGGGGGTGCGAACCCCCTCCGGCCCCACATCTTTGCTCTCCACAGCCCAACCTCCCCCCCACGCTCCGAACGCGGCTCCTCCACACGGCCCCCCCCCCCTCAAATCTCCACACCCGTTACCGCCCACCCCGCTCCGTTCCGTTCAGGCCCCGCTTTGTCCCCGCGCGGCCCCGCCTCGCTCGGTTCCCCCCCCACCCCAATCACCGCAACCCCTCACCCCAACGCCGCAACCGTAACCGCGGCCCGGCCCCGCGCACCTTGCACAGCCCCGCCAAAGGTTACCGAAGGGAAGCGGCCTACGGGCGGGCAGGGGCCGGCGCCGCGGGCCTGGCGCGCTCCGTCTGCCTCCGTCGAACAAAAGAGCCCGGCCAGCCCCAGTGCCCGCCGCGCCGCGCCGCGCATGCGCCGCGACCCGCACCCACCGCGGTGCACTATGGGAGATGCAGTCCGCCGCCGTCAGATGCGGGAGTTGCCGCGGGGCATCGTGGGAGGTGTAGGCCCTCGCTGACGTTGGCGCGAACTACAGCACCCAACATGCACCGCGCCGGCCGGAAGAGGAAGTGCAGCTCGCGGTATAAGGCTGCCGCGCCGCCGTGCGGTTTAAAGGGGCCGCGTCCTGCGTGAGGAGGTGAGGGGGTCCTGAAAGAGGGAGGGGCGGATCTGGGCGTAACTGGGACGCTGAGCTCTGTATGGGGAGCCCGGCGCGGCAGGGGGGAGGTTGTATGGCTTGTTTTTGGGGCTGAGGCCTTGAGAGGGAGAGGCCTCCGAGTTCGTGCTGGTGCCCTGCAGCCCCGGATCGCGACCCCCGCGGTGCAGTGGGGGTAACAGTGGCTCCCCCTGAGAGCCCTTAATTCGGATCTTAAGCAAAAGCCCCGAAAGAGGATTTGGCATAACTGCTTAAAGCTGCCCCCCAGAGCTGCCTTCTCCCTTTGGTTTATCGAGTGAAGACCAATTAACTCTGAATCGAGCTTAAATGAGATTATTTGATGCTCGGTGTGAAAGTGTGGCCGTGAGACACGTGTGCGTTCCCTCATGGGAGCGAGCAGCAGTGGCCTCGTGCTGTGCCAGGCCTGGGGCTGTGCTCGGTCCTGCTCTGCCCACGGGCAGCACTGGGCCCTGTGGGGCTGCAGGGACCCCTCCCAAGGCAGCCGTGTCGCCCCCCAGCTTTGCCCATCCCATCCATGGAGCAGCGGCCCCCAGCTGTCCTCTGCAGTCTCCAACCTCCTATAACTGAGCAACCCAGCCCCTCTTTTCTGCTATTCCGTGAGGGCTGTTTTTCTCTCTTCACCTCTCCCCATTGTTTTTTTGCCCTGGAAGCAGTGGGATCACAGCTGCCTGGAGAGCTGAGCGCCCATTGCTGAGCCCGGCAGGGTGACTGGTAGCACGTTTTCTGCCCTCAGTGCCCAGGGGGAGGATTGCATGCACTGAAATGCGATGGGATTTTTTCGGCAGGTTCCCCTCACTTTCCCCCTTACAGCTCAAACTGGAAACGGCGGCAGCAGCAGCAGTAGCCTGACCCAGCCATAGTGAGAGCTGTCACTGTGAGATACCCCAGATCTGCCTGCACTGGGCCTGGAGCTCCTGCTCTGTGCCCTCAGCTCTTCTCTGCTGTCCATTCACACCTTCGGTGCTCTCTGCATTGGATCAGACAAGTGAAATCTTGCAAACCAGTGGAGCCAGATTTTTGAAGCGTGGATCGTGGCTCACCCCTCCCCTTGTCCTGGCTAAAATTAGCTCAGCCTTCAGAAGAGCTTTGCTTCACAACCCAGCGGATAAATAAAGGCTGAGCTCGCAATGCTACCCAGCACTTGGCAGCTCCCGTGGCCTAAAAGGCAAAGCTCCAGGAACTGGGAACAGGTGAAGGGTTGCTGTGCCTCTCTGCTCCGCGTCCCTCAGGAGCCAGGGCTGTGTCCTCAGCCTCAGGTTCATCCCAGGGGCTCCAAATGCCTTGCACAACAAACAGGAGAGGTGAAACCAGGACACGTTTGGTCTGCTAGCTCCCCCTGATGAGCTCTCCTGCTCTGTGTGGTCCAGACCAGGAAGGGACGCTTGGATGGGTTGGTTTGTGCCGTTGTGGAGTGTGGGGACTGTCTGTCCTCTCTCTTGCTCGCAGCGCTGGCATCGTGTCTGTGCTATCATTGCAAAACAGGGATTACTGCAGGAGAATGCAGTGGGGCAGCAAATCAGCTGGGGGCCCAGCAGTGCCCGAGGGATGTGGTGGAGGAGGCAGCAGCTCGTGGCAAAACTCAGCGGGAGAGACGAGGGCACCGTGGGGTGCTGGGGAGGGTGGGAGCAGGGAGGGCAGTGAGGGCGAGCGGTTGCAATGCAGGCACGGCGTCCAACCAGAGGGGGAAATCGTGGTCTGGAATTTGCTGCTTATTCAGTTGAATTGTGAAAGAGCTGAGAGGAGCGGCGTTGTCTGTGTCTGGTGCTAATGGGAGACGTGCTGGGGCAGCAGCAGGAGCTGGGCTGATCTCAGGGAGAGGAGCAGGCTCATCTGGCAGCGGGAGGATGCTGGCTGGGAGGTGGCTGCTTTGCTTGTGCTGGGCAGGCAGCAGGGGGAGGCTGGTGAGAGGAGGAAGCTGTGATCAAAGCGGGGTTCTTTCCTTACCACCTGAACAGGCAGCACTGGTGTTTCAGTGCAGAACTGCCATGCAGTGTGAGGAGGGGCTGGGCTCTTCCATCCTTTTCTCCTATGGAGCTACAAGGAGAAGAGATGCTGCATGTCCCAGTTCTGGTCATGGAGCAGCCTCCAGCATCCCCCAGCAGCAGCATGATGGGCTGTGTGGCCCATGTGGGGCCTGTGGGAGGTTAATGCTGCTTTGCTTTCTGCCCTGGGGGCTGCTGGAGTTGGATGCATCCTCTTTATTTCACGGTGGTTTACTGGATTGGATCAGCTGTGCTGAGACTGGGGGCTGGAGAGGTGCTGCTGGGTGAGACAGAAACGTGAACTTCCTGGGGGTGTGGGGAGAACGTGGGGAATCCTGATTGTCTGAGTGCTCCATCTCTTCCTACCGTGTCCTTTTTCCTCTGTGCAGATGTTTCCTTCTGGACTCTGGCTCTAGGATGTTGGAGAGCAGAGAGGAGGTAAGA
Organism: Tympanuchus pallidicinctus; assembly: GCF_026119805.1. Classification (NCBI taxonomy): domain Eukaryota; kingdom Metazoa; phylum Chordata; class Aves; order Galliformes; family Phasianidae; genus Tympanuchus; species Tympanuchus pallidicinctus. The sequence continues at coordinate 1,550,226 of NW_026294757.1, forward strand.
CGCCTCCTGATGTGGTTTTATCTGCTCCTGGCTGGGGTTTGGCAATGCTGGAGCCCTGAGTGCTGCATGGAGGGGAGAGAGGTGCTGAACACTGGGCTGGGGGGTGGCTGGGGGGTGAGACTGGGAGGTTCTGCCCTGTGCTCAGGCAGTGTTTGTGCCCAGGAGCTGACCACAGTGCGCGTCCAGGACCCTCGGGTGCAGAACGAAGGCTCCTGGAACTCCTATGTGGATTATAAAATCTTCCTCCATGTAAGTTGTGGCTGCTGGGAAACAGCAGAGCTCACCTGCCTCGTTGCCCCTCAGCTGGGAGGATCACGTCTGTGGTTTGTTTGTTTGTTTTGTGCAGACCAACAGCAAGGCCTTTACAGCCAAGACCTCATGTGTGCGACGCCGGTACCGTGAATTCGTGTGGCTGAGGCGGCAGCTCCAGAAGAATGCTGGCTTGGTGTAAGCGTGCCCTGAGCTCCCTGCTTTCCCCCACCTGCAGGCAGACACCACACTTCCATTGCTCTGGGTATCTTATGTGCTCTCGGAGCAGATGGGGATAAAAAAGGCAGAGGGGTGGCTTTCTCCAGACGTAGATGTGGGATACTGGCACTCGTGAGGTCTGGCTCTGCACAAAGCAGGGGGCCAGCTGCTGCTACCGTGGTGCCCCACATCTCCTTGCTCCAGTGCTGGGCAATCTGACCCTGAGCTGCTGCCTTTGCTCTCTTCCTGCAGGCCTGTCCCAGAGCTGCCTGGGAAATCCACCTTCTTTGTGGGGAGCACAGATGAATTCATTGAGAAGAGGAGGCAGGGGCTGCAGCAGTTCCTGGAAAAGTGAGTGAAGCTCTTGCACACACCTCTGGGAGGGCGCGAGAGGGAGGATGCAGCGCTTGGAAGATGCTGTTTGTGAGGTGGCAGTGGATCTGCTGGGGGGGTCACCCTGGCAATGTGAGCTGCCTGGACAGGGCCGAGTGCTCTGTGCTCCTGCAGACTTGCCTCACCCCCTTCTCTTTTCACACAGGGTTGTGCAGAATGTTGTCCTCCTCTCCGACAGCCGGCTGCACCTCTTCCTGCAGAGCCAGCTCTCCGTGCCTGAGATAGAGGCATGCGTGCAAGGCCAAGGCTCACAGACAGTGACAGAAGCCATCCTGCACTATGCCATGTCCAACTGTGGCTGGGTGCAGGAGGAGGAGAGCCGCCCTACGCTGCTGCCGGGAGGAGGTGTGCATGGCAGGTAATGCAGGCAGGGAAAGGCTGACCCAGGGGCACCACGGTGGGGCAGAGCCCAACTCTCTTGCTGTGCTCTCTTGCTTTGTGCTGGCTTGAGCAGACCTGGTACCAGCAGCACCCTGAGCCAGGTGGTGCCCTGCTGCCCACACCTCCCCTTGCCTGTGCTTGCAGCTGTAGGAATGCTGCTTAGAAATGGCTGGTGTCTGTGCAGTGGAGTTTCACTTTTAGGAAACAACTCCTACTATGAAATGAGAGGAGCTGCCAGCCTTTCCAGGGACTCCTGAGTGGCTTTTTGAGTTGCCTGTCACATCTTTGTTGCAGTCATTTAAAGGAATAAAGCTGAGCGTGTGTTCCGTAGCCTTGCACACAAGTGGGCAGGATTCCAGGGACCAGATGAGCAGAGATGGATGTCACAGGCTGTTGCCAGTGTCTCCTGTGCTGCCCTTCAGGCTGCCTGGGAAGGGTGACCTGTTCTGGCCATAGCCAAGGCTTAGCAGAGGAGAACTTGATTCTCCCAGAAAAACTTAAGCTGAGATTTACAGAGATCTTTGGATGCATTCCTTTCTTAATCTCTGTGCGGTGAGGAACCTTTGAGCCTTTCAGAACACAGGTTTTATGTGCATCTTCTCCCTGCCCTTGCAGTGTGCAAGGCACGTCTCACGCCCTCCACAGCAGCAGAGCGCTGGCTGTGTGTGTGTGAATTAGCCAGGCATCAGGTAAGGAGGGCTGCCACCTTGCTGCCACTCGAGGGTTTTCTGTACCTGGGGAGACAGCTGCTATGGTAGGAGAGGAAAGCATCCTGCGTTTGTCACCTCTGCATCAAGTCCTGCAGGTCCAGGTTCCCTGGCAGTGAAGCTCCGCATCCCTGCGCTCCTTGAGCCCTGCTGTGCAAGAGGCCGTGTCTGGCCTTCTGTACCACTTCTGCAAGTGCTTTTTCAGCTTGGTTTTCAATGAATGGAAAGAAAGATGTTTCTAGACCCCAGCCGTGTTGATAACAGAGCTCTTTGTGCTTGAAGGATAGGGTTTGGGAGAGCACAGCAGCCCCAGCTAGCAGGGTAGGTATGCAGGTGTTGGGCTGTGTTTTCCTTGCTGCTGCCAGCACCTTCTGCCTCTCACTGATGGTGCTGCCCTCGTGTACAACCACGAGCAGCCGCTGCAGTGCTGCCAGTGCTCTGACTGCTCTCTCTTTTCAGCTGTGCCAGCCTGGGGGCCACACAGGGGCTGAGCTGCCTGGAGACCCTCCCGCACTGGAGCGACTTTGGCATGGATGACGCGCACTCAGACAGCCCTGATGAGCCAGCAGAGCCCTTGGGTGGACAGCAGGAGACGCAGTAAATGGTTTGAGCGACCTCACCTGCCTTCCCCAGGACCTGCAGCCCCCTCTGGAGGAGCTGCTGCTGGCTGAGCCAGTGGGAGGCAGGGCTGGCAGGACTGGGGATGTGCTGGGAACACGGCTTTGTCCTTGGCTCTGTGGTGTCTGGGGCTCGTGTGCTCTCTCCCTGATGACTCTCAACTGTCCTTGATGTCCCAGGCAGCGTGTTTGTGTAGCTCTTCTCTTTGGAGAAGAGATCTAGTGGTTAGTGAAACCTGCGTTTCTTATTCCCGTGGCCCTTTGCTCTCCAATTGGAGTGGTAGCAGGGCTTGGTTAGGTCACAGTGCACAGTGTTATTGGTACATTCCTGGCCTTGGGCAGGGTGGGATGTGCTGGCTGTGATGTGTGCAGCCTCAGACTGGGAGTGGGGAGCCGGCTGCTGCCCAGCAGATCCCTTTGGGTCAGCCCTCTGTGTGGAGGCTGCATTTCCCCAGCGGCAGCAGCTCTGTGCAGCTCCTGGTGGTCTCAGCTGCACGGAACCCACAGCAGGCTGCAGATGCTCTGCCCTCACCTGGGTCCTGCTGGCAGCATTTGCCCCCCAAGCTGCACGCAGCTGGGACAAATAGAGACAAAACCCACCCAGGAACGAGGGAACAGTTTATCACCCCTGCCTGCTTGTGCAGCCACCCCTTCCAGATGGGATTCTGCAGCAGAACAAACCTTTTCCACACGTTGATAGCACAGTGGGGGAACGTGGGAGCAACAGGGGAGGAGAACGGGGGACTCACAGCCAGGAGGGAGGGAGCTCAGAGCGACGCAGCGTGCAGCTGCCTTGCAGTGGGTGTCTGGCAACGCTTGGGCCCTGGTTACTTTTGCTGCTGCTCCCCTGTGCTCTCCTGCACCTTTTCCTATACCCTGAGCACTGGTAGAGGCAGAGCCGACGTGCTCTGACTTGAAATAAAAACAAAGTAGAAGAGGCTTGCTGCTTGCTGGTGATGTCTGTCCTTGCTGTGTGGGTGGAGGGAGCCAAGCAGGGCCGAGGCCAAGCTAATTGGAGATAGATGGCTGGAGGGAACAGAGCTGCTGATTGCACCTCTCCCTATAGGGCTGCCCCTGCTGGTGCAGCTCACTCGGAGGGAGAGGTGAGAGGGTCCACAAAGCAGAAAGCAGGAGGGAGGGTCGCACTGTGAGATCTGCAGGGCTTGGGGTGGTTGTCCTCACACAGAGGTTTGGGTTTGCAGAGGAGGGAGGGTTGGAAACCCGTCGTCATGTGGCAGCCGAAATGTCAGGAGAAGTTCATGGTGAAGGCTGGCAGCTGCTGGTGCCATTGGCTGCCCCCCTTCATACATATTCATGTCCGCTGATGAGCGTGCAGCTCCAAATGGCTCAGCTGCGAGGCCAGCTGTGGCCATAGACCGCACAGCATCCTGCAGGCATCGCTCCTTCGGCCAGGGCTGCAAAACCTGAGCACGGCACTCAGCCTGGAGCCGCAGCCCTGCTCCGGGCATCCCTCTCTCCATGCCCTGCCAGGAGCTGGCCAGCCCTGGGGCTTCCCTTTGTAAGTGATGGAGATCCAGCAGCCCTGCAAGCAGAGCTCGGTCCTCCTGCAGGGTGCCCATCCTTCCCCCTGGGGGGTGCAGCTGCTGCCCCGGTGTTGGCTGCTTGTCAGAGCCAGGCGGAAATTATTTTTAGTGGTGTTGATCGACTCTGCAAAGCTGTCGGGAAAACAGTGACTCATTGGGAGGCAGAACCGTGGAGGGTGGGGGGGGGGGGGGGGGGGGGTGGGGAGGGGGGGAATAGCCGCCCCGGTGCTGAGTGCAGAGCAGAACAGCGCTGCTCCCGCACTGCTGTGGCCGTAGGAATGGCTGGGGATGGGATCCAAGACGTGCAGGGATGGTTTCGTGCGGGGCCTGAAGGTGATGGATGGGGGTGCCAGGTCTCTCTGCCACGCATGGAACCGATGTGGGGGGAGCGCAGCCGGCTGTGGCTTGGGGTTTGCTCCGGGCTTTGAAGCAGCTGCGGTGGGCACACGGAGCAGCTCAGGGCAACCCCCCCCCCCCTCCTTCTTCCCCGCAGCCCCGCACGTCTCTCCGCTCCCCGCCGCTGCCAGGAGCAAAGCTCGCCGCCTGGACGCGATCCAGGCTCTCCAGACAGCGCATCCTCGCCTTCCACGCCCGCCCCGGGGAAAACTGTCTCAAATCTGTGCAAACAAACCACGGCGTTGTGCGTCCCCCCCCCCTCCCACCCCCCCCCCCCCGCCAATCTCACTGCACGCACCCACCGCTCCGTGTCCCCGGGGTACCAGGAAGGGGGTTGATGGAGCAGGGCAGGATCCAACCCCCGTGGTGTAAAGCGGGGTGAGCACCGTGCTGCAGTGCACGGAAGCCCTGGGAAAGGCTCTCTGCTGCTTTGGATCTGGAGGAAGGTAAAGGGCAGCTGCCGGTGGGCCGGGGTAGGGGTTGGGGGCGGGGGGGTGGGTTGTGAACGTACACCTTCATCTCCTCCCTCCGCACACCCCCATCCCAGAGGTCCCTCCGTGCCCAGCTGAGCTCTGGGCATCCCAAATCCATCCCAAAGGCCCGAGGTCAGTACTACTAGAGAGCCCCGCATCAACGTTACCCCGCTTCTCAGCCCCCCATCCCCCCCCTTACCCCCTTTCCAGCCCCCCACCGCCGGTGTCGCTCCCCCGGCCGGGCGGTGCGCGGGCCCAGAGCGCCACCTGGCGGCTGCACGGCGTAGTGCAGCTTGGAGCGGATAAAGCGGGGAGGGGGTGGGGGGGGGGAGCGCGTTTATTGCGGACCCCCGGCCATGGGGGGGGGGGCTGATGATGCCCGAGTACCGAGGGGTGCGCAGAGTCCGGAGCAGCGGGTGGTGGCACGCAAAGCTCTTCTTGTAACGGGTTCTCAAGGCTGGGGAGGGTCCTTGTGGCATCGCAGCGTGGGCAAGGGGAGGGGTGAGCGCCTGGATTTGGGGAGGGGGGAGAGAAACGGTGAGTGTGGGGAAGGGGACGCAGGGTAGGGCTGTGGGTCACAGAGAGGACACGAAGGTCTCCTTGCCCAGGGGGCGGTCAGGCGGCAGCTGACCCCCTGCTGTCCCAGCCCCACTGCTGGGCTCCATTTCCCCGTCTGCCAAATGCCTCCCTATCTATGGGCTTTGGGAGAATAGCCCAGTGCTGCTGTCAGTGCAGGTTGCAGCTGTCACATACAGCTCTCAGGGTCTGACAGAGGCAGCTGCGGTGGTTTTGGCACAGCTTTCTGCCATAGAACTGAACGGAGCTGAAATCCAGGCAGGGACGCTGCACAGAGCCCCCATCTCTCGGGTGAACATCTGAAGGTCACCACGTCCCCACAGCCCTGTCATTCCCAGCCCCACACATGCATCCCCTTCCACAGCTGTTCTGGGCACGGTGGCATTTTCTCTGACCCATGCCTGTTTCCCAGCCCCACCACCTTCCTTCTATGTAAAACAGAAACCAGAAGATGGAGCCAAACTGTCCTGGGAGAGAAAGGAACAGCGCTGCCTCCCCATCACACAAACCCCGGGCTGCCACCTCTCACCTGGGCACTTCCATCCTCACCGCTCCTCCAGCTCGTAAGCAGCTGCCAGGTAATCCTTGGGGACGATCCCGACGGTGCTGTTGAGCTCCCCGACCCACCAGCCATACATGTTGTACTCCTGGGGAGGCACAGCAGAATTAGGGTTAATGCCAGGGGCAGCGGGCGCAGCTCTGCTCCCTTCCTTTGGCAGCTGGGTTCACACAGACCCGTTTCTCTCCCCTCTGAGTCCCACTTGGCTGCCCTTCCTCACCCCATCCTTCATCCCTTACCCTTCGCTTCCCATGGGATGTGGGTCAGTGCAAGAAAGGGGGGGGGGGGTTTGCACCCCATACTCTGGCGCAGCCCTTTCCCTCAGCCCCTTCCCATGCTTTGCAGGCAAAGCAGGAAAAAAAATCCCATTGCAAAACCAGAAGAAAAGAAAGCAGCTCTGTTTGGAACCTCTATGGGCACAGCAGGAGCCCTGGGCAAAGCAGCCCCAGGCAGGAGCTGCACCCCACGTGCAAAGGGGACCCCCCAGCACCCAACCCCCCAACCCCAGCTCTGCCACAGCCCGAACACTATGAGGTATTTTAAAATAATTTCTGCTTTGATGAATTGCTGGCTAGCCCACGATTGCTCATCATCAAAGGGAGGAAAATGCAAATGAGAGCCAGCCGAGAACTCGCGGCACCAAGCGTTTATTTCACTGCACAGTGCCAAAAAGAATTAAAACAACATTAAACTCCCAGCAATAATGTTTAAGTCCTCGTTTCCAAGTGCCAAATTGCACCACTCTGGATCATACAGATGTTCGTTAATTATGCTAATTTTTATTAAACTATTAAAACGAGGAGTGCACTGGCACAGCAAGGCAGAGCCCAGTGCAGGGTGAACTCTGCTCTCGTCTGGAGGTGCTCATTTACATCTCACTAACGTGCTGATGCTTGAGACGAGGCTGCAGTGCTCGGGTTTTGGAGAGGGGAGGGGAGGAAGAGGGAGTTTGAGGGTTGGTTTTACCTAATTACACGCTAATGGGGCCTCTGTGCTCAATACCTGCATGGACTGGGTTGGATGGGGGGGTGGGGAGGAAGTAATTTAGCTGAGACTTTACAGAAGGGGCTGCAAACTCACGAATCTGGCAGATAATTGGTCAGCTGTGCGTGCAGCTCAGTGCTGTGGGCAGGGGGGAGTTTGGTGCTCTGTCCCAGTTGCCTATGGGCACCCAGCAGGGCCGTGGCACCCAGCAGCACTGGAAGCCAATCCTACCCCCTAGGGCCCCTCTCTGCTCCTGTCATGCAGCTCCTCTCCATCTCAGCGCTGCTGGAACTGTCAGATTCACTCCCAGGATGAAGAACCCCCCCTTTCCCCCCCCAGGCACTTTCTGCATTTCGTTCTCTGGTGCCAATGGAAGCCAAAAGCAGACACTCGTTCTGATAATCACCAGCAATCGGGGGCTCTTATGGCAGCCCATAAAAGGATTGATGCTGCTGAGCTCCATCCGCAAGGGAAAAAGAAGAGGACAGAGGGGAAATGAAACAAGACAACCACCACAAAAAAGAAACAAACCCAAAACCCAAACCAAGCCAAACCCCAACCACAAACCACTGCCACCAAACCCATGAACAAAGCCAGCTGGGGACACCTCCATGCTCTTTGGGAAGCTCCAAGTGCCCCATCCCACTCTTCTCTTCTTGCTGAGGCTCTGTGGGCTCTCCGTGGGGTTGAAATGTACCCCCGAGCAGCACTCCCAAGCCCTCCTTGCCTTTACACTCCTTTGCCAGCTCTCATAAACAACCCCTCTGGGCTCCGGGAACGCCATTCATCACCTCGCTTCGCACAGAAGATCAATGACGCTTTGATGGATGCAGAAGGAAAAGCCAATCAGTCAGAGACTTATCGGTTTATGATTGCTCAGCCCCATTATTAGTGCTTGTGTGTCATACATTATTGTTAGGAAAATGGAGGAATCTAATTCATCGATGAGGTACGAGGGGTCGGCTGACACCGGGGAGTTTTATACCAGGTCAGCTGTATGTCTAAAAGCAGCTCAGGGCTGTGGCAAGCTCTGAAATCCAGGCTCTACCCATCCACAAGGGCCTGCCTGTCCCCAGGGAACTTGCAGCATGGGGTGCAGCTGGGAGCTCCTTTCCCCACACACACAGAGCAGCTTTCTCTATGGAGGAGCAGCTCAGGTGCTGCTCACCACAGCCTGGCGCTGCCCCCTTCACACACCGCTCCTTTAAACCACAAATGATTCCCCCTTGCTCCCAGTGACTCAGCTCTCAGATGTTGCAGGAGTGGAGGTAATGGGGCATTGCTCTTTCCCCTCGTCCCATGTGCTGTGGATGTGGTGCCCGGCCCCACTGGTGTTCCCATCGTGTCCATCCCATTGGGGTCTGCATATCCATCCTATTGGGGTCCCCATCTCCATCCCTTCAGGGTCCTCATCTCCATCCCATTGGGGTCTGTGTATCTATCCTATTAGAATCCCCATGTCCATTGCACTGGGGTCTGTGTATCCATCCTATTGGGGTCCCTATGTCCATCCCATTGGGGTCCCCATATCCATCACACTGGGGTCTGCTTATCCATCCTATTGGGGTCCCCATCTCCATCCCATTGGGGTCTCCATTGCCTTGGGGTCTATGTATCCATCCTATTGGGGACCCCATGTCATCCCATCGGGGTCTGCATATCCATCCTATTGGGACCCCATGTCATCCCATTGGGGTCCCCATCTCCATCCCATTGGGGTCCCCATCTCCATCCTATTGGGGTCCCTATGTCCATCCCACTGGGGTCCCCATCTCCATCCCATTGGGGTCCCCATCTCCATCCCACTGGGGTCTGTGTATCCATGCCATTGGGGTCCCTATCTCCATCCCATCGGGGTCCCCATCTCCATCCCATTGGGTCTGCATATCCATCCTATTGGGGACCCCATGTCATCCCACTGGGGTCTGTGTATCCATGCCATTGGGGTCCCCATCTCCATCCCTTCGGGGTCCTCATCTCCATCCCATTGGGGTCTCCATTGCCTTGGGGTCTATGTATCCATCCTATTGGGAACCCCATGTCATCCCACTGGGGTCCCCATCTCCATCCCATTGAGGTCCCCATCTCCATCCCATTGGGGTCCCCATCTCCATCCCACCGGGGTCCGCATATCCATCCCATCAGAATCCCCACATCCACCCCATTGGGCTCCCCATGCCCCAGCCCAGGGGGAAGCCGGAGGTGGCAGAGATCTGATGGGACGGGGTGGTGATGTGAAGAAGCCGTATTAATATTTATTCCACCCAGCAGCTCCGCGCGGCTCCGCCGTGCTCTGACCGCAGCACCAACCCTCAGGCACCGCAAACACAATTTGAAAACAATGTGACGGAAATGTTTAATCTGCTCAGCCCATCTGTGCTGCGTATTTCTCCAGATCTCCCTGAGAGAGGCGCCTTCGAATCTCCACATTGCCTTTAATATTCTCCTAAATCACCTCCCCACCGCACTTCAAGGGCCATTGCTACAATATCACAGGTTCACCGAGAGTGCACGGGAGAAGGGGGGGGGTGGGGGTGTGGGGATGGGGATGGGGGTGTCGGCGGGGAGATTTTTTATCTTAAAGTATTTCCCAGGGTTGGTGTTCCTGTGCCCCTCGGACAGACGTAGGGAGAGGAGAAAAGGAATAAGGGGTGAGGAGAAAGGAGGTGGAGGGGGGTGTGTGAGGGGGAATTGGAGTGAAGTTATTGTGCCGTTGCTGGGGGGGCGACCGGCGCGGCTGTTCAGAACCAAACAGGCTGGAATGGTGCTGAAATCTTTCTTGAAGAATTGTTTTTATGCATCTCTTTCCTCGGCTGCCTGTGGTTGGAGATGGCATCGCTCCCTGCAGTGCCCCATCCTGCTCTGAGCAGCCACAGGGAGCTGGGGGGGGCCTAAAGCAGCATGGTGAGGGTCTGGCGCAGCCAAGGCAGCTCCTTGTGGGGGTACAGCTGGCTCTGAGGGCTCCTGGCCATGGCCCTTCCCCATCCCCATCCCTTGTGCCTGTCCCCATCTCTGTCCCCACTGCAAAGGACACAACACCCATCCCTGCCTTCATCCCTATCCCTGTCCCTTGTCTCTATCCCTGTCCCCATCCTCATCCCTGTCCCCGTCCCTATCTTTATCCCTATCTTTATCCCTATCTTTATCCCCATCCCCATCCCCATCCCCATCCCTATCCCTATCCCTATCCCTATCCCTATCCCTATCCCTATCCCTATCCCTATCCCTATCCCTATCCCTATCCCTATCCCTATCCCTATCCTACCTACAGCCCTCTCCCCATCCCTATCCCTGTCCTCTGTCCCCATCCCTGTCCTTGTCCCTGTCTCTCCCCATCCCCATCCCCATCCCCACCCCCATCCCTGTCCCCATCATCGTGCTTATCCCCATCTCCATCCATGTCCCTATCTCCATCCCTCTCTCCATCCCAATCCCTATCCCCACGTCCCCATCCCCATCCCTGTCCATCTCCAGCCCTCTCCCCATCCCCATCCCCATCTCAGTCCCCCTCCCGCCGTTGCCATGGCAGCAGCATCGCTTCCTGCCCCCCGGGGCCGCAGCCGGATCCACCTGCTCCTCCCGACCCTCGCGGGGTCATCGTCAGGTCGCCAGAATAAATGAACGCGAGCACTAATGATGTGTTTGCTGGCTGTTTATGCTCTCTGTGTGTCAGGGGCACTCACATTTAGAGAGCTCATTATGGCTGCAATTAGACTGCACCACCGCTAGATATTTAACTCCTTTTTCTTTTAAATTAGCATTTTAATAACGTGCTTTGAGCAGGGGAAACAAAATGACCATTTTTCACGGACAAACTTCCCTAGCTGTAGGTGCAACTCTAATGGTGAAGTTGCACGGGAGGTACAACAGCGCCCGGATCGCTCCCATCCCCGGTGCTGAGCGGAGAGGGAGGGGGGGTTGGGGGTGGGCTGGAGGATGGAGCTCTTTTTATTTGCTTTATCGCACACTCCATTTCCTAAATTTGTTCTGCAGCCAATTATTTTCGCCTTTAAAGCCTGATGGAAGCGAGCAGCCGCCCGCGTTCGGCTCTGCCCGTGACCTGTGAAGAGGGCTGGTGGTAATTGTGCACATGTGTGCGCCCGCGTGCGAGGAGCCGAGCTGTGAGCAGAGGGATGGGAGCAGCAGGGGAGGGGGGGAATTCAACCACCCCCCCCCCCCGGGGTCACCGGGCACGGCGCAAATCCTCTCTTCCTCCCCATGTTGGGATTTGGGGTTTCTGCTCCTTGGATCCCATCCTTCGCCCATCATCCCAGGAGCCATCCTGGATGCAATGCAGCCGAAGGGGAAACCTCACTTGATGGGGGGAATGGGGATGGGGAGAGGAAGGCACAGAGCTGCCGGGTCTGGAGTGTGAGTGCTGTGCATCCACCCAGCTGTACCGCCTCATAAATACGGCACGGAGAGCTGTAATTTGGTGATAGCTACCCCAGGACATATCTAAGATCCACTTCTGTTATTTTAATTAAATACTGCATTATGGTTTGTGACAACTTCAGCGCTATCGCCTAAATGAATTTGGAATTAAAGTCTTACTTAGGCATTCCACTACACCCCCCCCCCCCTCCCCTCCACCCCTCGGTGGTGCAAAGCAAAGGGCCATAAAACTGAGATGTTTGTTTGTTTACAGATGGAGCAGCTCGGAGGAGGAAAGCAGGAGGAGAGGAGAGAGCTTTGGAAGGAGGGATTTTTGGTGCACGGCGCTTTGTTGGCTGTCAGTTGTCAGAATCTCTCATTTTTAACCACTGATTTGCTGCTTGTCCCATAGAAGAGCACTGGAAGGGTTGGGATGTTGGGGTTACACCTTTGGGAATGGCTCAGCGTTGGATTCCTGAAGGAGAATTATGGCAAAGGGAAACTTTTGGTGCCCAGGAGCGGGACGTTCGGTTCCATCCATCCACATAAACTCATCTCGAATGAAAGCAGTGCGTGACATTTGGCGATGGAACAGCTTTAAATGTTACAGCATCCATTGCTTTAAATGTTACCCGCGCCTCGTGAACCGGGAGACGGTTTTATTATTAGCTCCGTCTCTAACGAACAAAGCTCTCTGCTGTCTGCTGCTCATCCACGTTAGCAAAGGCAACAGGGGAGGAGGGGGTGGCAAGGATGGCCGTCCCCTTTTGGCAAAGCCGTGCCACCTATGGGCCTTATTCTGCCCACGTGCCGACACCTGGCCCTCACTTTCCCCCCATCACTCCCTCAATTGCTGCTCCATCCCAAATCGAAGCAACTCACACCCATCCGCCGCACAGAACAGCGCTACCCGTTGGGTACAGTGCAAAAAAAGCTGGGTTGGTTGGGGGTTTTTTTGGCCTCCTATTCCAAACGGGGCACTGTTATACACCCCCCCCACCCCCCTTCAACCCTCCATCACTAAATCTATTCCTGATAACAGCACGGCTGACTCCAAAGGAACCGCTGCCTACAATGGTGACTCTGGAAAATGGAAGCATTGTCACACTTAAAGACACAAATTTCCCCCGTAATATATTCGAATGGAAACCTCTGAATCCAATACTACATGGGCATATCTAATAAATTCACAATATTTCAGCCTCAACAGCCTTCAACGGTTAGTTTTAAAGATTTATGCGGTAAAAAATTACTCGGTGATGAATATAGTTTATTCTGTGCGGTATTGGAGGGTATAAGGAATTAAACTACTGTCTTTAACAGTGAATTTATTATTACCTCTGTCAAAGACGAAGTCTTTAACAGCGTTTATTATAAATTTCCAGGCACAATAAATGGTCAAAGTGTGCCTCAGAAGCCCCACGGGGGGACCAGGTGCTGGGAGGGGCTGTGATGCGGGCCCTGTGCTGGGCATGGTGGGGGGCTGGGGGCTTCTTGGTGAGCCCTGAGGGATGGGAACCTACTGCTGGTGTGGCCTCAGTGCCCAGTGGGTATCAACAGTGGTGGGTGGGTGACAAGAGTGGGGGATGGGTGACAGCAGCCACAGATGGGTGACAAAAGCCATTGGAGGATGATAACAGTATTGAGAGGGTGGCAGCCTTGGTTCGTGGGTGCCAGCAGCCACGGGGGGGTGACAGCAGCTATGGATGGGCAACAAAAGCCATTGGAGGATGATAACTGTGGGTCACAGCATTGACCAGTGGGTGCCAGCAGCCACAGGGGGGGTGACAAAAGCCACTGGAGGATGAAAACAGTGGTGGGAGGGTGGCAGCCTTGGCCCGTGGGTGACAGCGGCCATGAGTGGGGGGTGGGTGACAACAGTGGCGAGTGGGTGCCAGCAGCCACGGGTGGGTGACAAAAGCCATTGGAGGATGACAACAGTGGTACCGGGGGTGGCACCCCTGGTCAGTGGGTGCCAGCAGCCATGGATGGGTGCCATCACTGCGCTGGCGATGAAACCCGGACAGCATTGCTCTCCAGCAGCTCCACCACCCTTTGTCCTCACCCTCTCTGGGTGTCCCTCATTTATACAAATTACCTGGGAGGAATGAAGCTGCCAGGGGCTCGTTCTGGACGATTGGTTCCCGCCGGGGGCTCGGGGCCGGCGGGGAAGGGGCGGAGGTGGGGGGGAGGAGAGACAGGGGGGGCAGCCCTCGCTTGGATGTGACCGACGTGTGACCGTTGCCTCCCGGCTGACCCCGGCCCGGCGCCCGCCGCCCCCGTGCGGTGTCCCGGTCGCCCCCGCTAGGTGTCACCGCCAGCCTTCGCTCGGAGCCCCGATACCCCCCCCCACCCCCCCTCCGCCTTCAGTGAAAGCAATTGAGAGAATTAACTTATCCGCTTTTATGGCCTGCTTGTCACATCCAACTAAGCCCACTTAAAATAGGAAGTCTCGCTGCATTCGGATAATTATCATAACGTACAAATCACTCAGCCGAGGGACCAGGGATTGGGGCTGTGGGAAAGGACACGGCGTTCTGCTGGGATGATGGCTTCCCCCTCCCCGTGGCTGTCAGCCCCCCCTCCCCCCCATCCCCACACACACACACCGGGTGGGCGGCAGCATTTTGGGGTCTCTATGCGATGGGGTGACGGGCTCTGCATCCATCCCCAATGCTTTAACAAACCTGGTGGCACCAGGGGGGTGAATAGAGAGGGGACCCGCATCCCTCGGGTGCCAGCTGTAGTGAGGGAGCCAGCACCTGAGGGATGCTCCTGTGTCCATAGCACCCAACAGCCCGGTGTCCTGCACCCATGGGACCGTGCTGTCTGCATTGCATGGCTCTGCACAGGGACCTGGGACACACGGCAAGGAGAGACCCTGCAGCCATAAGCCCTGCACACCCTGAACCACGCGCTCACCCAGGTGCCCAGGTGAGGGATGGCTCCAAGCAATTGTCCTGGGGACAAACCCATCCCTGCCCAGCATGCTGCAGCCCCCCCTGCCCACCCCACGCCCTGCTGCTGAATCCCTGCCAGCTACTGATGTCCACTAACCCCCAAATCACTTTTCCCCGCTGTTGCTGCTGGAAATGTCAGACAGGACCCGAGCAGCAGCCGGCATGTGTTTCAAACACACCAGATGGATTTTTATATTAGCTACTATTTCATGTTCAGACAGAGCGACCGCACCGCTCAAAACTGCAGCCTCGACGCTGCCGAGTTTGCTTCTGTGAGATTAATTCTGCGAAATTAATTGGGACAAGATTGAAAAGGAAATTAAAATGCAGCTGAGTGAACAGGCTTTTCAAACACCTTTCCCCCCCGCTCGCCTCTCCCTGCATTTCCCCCCCCCCCCCCCCCATCACTTCGGTTCTGCCACGGCCGCGAGCATCCGTCGCACAAAGTAATTTACGGGGGGAAAGCTCTCAGGACCCATCGGTTACGTGTGAGGAAGCCAGCACAAGAGTCGCAATCTGGAGGCACTGAAGAGAGAGAGAACCCCGCTGAGCCTCCAAGCTGTGTCCCTGCGCTGGCAGGGCAGCACTGTGCCCCAATCCGGGCACTGCGTGGGGATGTGGGACGTCGGCCAGCTGCTGCTGCTGCTGTAAGCCCAGAGATGGAGGGATGAGCCCGGGCTGTGGGTTCAGGCCTGGAGCATGGCAGGCTCATCTTGCTGCTGTAAAGCAGCAGGGGGGGCAGAGGCAGTAAATGCAGCCGTAAAAAGCGCTTTGAGATCCACAGATGGGAAATTCTCAGCCTTCCAGAAAAAGGCAAGAATAAAAGCCGTGCTCTGCCGCTGCCAAAGATGCAGCTGCTTTTGTGGGGCTGAGCAGGGCTTCAGAACCACGGGTCCAACATCAACCATGTGGGTGCATGGGGGTGGGTGAGTGAACCCCCCCTCTCCCCCCCCTCCGGTTCAGTGCCACTCACACAATGCAGCCATCCCAGCCAGGGCCACTGCAGTCCGGTTGGGAGCAGCTGGGAGCCCTGCAGGGATACACGGGGCTGGAAGGGTCACAGCACAGCACAGCTCCCTGCCCTGCTCTTGCAACCACTTGATGTATTCACCTGCGCGTGTCTGCTGGAGAGAGCTGTGCTCACACCCGGCTGAGCAACTCAATTACCCCTGTAATACCCGAGCAACAGCACGCACAGGCTCCATTACCGTGAAGAAAATCTTGCTTTGGGGCATTTCTGATGCCACACGTAAACATAGGAGGCGGTGAGGGCCGCAGGCAAGAAGGGGTGACGGCGGGGACACGAATTGGCTGCGGGGAGGGGGGAACTCACAGGGTTGGGGACACACTGCTATGTGCATATGGGAGCTAGACCCCAAAATTCCACTGCCTGCTCTGTTAATTAGGACGTATCCCCGTGCTTTGATTTTCTCTGCCCCCCCCCCCCAGCTCCCCACCAGCTCTGTTGGGCTGCAGGGCCCTACCTTGCTCAGGATGTAGATGAGGTCCCCGCGGTGGAAGGAGAGCTCGTTGGGGTGCTCACCGCTGCAGTCCCACACGCCCTGGTAGTAATTGGCAAAATCCCTTCCTGCAGAGCAAAGGAAAGGTCAGGGGGATGGGGGGTAACTGGGGAAATACTGGGGTCAGGGTGTGGGGGTCTGAGGGTAGGAGCTGCAATCAGTCGGTATGTGGGGGGAAGACAAGGAGGTGTTGGTGCCATTTTGCACAGTGGCCTCAGTCTTTTCCATCGGCTGTGGACCGCAGGCTGGAAGGGACATTATGAACCAGCAAAGTCTTGTTTTCTCCTTTCTAGAGGGAGGCAAAATGATTTCTGTGCTGGGAGTCATGGGTTTGTGTTGGTGAAACTGTCAGCAAACTGCATGCCAAGGCTGGGGACTGCCCTTGGATAAATGTCCGTGTGGGTCGGATGGAAAATGGAGCAGCAGCATTTCCAGAAGGAAACATTTCCATCTTTGCCATTTCAGAATGGCATTTCCCATCCAATGCAGGCCCAGAGACCACAGCCAATGTGAAAAGTGGGTCCCTGGAAAGGGGCAGAGAGCATCTCACTGTGCAATGGGACCAGACCAGCCAACACCACGCACCTGGAGATGCTGCCCTACTTTGCAGGCTGGGGAAGGGATTCATCCCAACACATCCAACAGATCCACGGCAGCGTCATAAACACACCCTAAAATCACATTCCTGGTTTCCAAGCACACAAAATGACCATTCAGACATGCAGGACATGTCCTGGTGGTGCAGCACCGATGTGGGGGTGGAGGGGGGGGGGGGGGAAATCCAGATGTCACAACACGGGCACCTCCGTGATGAGGCCCCTGTGAATAATTAAACCCAATAAAACCACACTGTGCAGGAGGGGGATTTGAGCACCGGCGTTGCACCGATGCACTGTGCTGCTCTGCCTGAACCGAGCCCAGAAAGCATAAATAGAAAATATCGAGCACATGTTGGAGGAAATGTTTCTAATATGGTATAAGGGACCGAGTGATAAGGGTGCATCTGGAGTGCTGTGCCCGGATTTGATCACCTAAATATGAAAAAGGACATTACAGAGATGGATAATGGTGCAGCAGGGAGCGACTGGAATGACTCAGGGACTTGGGGAACTTAAATAGAAAGGCTGGGAAAAAAAAAAAAACAAAAAGAAGGAAAAAAAAAAAAGTAGGTCTGCATCCTTTGGAAAGTATTAAAGGGGGAGCACACAGCGGTGAGGAAAAGATTGTGAAGGGAATAGAAGGAGAAGGAGCTACTGAGTTATTTAAGCTTGTGCAAAGTGCAGGAAGCAGAGGTTATGAACTGGAGGCAGAGGAAGTCCTGGGGCACTGAGCAGGACGAAGCAGGCAGCAGCTCTGCAGCAGGCAGAAAATGGTGTAAGTGCCACCAAAGGTCACTGCAGCACCGTGATGCAGAGAACATCATGCAGGCTGGTGCTGCTGTGAGCGGCCCTGTGCTCCCCGTGTGAAGCAGGACTGCTTATTAACTCCAGTGATGTCCACTGGTCCAGGAAAAGGTCTCAGCCTTCGCTCCAGCACCTCCTTCCAAAGGTCAGCATTAATTGCATTGCATGGAAATGCCTGGTGATGAGAGCGTAGCGCGGCTCTGCGTTGAGCCACAGTTTCAAAAGCGAGATGTTTGTGCAAGCTGTTGAGAATATCGTGTTCAAATTAAGGTGGTGTGCAGTGAGGGGGGTCCCGATCCCTGTCAGCACTCGGACATAAGGCCAGGAAAGGGAAGATGTCACTCTGCGGTGTCCCAATGGGACAGCAGCTCTCCCAGGTGCCCTGCCTGCAGATCTGAACCTGCGTTCAGGGCAGAGACACGACGTGAGTGTGACTGATTTACACTGATGTAAGTGGGGCGAGTGCCTCCTCCCACGTTTATGGGCCTCGGGGTCACGAAGGAAATCAGCCAAATGTGACAACTGCGTCACTGCCTTCCGCAGCCCGAGGAGCCCCAAGCAGGGCTGGGGGAGAAGCTCCTGCCCCAACCTCTCTGCTTTGGGCTCGTGGCTTTGGCAGCCTGTTGATGCTGAAGCCTGATGACAACTGTCTGCAGCTCGGTGGCTTTCTCTGCTAGGTGAAACCTCCTGCCATGCTCATTGCAGGAGACAAGCTTCGGGGCTCTTCTGTTTTTCTGAGGATAGGAGTTCTGCTCTCTGTATTTGATGGGTCAGGCTGTGTGGCAGCAGCAGCTCGTCAGGCATAGAAGGCAGGAAGGGACCGAGCAGCATGAGCTGTGCAAACAGGCATCTTGGCTGGAGCAACCCGCAGCTCCTGGTTGGATTTGCTGGGCTGGTTTGGTTTTGTGGCATCTTTGCTGTTCTTAGAAATGAGAAACAATAGTTTTCCATTCTCCAAATGCTCACTGGGCACTTTGGCTTTATGCTGCCAACCCAGTTCTGTGCTCAAGGGATGCTGTCATCCCCTCACCCTTCGTCCAGTTGGATCACAGCACAAACATCCCAGGCTGAAGGCACAGGGGCTGGGACTCCTGGAGCTGTGAGAACTTTTTGCTCTTGAAATGGAGCCCAGCATTTGAGAGGCAGGAGCCTCACGTGTTATTTAGCATAGAAACAGACACAGGACCCAAAGCAATCATGACCACACTAATAATGAAACCGGCCATGATGCTTAACAAAAATCACAGATGTCAGGAGGATGCTAACGAATACAAGCAGGGCATTAAAAAGTGTGCAGAGCTGGGATAGGTGGAGCCAGCACCATCAGGGTGCCCTTGGGTCACCCCCAGCCCTCCAGCACTCTGCTCCTGCAAGGGAACCAAGGCAGCTCCTCTCTGAGATGCTGGGAGTGCTGTGGAAGGTGAAGACAAATGCGTGCTTGCAGTGCATGTCCCAGCTCCTTCTGCTTTCCTCAGCCCGTGCCCAGGAGTCCCCAGGGATGCAGGTGTGACGATGGTGGTGCAGTTTATAAAGATGAGGAGGTCGTTTTTCCAAGCTCTGGGCACTGCTGTCACGGCCACATGCTCCAGTGGCTGAATAAGTCATCGTGCTGGGGGTGGGGGTAGGTGGGAAACAAGCAGTGTGAGGGCACAGGGCTCGCAGGTTTGCTTCGTTGTCTGCAGACAGCAAGGACTCAACCCTGCATTGAGATGGGAACACTGGGAAGCTGGGCAAGGGGCTGCAGGACAGCTGAGAGCCCCTCTGGGGGAGTAACCCAGCAGTGCTCGGGGTGTCTGCACCCCCATGTGTGTGCTTCCAAGAATGCCCCACCACGTGTGAAGCCAACCCAGGCACCTGCTGTCTGATGAGCCCCTCTGCTCCCTGCCACCCAACGGCTCCATGCTCTGAGTGCCAGCAGATTTGCCACCCCCTGGCTGAGCATCTCCAGGCTATGCGTGTCCCCTCGGGGCCCCCCCCGGGCTGGGCCAGCAGTATGCAAGGCAGGAAGGTCCCAGCCCAACCCACAAGCACTGCTTTCCTGTGCCAGGATGGAAGCGGTGATGGAAAGTGAAGCAGGTGGGACCGGGGAGGAAACAGACCTTCCGCTCCCATCCCATGGTGCAGATCCCTAAGGAAAAAGCAGGGGGGTGGAACCTGTGAAGCTCTGAGAGGCTCTTGGGGCTGCCTGCTCTGGGCGGTGTTGGTTCCGGCAGCGGTGCTGAGCGTCCAGCCGGCTTCCCGTGCCCACAGCCGGCTTCCTCTGAGCCCTGACTCACGTCCTTCCTCATCTCCTGTCATGTCTGCCCCACCTCCTCTCGATGTGTGCTCCTCCACCAGCACCCGCACCTCCACATCCCCTGGTTGCCTCCATTGGGACATCCATAGAGCTGGCCAACGTGGGCTGGGCTCTTACCGCGGTGCTGCCCGCTGCCGTCGTCCTCGCTGTCCTCAGGAACATTGGGGTCCTTCTCTGGAAGGGGAAAACAGAGCAGAGAAGCCACAGGGAGAGCTGTGAGTGCAGCAGAACAGTGCCAGGCCATTGCTAGCACTGCACCAAACCCGCAGGCTTGGGCTGTGGAGAGCATCCGACTGTCAGAATAATAAATTCCTGGCTTAATTGTGGAGAGTGGGAGGGAGGAAGTCGCGGATAATATTTTAAAACGTGTTGCATCCAAATATGAATTGTTGTTAACACTGGTAAAAACAAATCACTTATTATAGCCTCATAAATTTAAGCAGCACTTTGCCAAGTGCCCGATAGGAAGAGACGCTTTCCTGTTCAGCGCTTGCAGCCTGGGGAAAACGAGACAGAGAGGAGAAATGCCAGGGCAGAAACACATGGGAGGATGGTGAACAGAAGCAGAAATCAGAGAGGAGAAAAAGGAACCCAGGCAGCCACCGGCACAGCTGTGCAGGATGGGGAAAGGGGGGCAGAAAATAAAGAGTAACGAGAAGTGATACTGCTGGAAAGGTTAAGTGTGAGCTGGGGGGCTGTGGGGATGCTCTGGGGAATGGCGACTGTCAGAAACACGGGTCCATGTGCAAATAGGTTTAAATAAGACATAAGCGAGCCAGCACTGGGCACTCTGCTGATCCCACGTGGCTCAGAAGCAGCCCATCCCTGTGGCACCTGGTTGGGGATGTGGCCCCTCTGTCTCCCCCCACGCAGCTCTGATCAATGCAAACCGGGTCAGAGCTCCGCTGTGAGTCACAAATTGGATCCCATGTTGGAGGGTCACCGCCGCTGCTCCCCCATTAGATGGGAAGCGGCACCGAAGATCTTTTCTAAATAAATCAGACTTTATTGTAAAACTCGGCCACTGACGAGACAGAACCTCGTTAGCATTGATTTTTAAATAAATTATTGAAAGTGGCTTTGGCCTGCTCTTTGCATTTGTAAAGGAGGATGTAAATGCATCCGCACCGCCGCTCTGCCTCCACCTTTCCCATGCACGCTCCCCAACCCTCACATCTGGATTCCTTTAGGCTTTAACCAACAGCCCCCTGATCCACTCCTGGCATGGAGTCAGCCCCACTGAGCCCTGTGCCATGAAAGCCCCAAATCGTGCCCCCAGCGTGGGTGCTGCTGCTGCACCCCCATGGGATGGGACCATGTTTTGGGGAGCTGACATTGCAGCTCTGCTGGGTGTCCCCCACCTTCCATCTCTGCACACGCTTCCTGCAGGCGGTGCTTCCAGCCCCGGAGCTGAGCTGTCCTCAGGAAACCCAGAGCCCTCTGTGAATCCACCCCACACATACACACAACTCTCCTTGGGAAGCTGGCAGCAGGAAAAGGCAAAGCGTGGTGGAAATACCTCTGCATTTCCATGAGCAACACCATACAAAGTCTGCCAACACTGCGGCGGTGGCACCGTGTCCTGCACAGGTTTTTTTTTCCCCATATTTGATGGGATGGGACAAGTCTCAAGCAGAAATGAAGCCACACAGCCCTCGCTGCTTGCATCACCCTCCTGGCGGCTGAGAGCTCTGCAGCTCAGAGGAGTCGGTGATGCATTCAGACCTCTGTGCCTCAGTTTCCCCTTCTTTCCACCTTGCCACGGTGATTACTGCTCTGTGCCATCTGCAAAAGGTGCTCAGAGGAAGCCCCCAGGTTATGCTCAGCCCCACAGCTGCTGCCCTGCGCTGGTGGGCTGCAAGGCAGTGATGGATGGAGGCTTGGAGGGGGGAAGGAAGGAGATTTGCCTGGGATGTCTCAGCAAAACATGGTGAGGATGGATGGCCCTGGTGAAGGCATAGAGCCTGGCATGCTGCTGAGCTGCATCTGCACAGATCTGTGTCTGTGCTCCAGCCACCATCCGTGCAGATTTTGCTCTGTGCATGCAGCGAAGGCGGCTGTGGGGATGCAACAAGTTCCCCTGCATGTGGCAGCCCTTCAGCCTCGTGCAACCAGGTGCTCGTCTGAATCACATCTGCAAAAGGTAAAACTGCTTCCTTTTCAGAACCTGGATGTTTGATTTTGGTCAATATCTCGATTTTACCACGGCAAATCAGAGGGAAATGCTGAAAAATGCATCTCCTGGGGTCTGCATCGCTTCTCACTATCCCACCTCCTTGTGCAGAGCACCACAGCCTCAGCCACAGCATCCCTGGGGAATGCATTTACCAGGGCAGCCCATCCCTATGGGGCAGCCACCCTGGGGTCTGGGACCCCCCCCCAGCAGACCCCATCCCATCCCTGTGCGTGGCCATTGCACCGTGTGCCCCACTGCTGTGCCGGAGCAGCCTGGGCGTTGGGCACATTCTCAGAGGAGCTGTGTTTTAATGTAGCAATTTGATTCAATTTTCCACTCTATAAAATTACCCATCACTGCTCGTTGCTTCCTAACAGACACCTTCACTCTTAATTTAACAATCCTATCGAATTCTGCCAGGGAAATTGGAAAAATTTATCACCTGTGAAATTTTATTTTTCCTTGGTTGTATCTGTTTTTGTAAAACTTCATTAACGACGATGACTTGCTGAGGAAATTATCTCTTCATTTCCCCCCTTTCCTTTTTTTCCCTCTCTCTCTATCTCTCTATTGCACTCAGGACATGAGGGAGGGGGTCGGGCCCAGAGGAGCCCCCAGCTTGGATAGGGACCCTCTCCCACATTTCTGGGGGGTGAGAGGTGCAATGGGGATGTACCTGGGGGGAGCAGATTGCTCCGACCCACTGTTTGCATTCTATGCCTGGTTCCTCACTGCCACATTCCTGCTCCTGCTCATCATCTCTGTGCTTTCACCCTCAAGGGGCTGAGCACTGGGAATTGGGGCAGAAATCCCCCTGCATTCCCCATGCCTTAGGCCAAGCAGAAGGGAGCCCAGGAAGGCTGCAGGAGGGTTGGGAAATGGCCATGGGATGTGGGCACCTTTCAAGGATCTTCTGCCCCTTGTCCCAAAAGCTGGAGTCTCCAAAGCCCTGCAATACAGGCGGGCATTTGAGAGCATTTAAAGGGCACAAATAACACCCATGGCAAATTTGCAGCCCTTGATGCACTCTGCACCTCAGAGCAGGGGCAACAGAAGGATCCGTACCCAGGTCAGCACAATGCAGGCTCATGCCAGGATCACCATCAGCCCCATTTGGAACAAATCTCACATCTGATATCTGCTCTGTAGCTGCTGCTGGCAGCCGTAGGGCAGAGAGGAGCTGGATGCAGCTGCCACAGCAGCAAGGGATGCTGAACCCCTTCGTGTTTCACATGCACCTGGAACTGCAGAGCAGAGGCTCCTGCTGAGTGCAGGAATCACTGCAGGTGAGGAAGAGAGAACTGCAGCCCAAAGAGCTGATGATGTAAGCGGAGAAGGAAAAGGTTGGGAAGGAAAGATGAAGGTAGACAGGAGCTGAGGCTGCCTGGGGTTGTGCTGGCAGCCCAGGAGCCCCTGCTCTGCTCCCTGCAGCTGCCTGGATGCCACTTGCCAAGCAGAGATTTCCTCCTTGTGCACCAGCATACTTCCTGGTACATTTATTTTTTTTTTTTTAATCACTACAAATACAAAGCCCTGAAAGAAAACAAGAAGAAATAAGAATAAATAACCCATTTTGCACCTCTAAATGCAGACAGAGAGCAACCTTACCTGAGAGGGATGGGGGTACAGTGCTGGGCAGCGCCAACCTCGGCACAGAGGCTGAACAGCGTGTGTTTGAATCAGGCTCAGGTGACCCCCTGACCAAGCCCTAGGGCATGTTGCACTGTGATTTCTGCTGCACCAGTGAGAAATGTTGCAGATCATGTCACCCCTCTCCGGCCGTTTCTGTGCCAAGGAGATTGCTCCTGGCTTCTCTCACAGCAGCCACAGCCCTGCTGCCTCCAGGCCTCCTGCGCTGCTAGCGAGCAAGCGCTGGTCTTTAATGCAGTTATTTTATCATCTCTTGGAAGCCTAGTAATCATGTTACAGCCATGACTGCATGCCCAGAAGGGAGCATTTTCATCATCTAACTCTGATTCTCCAGGTAACACAGCCCAGTAGGAGCTGCCTCACTTGAATTTACAAAATCCCCATCTCGCCAGAGCAGAAGGGGTTTGCTCTTGTAGTCCATCAGCCAGCCTGAACAAAGAAACCGAGCTGCTCCTTTGAGTTATAGGCCTATTAAACTCAGCAGAGCCTGAGATGTTCATTCCCATCATGACGTGTTTGTTGGCCAAGGTCTCCTGCCATGTTTGCAGGGTTAAAGTTAGGGCACGGCTTGGGTTTTAACATCATCATTTTGTTGTTTACCTGGGAAAACCTCGTAGATGTCATCTTCTTCCATCCCGTCATCTTGATTCAGGGTAGTGTTGTGAGATGCTGTGGTCACGGAGTCAGAGCTCCCCACGTCATTGTAGAGCTCTTCCTCCTCCTCATCGTATGGGATAGTGAGGGAGCTCAGATCTGCTGGGAGAGAGCAAAGATGGTGGAGAAGAGCAGACTTTGCCAAGCTGCACGCTGGAATTTGCAGTGAGCTGAAATCAAGCAAGAAAGATTGTGCAGCTGTACTTGGTGCTCACCGTGCACCTTGCAGAGAGGGCTCTGTCCCCTCGCTGACTGCACAGCTTAGCAGCAGAGGTGGAGAAAGGAGGGCTCCTGATCCTCCTCTGAGCTCTGCTGTGACCCCAGCAGGGCCTTGGCTTAACACAAACCCGCAGGATCCTGCAGGGACTTGGCTAGAAAGGGCTGCAGGGATTTGCCCCAATGATTGGGGTTGGCTTGGGCCAAGCTACCAGACTCACCCTTCAGGAGGAACTGGATCTGATCCACCCAATCTTCAGCCTCTGCTGGACTTGGGGCTGTGAACTGGAGAGAGGTTCACCTGTTACCGTGCTGTTTCTTGGATGCACGAAGAGGAGGAAGATTTGGAACTAAAATAAGGGATTGAGTGCTTGCATCTGCCATTGTCTGTCCTGGGGGCTGTGGGGAAGCCATTTCACTTCTTTATCTCCTTATTCCAAACAGGGAAGCAGAAGCAGAGCAAAGCTAGACTATCCCAAAGGAAGGCTGTCAAGCCTAATTCATTAAAAGAATTCAGATGGAAACCACAATCCCTATTGAATATACAACACTGACTGTGAACCGAGGCTCTAGATTACAAAGTCTCCCTGACTCTCTGGGAGGAGCTGTGCATTGGACCACGTTTTTCATTGCACCAGGCTCAACAGATGGGAAGTTTAAATTCAGCAAGGCTCTGAAGTGCTTATTTAAAAACGGGCTTTTCCAAACCCAGTGTCCTCATTGAACCCTTCTGCCCTTCGAGCACAAAGGGAGCCCAGGGTCACCTGCAGGTCCATGCGGAGGTGACTGGATGAGATGGAGAAGCACCAGCACCTTCTGCAGAGCTTATTATTATTGTTATCATGGTCCTTTTCAACCCAGGCCATCCTATGATTCTTGTTTTGTTGAACTGGAGACTGACGTTTGCGGGTTCACAGCCTCCCCAACCCTGCAGGTCCACCCAGTGCCTTGGGTCTGGCACCATGAGCTCCCAAGCTGTGATCAAACAACACCAAGGCTCCTCTTCTTCCCCCAGCTCCTACCTCATAGGTGCGTTTCCCAGGGCAGACTAATTCAAAACAGCATCTTCTGCGTGAGTCTTTGCGGAGATGGAAAGCCAGCCGGGCGCTATAATGCTCAATGGAGAAGGTGCCTTTAGGTTGCTTGCCTGGGAGAAGAGAAATTAAGAATTCTGGAGTTTATATCTTTTATCAAACCCTCGTGAGTGGGGCAGATGTTTGTTGCCTACGTTGGGAAACTGAGCTCTATCACGTATCACTGGGAGCAAATCTAAGCATCCTTCCCCCCCCCGGAAATCTAAAGAGAACATTATAAAATCTTCATAAAGACACAGCAAAGAGGACGCAATTTTAAGCCTCCAGAGACTGTGAGCTGCCACTGAAAGGTTGCCAGGGTCACGGGGTTGTATGAGATGAGCTGCTTGTAATGAAGCAGAGACCACTGTGTACTTGGGGAAATATGATAGCAACGGCTCTTGTGCTGGTAAGGAATTAGTGGGTCGGTGTGCAGGAAGAAATGCTTAGTGGGGCCTGGGAGGATTGGCCTATGGATGCTGTAGATGCACACACACGGCCCCAGCAGCCAGGCTGGAGAGAGAGAACATCACTGCCATCGTTTGAGGCACGTTTATTTACCCCAGCTGGATAGCCAGCTCATTATTTCCTTATGAATCTTCTTGAGTAAGTGTGGGAGTGTGATTCGGGCAGCTGCTCTTAACTTTTTTATTTGGATGAAGCCCAGCCCTGTGAAAAACATTCAGTCCATCAGGAAGAGGTTTGCTTTACTCTGTTGCCTTCTGGAGACCGTTTGGGAGCTGACAGCTGTCCATCTCCCACCAGAACAATGCTGTGTCAGCTCTTGCATTCGAGCTCATCTGCAACCCTTTGCATCCTCAAAGGAGGTGGAAAAAGGCAGAGAAGATTCAGCTCCATCCCCATAAGCTGCTGGAGTTTGATGCAGAGTGGCCATTGCAAACCAAGGATGTATGTGTGTATTTTGTGAGCAGTTAACAGGCCACGATGCTGGATGGGTGGAACAGAGGAAGGCAGGCCATATATCTCATTGTGCTGGAGATATTAGCTGTCTGTTTGTATGTACCTGATGGAGCACGACTGCAAAATATTTATACACACTGACGTGTGGGTTATATACAGCCACTTAGGGGGCTGAAGCCCAGCTGATGGCTAATGGAAAGCTTGGTGTGTCATTTTATTTACATGCAGCTCTGTCCCTGTCTTTCTCTTGTCTTCCTCCCTTCCTACAAAGACGTTGGGGGACTGGAAATAAAAAAGCCAGCTGAGATACACTTTTCTACAAGAGCCTGTATGTTTTTTCTTGATAGGGACTTACAGCCATCCTCTTCTTTGTCTTATGCATAAGAAAAGAAAGTGGGGGTTCAGCAGGAGGAAGCTGAGATGACATCCAGGTCCCTTCAGTGCTTTTGGAAACTGCAGCCCACATCTCGGTTTTATCAGAGATGAACACTGAGGGCACGTTTGCTCCTTTTTACACTAATTGCCTCATTTGCCTTTGGGATCGAGTGCCCCGGGGGGCTCCTGGGGACCACATGCCCTCAAAGCCACCCTTTCCCAAAGGAGGACATTTCCAGGCACTGCTGTGCTCTGAATGAATGTCTGAATCCAGGTTTCTTCATCCAAATCAATTCCTGAAACTCCATCAGCTGCAGGGAAGGCAATGGACCACAGCCTGTGCTCTTTTCTTGCCAGGTATTGGCCTGCCCTGTGGTCGAAGCTCTCATATCCCCTTTGCCAGCCTTATCCACACCTTCAGCCACTGCCCACAGTTTGGGGCAGTGCCTCGCCACTTACTTTTCTCATTGGCATAGTAGTAAAAGGTCTTTCTGTGGAGGACACACCACCTCTTCTGCCACTCCGACCCGAAAAAGCTGTGGTCTAGAAGGGAAAAACACAACACAGGAATAAACACATTCATTCCTGTTCTTCTGCTGAACAAGGATCTCACACAAATGGAGAGGAAAAAGATTTTTTTTTTCCCAACAAAATCCTGCTTGTTTCTGGGATAAAATTCAGGCAAGCGAGTTTAGGTGCAAAACCTCAACTAAAGCAAGGAGAGCAAGGCAGTCTTAGCAGGAAAGAACACAGCTTTAGGTGAAACATTCCTAATTGAGCTTCAGGGTCTTTTTCTCTGTAATTGGAGCAAGCTACTGCATGCACAGGACCAGTGACACAGCTCAACTTATGAGCACAAGGAAGAAAGGGGTTGTTCTCACCCCATCCCACCTGTCATGCAGCAAACAGATCAAGCCGAAATCTGGGGAAATAATTTGTGTCTTTCACAAGAGTCATTAAAATCAAGATAAACCTTAGGCTGCCTCACTTCTCTCAGCTCGTTAACGTGTGTGATGCTACGAACCAGCTTCTTTTCAGCAGGGCTTTATCCTCATGAGGTATGGCTGGTTAGGATGGCACGTTTTGCCTCAGAGGACGAAGCCTCTGCTTAATTCAGATTCTGGGTTTTAATCTTTGTGCAGTTTGAGGATCTACGGAGGAGAATAAAGAAGGGCTGTGCTCTCCCTTTGCATCTGGTACATTAAGAAAGGTCTGAATGTCTGCTTGTGGCTCCTGAAGCTGCTGCAAATAAAGAGATATTTTCCTGCTTGTTCTTCATCTGACATTTTTTGCATTCTTGGTGATGACCTGAGTGTGCTGAGCTCTTCAGGATGGCTGTGAACCACAGCAGCTCATCCACCTGAAGCCCTCCCCCACCATCTCACTCACCACCTTCCTTCACCTCATCAGACAGAACCAAAGCCAGCCCAAATGGAGCCCCCCCAGCCTTGATGCACTCCTCTGGCCTCACCTCTGGACCTCTTCTCCAGATATCCTTGCTTCAGAATGTTTCCTGTGTCTTCAACAGGCCTCGTTGTGATTTCCTCCATTCCTGCAAGCATCAAAGCAAAGTCTGGTCATTTCCAGTCCACGCCATGCAACTCATGTGCACACAGAGAGGAACAGATCCCTCCAAGACCTTCCAACTGTGCACACCCTTAGTAGATAGCACACTGCCCATAGGGGTCCTCCAAAGAGGCAGCTTGCCCACCTCAGTGCTCCCTGCAAGCTCCATCCCTCCTCTCTCCAAGGGACTCACATTGATGGCACACATTACAAGTGGGTCTGGGGCTCAGCCCTCTGCCCAGACACAGGTGGACAGGGAGCTGAGAGCAGGAGGGAAATCCAGACCTTCATACAAATACTCTTATGTTTCTTACAGGGAAAACAAACGCGGGTGTCGAAAAGGACCTAAATTCTCTCTCAGGGCTGCATTAAGAACCAGGAGGTTGTTCCTAAGGTGGCAGTGCAGAATAACAGCACTTGCCACGTCCCCAAATTCTGCGTTGGACCTCGGTGACCAACCCCAAAGGGCCCCACAGAGGTGCCAGCAGGGCCTGACATCACCTGCCGTGTCCCCAGGTGCTGGGCTGGCATCCCTCCACCAAGGTGGGGAAAAGCAGCCATGCAGGGAGCAAACCTTCCCAGCCTTTTCCATACAGCAGCACGACGCTCCCGACCGGCAGAAAAAGCACATTTCCTTCTCCAACCCGAGCCTCGACCCCTTCAGCTAATGCAAATCTGAATGTCATTTTATGGGACATTTATAATTATGAAAATGGGACGGTGCTGCCGGGTGCACAGGGAGACCCTGCGAGTATGAATATTACATTAATGTGCCCAACGCCAGCTCGCCGATCCCGCTGGCAGGAGCATAAAAAATGCTTGAGTGAAACTTTTATTTAGACGTTAAGACTCCAGGCCCCAGCGGGGTGACAGAGGCAGCCCTGGCGAGATCCCATCAGCGCGAGAGCTCGAATTGAATTACCCAGGGGGGGAAAGCAGGAGCTGCCAGTGCTGCTTCGCTTGTTTAATTTCATTTACTTTCAGTACATTATCAGCATGCGGCTTCCCTCTGCCCCCGCTCCCCAAGACTGAAAGAAATCGCCGGCTGCTCGTCGTGCTGCAGCCCCACAGCCCTGCCCTGCTTTGAGCTCGGATTTTGCTGGTGGGCAGATCCCAAGTATTGGTGCCCCAGGTTTGGGAGCTGGCGGCCCTCTAAATGCAGCTTGGCTTTGCTCAGCATCTCAGCAGCATCGTCCCAAAACTCTGCCAGGATCCAGCAAAAGACACGGCGCTGCTGCTTCCCAATAGGAGAATCAGAGCAAACGGAGGCCCTCTCCTTCTTAAATACTCAGTGGCTGCTCAGACAAGCAAATACAATTAGGGAGGGCTTGTGAGGGCTGATTAGATTGCACGAGGCTCTGGCAATGTGAAGTTGTACAGAACATGACACGAACAGCACAGCCTCTCTGATGCAGCCCTGGCCGTGCAGAGCCAGGAGGATTAAATCTAGGGGAGGTGGGAGCCATGGGGGTGTCCCTGTCCCTCCCTGCACCCCCAGCTGCCCCATAATAGCAATCCAGATGGCTTCTGCTAGCAACAAATGGCTGAATTAACCTGCAAAGACCATCCCTGGGGTTTTATGTCTTTAAACTGTCCTAATGGACACCTGGAAAACCAGGGGGGGGCCAGGTGGGACCGCAGCCCTCTCAGGCAGAGGGTCCATTTGCTTGGGTGGCCTCGTTAGATCCTCCACCTCAGGGCACACAGCTCACAGGTAAACCCGAGCTCACTGCCCCATCTCTTCCAACCACAAACAGCCACCCACCATTTATCAAGACAGAGAGAAAAGAAAAAGCCTGAAATCCATCGCAGAGAACCAGCTGTGCCCTCCCTGACACACGGCCCCTCTTGGCAGCTCCTGCATTTCCGTGGGCACGAAGGTCCCTTCCATCTCTATTCCTTCCCCAGCCCACCCAGCCCAGCAGAAGGAGCAGAGGAACACTGGGATGCCCGCTGAGCATCGTGACCGTTCCAGCCCGTCCTCACCATGTCCTCAAAGCCCTCTGTGTTCCAGCACTCAGCCCTCTGCTCTCTGAGTCATGCACACCAGCTGCACCAAATGTCACAGCAGCTGCAGCCAAACCAGCCTGGGGGCTGCGCTCGTGCCCACACTGTCACATTAACTGAGCGTTCAAAGGGATGGAGCACGGAGGCTTGCAGCTAATTCCCAACCCTCTGGCTTATTCACCAAGCTCAGACGTGCCAAGAGCAGATTCTCCTCCAGGGGACTTCAATGGGAACACCCAAATACATTGCAAACCCAGAGCACAATCGGCTGTGATTTCCCAAAGCTCCCAGTGGTGGCTGCAGTCTTTTTTTTTCCATTGGAGCTAATGAGGATAAAAAGAATCAGAAACAGACAAACAACCCCTCCTGTCGCCTTCAAAGAGAGCTGAAGGGTTTTGCAAGTCCCACCGGCGACTGAAGCAATGGCCAATGGGCCCATGATGGCCAGGGCTGAGTGGTGGTGTGCAGGGGTTTGGTCCAGTGGGAATT
This sequence comes from Tympanuchus pallidicinctus, assembly GCF_026119805.1. Lineage (NCBI taxonomy): Eukaryota > Metazoa > Chordata > Aves > Galliformes > Phasianidae > Tympanuchus > Tympanuchus pallidicinctus. The sequence continues at coordinate 1,581,004 of NW_026294757.1, forward strand.
TCAACCCTACAGAAGGGAGCATCATTTGTATGGATGGGAATGAAACGAGCAACTGGTTCAAAGAAAATGGGGGATTAAATGATTGCCAGAAGTAGAGCTGGTGCCAGACGGATTTTCTTGTGTTGAGCAGGAAAATAAGAAAGCAGATGAAGAAAAAGGTAAGGGGTGGTGGAGAAGATCTAGTTGGGCTTCGGCTTGACTTCTCAGAAGAGGCTTGTAGGCAAAGCTCAGAGTGCAGGCATCCACCCTAGGATAACTGCCAAGACTGAAAGGTAATCAGCAAGCAGGAGGCAGTCAGAAATCAATGGAAATAATCGAGAGGAAATGATGAATTGATGAAATGATGATGTCAGGAGGGGCTCCCGGGCTCAGCAGCCCAACACTGCCCCAAGGAATCCCAGGGTTGCCCAGAGAGCTCCTCGGAAAGCTGAAATCCCAGTGCTTCCTTTGGACAGACCCCCACTGGGCGCTGCTCAATGTCCTCTTGTAGCAGCAACACAGAGCAGTATTGAAGGCAAGAACCAACATTAAGCAGTCCCCAGCAGCTGTGGGGGCTTTGACAAGTGCTGACAGCCAGGAGTGAACACAAAATCCATGGAAGGGACTCAAGAAAACAGCACTTCTCACCTGAGGTTGAATGGTGCCCAATTAACGACGCTGTCCCTAAAAGCTCTTATTGGATCACATCTAATGACCAAACAGAAATAAATAGAGGCGTACAGATGGACCGTTGTGAGGTGCCAAGTGAATGTTGGGTACACTGCTGTTTTTCCAGGGGAGTCCATGAATGTGGTTTGTATGATTGATAAGCAAACAAGAGAAGAGACGGGCGATGGCAGAGAGCTGACTGCAGGTTGGGCCCAGGAGGGTGGAAAAAACCTTCCAGCTTCAGCAGTTGTTTTTTATTTGGTCTGGAAAATTCGACATCGAGTTTGAAGTCGAACCAACTTTGCCAAGGGAATAGAGGGGAAAAAAAGAAAAAAAGAAAAAAAAAAAAAGAAAAAAGGGAATTCAAAGAGGAGGCAGAGAGCCTTTGGCCCAAAAGTTTCCTTCCAAATCGCTAAGTCTATAATTGCAAAATAAAAAACACTAAATCTCAATATCTATTTGCACAGCTCATTAGCCAAGGGCTTGCACTCAGCAAAGAGGGAGGGAAAAAAAAACCCCTCAGCACCAAGAGCATTTGGGGAGTTGCCATGGAAACCATCCCTTCGTAGGGCTCTGCAGCAGCAACTTGCAGATTTGCTCTCGGTTGGGTCTGTCCATCCACCCATCCATGGGCTTCACCAGGATGCAATTTCTTAAAGTCCTTCAAAAAACAAACAAACAAAAAAACCCAACCCCAAACTCCCCCCAACCACACGCGCAGAAAAATGCAGCATATTAGATATATAAATATATAACCTATGTAACTCGTTCCCCTGTTATTTCTCTCCCCCAAACATAACATTATGTCAGACATTCGACCTGCTGTGCTACCGGGACAACATGATTTACAACGTGAAAAGGGAAAACCTAAATCATCACGTAATGAAAACATTAAAGTTAATGCATCACAAGTGAGGAATTTATTACCATTAACTCCAATAAACAGTTATAAACCACCCGTCCTTTCCTGTCCACGCACGGGGACGCGGGCGCAGGGACTTCATTAAGCTCAACTTTCTTTTCTTCCTCACCAGACCGCTCATGTGTGCCCCAATTGGCCACCATTTATTGTTAACTGGACTGCCTCATTTTCCGGGCACTGGAGAAGGTTTGAAGGCCTCATCCATTTCTTTCCACGGGTGGCTCGGCGCAGACAGATGGAATAGGAAAGTTCACGAGACGTGCAGCTCGATGAGTTTATTTAAACGCTGCTGAAATATATGCTTGACAAAAGCCAACTCTCGCCCCGGCTCTGTACGTCGTTACTCAAAGAGGCTGATGGATAAGTAATAACATATGGGCATGCTGTGTGGTTACACCGGATACCAGCTTACCTCAGGGTGCATTTGGCCAAATATTTGCTTCTCGCTGATGTTACCCCACCACCTTGGAAACCTAAACCCGTTATCCAGGCTGTCCCAGGGCAATGGGGTTGGCTGTGCTCGGCATGCGACCGTCTGTCCCGCTCCTGTGCCCCGCAGTGCCTTTCAAGAGGGCTCCAGGGTTGCTGGGATGGGAGCTGCAGGGATGCAATAACACGTCGTCTGCTGGCTGCATCCCACCTCCATCCTGACTGCATTGCTGACACTAAAACACAGCTGGGTTCAACGGGAGCTGTGGGGATGATCCATGGCGCTCGTGCCAACGAGAGAATCGTGGAATGGCTTGGGTTGGAAGGGATCTTAGAGCCCATCCTGCTGTGGGCTGTGTGCACCCCACCAGAGCAGGCTGGTCCCATCCAGCCTGTCCTTGGGCACCTCCAGGGATGGAGCATCCACAGCTTTTCTGGATCAGTGGCTCACCACCCTAAGTACAATCATGACATGAGGACAGTAGAATAGCGGTAGAAGAAGACTTCTAGCCAGGATGTGGTGCTCCTACAGTGCACAAAATCCTGATCCCATGTTTGTCAGGGGGCACCAGGAGCACGCTGTGGGATGGGATGCGCTGGCTGAGCACAGAGCTGCACCCTATAGGTGACCACACACACCTGGGGACGATTTGGAGACGTTTCTCCTCTGTCTGCCTGTACGCTGAGCTAAAATCAAAGCAGTGGAGCTCTACGTGTCGGGTTCAAGTCCAGAAATCCCTCTCACCTGGTGTCCCCAGCATGCAGGTGCTGCTACGAACCGACATAGGACAACTCCCTGCAGGCAGACGGGATTTTAATGTCTACAGCCTCGCCAAGGCGGCACAAAGAGCAGGCAGACACCTGTTGGCTGCAGCCCATCTCGTGGCTTCAGCCTTTTACTCCTATCACAATTCCGTCCCACATCATCGTCAGCCTTGACACAAACGGTCCCTATAGATCACGGTGGAAAATGGAGAGGATTTAAGGAGAGAGGAGGGTTGGGGAAGAAAGAAAAAAAACCCAAGTCAAACGAACGACACGCAATTCTTCAAGCGGAAACAATGGCAATATGAAGATATATAGGTGTCAGCCATTCTGTAGGAGGCAGGAGGCTGTGCTCCTTTACCTCTTACCGTGTCACTCTCGTGACCTCTACCATTTGAAATGCTTTGATTCCACCTTGCCCAGGGGATCTCTGAGCGCCGGGGAAGAGATGAGGAATGCCCGTGCCTGACCTCACCTCCACATTGTCTAACGACTGACGGCATAAATCAGTTTTTCCCCTCCGCAGACCCGAGTGTCAAGAAGCCATGTGAGAAGGCTGGAAATATTAAATGATTTCCCTGCGGGTTTTCATTGTTCCTTGGTTTCTCTCCTGTAACTGCAGGGCTGTGTTTCACACGAAGAACAACTTCTCCCCTGAGACCTCGGTGTGTGCACAGAGAGCAGAGGGGTGGGATAAGGGAGGGGGGTTCTGCTCTGCCCGTTCCAACCACGCAGCCTCAATCTCCCACTTCCCTTTCATCTTTGGCCCAGCTCTACTTTTTCCCCCCCCTCCCCCGTTTCCTACCTCGGAGTAATTGTTAGAAAAGTAAAATCAACAGGTCGTAAAATGATAAAAGCGCGTTCCCTGGCAAATCCCCCCCTTGGGCTCACTTCTCCTCTCGTTTTACACTGATAAAATGCCCCTGCCTTCCCTGGAGCCCTGTTGATTTACATCACGTACCTTGGATTACGAAAGAAACGTTGATTTTCTGATATCAACACAACATGAATCTAGACACACCCAGCCCAGCTCTGCTAGGAAAATAAATCAGGAGCAGAGCCAGCAACAGCTTATATACGAGTAATAGAGCTTCAACTACACCATACTGATACGGTAAGAGCAATCCAACCTCCTTAATGCAGATAGTTATATCCAAATAAAGGTGCTTTATGTCGGTATAAATTATTCCCTTCCCATTTAGGGATGCCTTTCTACAAAATGAATGTGCTGGAGCAGCTGCCAATCTGGAAGCAGTGGTGCTGTTCAGGAGGAGCAAACTCAGGCAAAGCTCACATCGCTGCCACTCCTCACCCATGGCTCCGTGGGGTCCCATCCTCATCCTCATCCTCATCCTCATCCTCATCCTCATCCTCATCCTCATCCTCATCCTCATCCTCATCCTCATCCTCATCCTCATCCTCATCCTCATCCTCATCCTCATCTTCATTCTCACCCTTACTCTCATCCTCACCCTCACCCTCACCATCCTTACCCTCATCCTCATCCCTCTCCTCACCTTCACCCTCATTCTCATCCTTATCCTTATCCTCATCCTCACCCTCACCGTTCTCACCCTCATTCTCAGCCTCATCCTCATCCTAACCCTCATCCTCAGCCTCATCCTCATCCTAACCCTCATCCTCACCCTCATCCTCATCCTAACCCTCATCCTCATCATCATCCTCATCCTCATCCTCAATCTCACCCTTACTCTCATCCTCACCCTCACCATCCTCACCCTCATCCTCACCCTCATCCTCACCCTCACCCTCACTCTCATCCTTACCCTCATCCTTACCCTCATCCTCATCCTCATCCTCATCCTCATCCTCATCCTCATCCTCATCCTCATCCCCAGCTTCACTTCATTCTCATCCTCAATCTCACTCTTACTCTCATCCTCACTCTCACCATCCTCATCCTCACCCTCACCCTTACTCTCATCCTTACCCTCATCCTCACCCTCACCCTCATTCTCACTTTCACCCTTCCTCATCCTCATCCTCACCTTTATCCTCACCCTCCTGTTGCCCACTCTCCCATGGGAACACGGCTGAGAGATGGGCATGGGGACGCAGGGAGCGGCCACCAGTGAAGGCAGAGACAAAGAGCAGAGCTGCCAGACGCATTTCAGATCGTACCTCAGCATGATTTCTGCACAAATGTGACTCAGCAAAGGCAGTTTATACTGACAGGAGGCTTTGTACCACATGCTTTTTGCAGCCCTGAGTGCCTTTCGCTGGCTGTTAGTATCTTGTCTATCCGCAGCCATAATTGGCTCCATGTGTGGGTGAGGAACGGGATGGGAAGTGGGGCTTGGAGGCAGGAGGCTGAGATCTATGGGGAAGGGGCTGGTGGCACTGAAGGTCCCGTTCCCCCCCTCGGCAGCAAAAGATGCTTTGGGAGTCCTTACAAGAAGCAAACTCTGCCAAGGTGAAAACATAGGAGAAATTCCTGAGAGCCTCCTTGCTGCAGCTGGGATGAGCTCCCGGCGTTAGCAGCACAACAACCCAACAAATGCAGACATATCAGCTAACGGCCCCAGCTCTCCTTTTCCAACTGGGGATGGAAGCTGGCACCCCAGCCCTGACCCTCCTCCACGGCACCAGGCGCAGCTCAGCCCCTCGCGGGCAGCGTCTGGAGCTCGTTAGAGGATCTGCTTTGGGACAAAGATGTTTCCTTTTAAAACCTCTGGCTCCTGTGGTTGGGAACCTAAGTGATGAAAGCAGCATTCTGGGTGGTGGCAGTCCCAGAACCGGAGCCCTGCATGGGTTGGTTGAACTCCAAGTGATTTAAATCACCAATTTTAACGACGATCTAAATCATCGAGCGAGACGTCTTGATTGAAATCATCCATTTTAATGTTGTTTTGCATTCATACTTTCTGATTCCCTTTCCTAAGGAGAGCTGGTAACCATTAAAGCGTGTTGATAAAAGTTAGCTTTTATGGCAGATTTAACATTTCTTTTAGCTAACCAGCAGAACTGCGCTATTTCTACGCAGAAATATGTCGGTCATTATGGAGCTTAACAAACATTTATTTGGGTACTTAAATTTTGTATTATGTCACAAAACGGTGATAGATGTGGTTTTTAAGAAGTGATTTTCAACTTTTACTCACAGCTTAATGCCAACCAGTATCTGCTTGGAGGGCGAAATTGAAATAAAAACGTACAAAATTGGAATTTCATTGGTAAAATAAATTTACTTTTAAGTTGATGGGACAAATATGTAAATCCCTGTAAGCAAAATATTCACACCGTATCTCGGTGTTTAGGACTACTGGGGGTCTCCTGGGTTTGGGGTTTTTGTTGAGTCTTCATTTGACTTTTAAAGCTTCATTTTTTGAGAAACAGCATTTTGATTTTAGGCACAGCCACTGACATTCATTCTTTGGTAGCCCTGGCATGGATGCTACAGTGCTGGCATGGCCCAGGGCAGCTTGGCTGGGATGGGATGATGGGATGATGAGATATTGGGATGATGGGATGATGAGATATTGGGATGAATGGGTTGATGGGACATTGGAATTATGAGATGATGGGACCATGGGTTGATGGGATGATGAGTTGATGGGTTGATGGGACATTGGAATTATGAGATGATGAGATATTGGGATGATGGGTTGTTGGGACCATGGGATGATGGGATGATGGGTTGATGGGTTGATGAGATATTGGGATGATGAGATGATGGGACCATGGGATGATGGGATGATGGGATGACACAATGATGGGATGATGATGGGACCATGGGAAGATGAGAAGATAGGATGATGGGACAACAGGATGGTGGGACGATGGAAGATGGGATGATGGGACGATGGGATGATGCAATGATGGAAATATGGGACCATGGGATGATGAGAGGTTGGGATGACTGGACAACAGGTTGATGGGACAAGGCTGGGATGGGACTGGGCTCCCAGGAGGATGCAGCTGTGGCAAGGATCCAGCAGCTGGGAGAGTAGGAGACCCCAGTACAGCCTGGGAAGCAGCAGCAGAGGCCCTTCCTCCATCCTCCCCGAAGAGGGAGAGCACAGCCCTGCAGGACTTGGTGCCAGGAAAAGGTTCATCGCAGCGAGCGCAACCCAGGATTTCACACCTCCTTTTTCTCAGTCCCAGCGACCAGCACTGCTATTACAGCAACCCAGCAGTCCGCCTTCGCCTCCCCTTTGTGCTTCTCCCTCCTCAGCTCCTTCCGGGGCCTGGCACCCCGAGGTGAGGCTGATACACACACAGAGTCCTCCCTGTGCCCTCGACCCTCATCCTGCTTGCATCTGGGCACAGAGCCACGTGGGATTGGGAAACAAGGAAGCATCCCTGCGAACAGCGGCTCGCCAGGGATGTGGGAGGAGGCTCCGGTGTTGGGTGATAGGGGGCAATTAGATTAAAGTATCTTCCATTAGTGAAGAGTGAGAGTTTGCTAAGCGTGGTATCTGTTAGCCCAGAGTCATAACAAAGCCACAGATAAATGAAGTGCCAGTTACCTCCTTCAGGAAAGAAAAGAAAGGGGGAAAAGGAGCAAGCTGCTTCCTCTTGGAAAGGCTCTGGGCTCCTGAGACCCCTGCCTAAAACACAGCTGGGATTCGAGCCTCAGTAAAGCAACCCTGTGGGCCAAGTTCTAAAAAACTGGAATATTTCACCAAAAAAATTAAGGATGTGTGTTAAAGGAAGACATCTGGGGAACAATAATGTCAGGACAAGACTTCAGAGAGAACGGAATTGAATTGCAACACGGCAGACGTGGGAGCTGGGCATCCTGAGACAGCTGAAGGGAGCTGGAGGGGCAGAATGTAGAGAACTTTCTGAAGGACATGAAGGAGATCACTGGAAAGGGGATCCTGTCCCATGCAGGATGAATTAGACCACGGTGCTTCTCATCTTCCAACTAATTGGACTGAAATTTATAATGGGCCCATCTTGGCCCAGCTCAGCAGCTCGGCTTCCGCTCACACCCTGCTCCCTCCAGCTGTCCCTAAATCGTGGCCCCATCACAGAATCACATCTTCATCCCATGGCTTGGGTTGGAAAGGACCTGAAAGCTCATCCAGCTCCAGCAGCATCGTGCGCCTCCACACATGGAGAGCAGCAGAGGCATGGAATCACCACAGAATGGCCTGAGTTGAAAAGGACCGTAATGATCACTTAGTTTCAAACCCCCTGCTGTGTGCAGGGTCGCCGACCGCCAGACCAGAGCCGCATCCTGGATCAATATTATGATACCATCAGATTCAGCATCACAGCCTTATCATTAGGAGACCACGCCAAGAGCAGGAGCTGTGGCTTTCAGCTTCGTTTTCCCACCTGAATGTTTAAATTGAACAGAGTTCCCCTAAGCCAGAATCCCACAGGGGGAACACTGCACGCCCTGCTGGGCTTTGCTACGCTGCTGCACCGGTGGGCACCAGGGATGCTGAAGATGTGGGGCAATTCTCTTCAGTGGGGCAAAACAGGGAGGAAATTCAGTGCTTCCCAAGCACCGGGGGGGTTGGGGAACAGAAGGAGAGCTCAGTGCTGAGCCAGTTCTGTGCTCCCTGAAGGCTCTGCAGCCCCTGGGCAGAGCTGAGAGTAGCAACACCAACTCTGCTCCCCTGCTGCCCGGAGAACCCAGGCGAGAAGCAGAGATGAAACTTGGCCACTGCTTTCCTTGTTCCAGATAAGAAAATCATTTGTCACCGTGGGGTAGAAGAGGGGGGGGGGGGGGGGGGGGGGGGGGGAGGGAAGGGGGTGTCGGGGGGTGGGCTTTTATCGGGGAAATGTCAGTCTGTCCACACGACCTGGAGAACAAATGTGTGTTTTATCACCCGCCCCACAAAACCCGCCGAACACCTGCAGCAGGCGTGCGCCCCGGCTGCTCTCGCCCCGCCGCCGCGGAGGGAGAAAGTCACAGTGATGGATTTGCCCATCTTAATTAATGTAAACAAACAAAAGAGGAACATCAAATAATGCCCTTGACAGCCTGAAAACGGAGCCGGGAGTGCAGAGAGAGCTTTATAAAAGAAGGCCTTTTGATGTGCGGGGCCGCGGGATCAAGGTTTGTAAATAGCAGCAGCTCCGTATCAGAGCTTATCCAAATATTTTCATTTCCCATCACAAGCTGAGAGCCAGGGGTTGATGTTTTGGACTCTTCAACTTTCAGCTTTCACCCCGCAGCCCCAGAGAGAGCGAGCGGAGGAGGGAGGCGGGGGGTCACCTCCTACGTGCTGCCCAGTGGGGACATGGGGATCCTCGGGGCAATGGCAGCACAGTGGGGATGCTGAGCTGCCTGCTGAGCCCTTGCTGGCCCTGTCCTCCTGCCAGACATGAGAGGAGGGAGGGTTCAAGAGCTGGGGGGGATGAGGCATCACCCAAAGATGTATAAACAGGATTAGCACGGCTGTGATGTGGGAAGTGATCCTCCCACGCTGCTCGGTACCCTGGGCACCAGACACGTGTCCCCACATCCCCATTGGGCCAAGTGTGGGGCAGCCCCAGCGCAGGGTCCCAGCTGCGGGGGGCAGAGAGGAGCATCCCTGCAGGGGGGGGTTGGGGTCAGGAGGAAACCCTTCTTTAATTCCAAGCAGAAAAATTAGGGAGAAAAGGAAGAGAAAAGAACGCTCCGTGCCATAAATATCCCGCGGATTCACATCTTGACATCCAGGGTTACAATTTGGGTCTTTAAAAACACATAGGATGAAAATCAAGTGCTTCCATCACCTTTTCTGGCATATTTACGGTCTCCGGGAAGGGCTGCCAGACGGAAACCCGACTTTGACTTATTCAAGCCCCGGCAAAGGTCAGAGCGGGGACGAGCAGGAGAGAAGAACCTCATCGCTGCAACGCAGGGGGGCACAACGCCGACCCCGGGGCGCTGCCCGGCAATGGGCCTGCATGGGGCGGGCAGGGAGGTGTCGTTGCGGGGTTCCGCCACAAGGCGGCAGCAGAGGCCCAGGATTGGAGCGGAGCCGTTCGGTCCCTGCGCGGTGCGCGGCCGGGAGGTGAGAGGGAGCCGGCTGCGGCCCTCGGGGTGTTAATCAGCAGCGGAGGGTTCCGTGCCAACCCCGCAGCGCCATACAAAGCTGAAAGGGGAGAGGGGCGTGCAGCTGGGCAGCTGCCTCAGCCCCGTGTCCCCCGTGCAGCCTGGGCAGTGCCTAACGTGCAGCGCCGTGCCCAGCATGCAGCAATGCCTAGCAGACAGCAATGCCATGCATGCACCAGTGCCCAGCATACAGCAGTGCCAGCATGCAGCAGTGAGCCCTACATGCAGCAATGCCCAGCATGCAGCAGTGCCCAACATGCAGCAGTGCCTAGCAGACAGCAATGCCCTGCATGCAGCAGTGCCAGCATGCAGCAGCGAGCCCAGCATGCAGCAATGCCCAACATGCAGCATTGCCCTGCATGCAGCAGTGCCCAGGATACACCAGTTAGCCCAGCATGCAGCACTATGCCCAGAATGCAGCAATGCACCGTGCAGCTTAGTGCCCTGCCCACAGCAGCACCCAACATGTAGCAGTGCCCAGCATGCAGCAGTGAACCCAGCATGCAGCTGTGCCCAGCATGCAGCAATGCCAAGCATACAGCAGTACACCCAGCAGGCTGCGGTGTGCCCAGGCTTTGCCATATTGGTGCCACCAGAGCCTTCCTCACACCCTGCAGCGCCCAGGCATTGCTCAGCAGCTCCAGCCTTTCCTCTCCTCCATCTCTTCCTCTGCACTTTTCTGCTAAAAAGTGCTGAGCACGGCACTGCCTCGCTGTAATTATTTATCCAAAGGTGGGAGATGAGAGGGAAGACGCTATGATTAAAAAAATTATTGGTAAAAGGAGGTAAAATAAAATATCGATCGCCTCGGCTGTGTCCCACCGCTGGAAATGGGGGAAAGTGACAGGGCTGCATAAAGAATGCCAGCTCCAAAACCGAAGCTGCTTCTTATTACATCTCGGATGCCCACCAGGTGATAAATCCGGGACGTTATGGAGCAGGAGTTTATTATAAAAGGCACCAAATGTGGTTAATCAGATGTGGCCTTGCTACAAATCTACGCTGGCTTGGGGGCTCAAAGCACATGGGTGACATTCAGACCTCCAGCACCCCTCTGGGTAAAGGGTCTGAATTAGGGACGTGGCATGAAGCAGCTGAAACCCACACTGTGAAAATGGGGAAGAAAAGGCAAATTCGGAGCAGGTTCTGATCTCCTTTAATCCTCAGCTCTCAATTCCTACCCGGCAGAGGGGAATATCAGGGGCTGGGCTCTGCAATTCCAATTCCCAGCGTAGAGACGAGGCTGAAATGTTTAGGCAAAGGTGAGAGAGACACTGAGACCCTGAAAACGTCTCTCATCAAATCAAAACACTGAGCTTAATGGCTCCGGCTACCTCGGAGACCAATAAAAGCCCCAAAACCGGTTATGAGGCTGTGATCTGAGGTTAGAGGAAAGCTGGCAGAGTGCTGACTGATTGGAGAGTTATTGGAAAGAAATAAAAAGGTTGCATTAAACCTAACGGAAGGTCACAGCGTGAGTGTATCTCATGCAAGGTGACTGCCCTCATTACCCGGACCGGGGTCCCCCCCTGCACCGTAGGGATGCTGCTGCTGCTTTCAACTCTCTTTTGTGGAAGGGAGATTTATATAAAAGCAGTTCTTGTTATTTTTTTGCAGCGGAAGGAAGGGTGCATTCATCAGAGCTGCTCTGCATCCCCCCACTTTTGGCCACTTCACTTTGGGAGCACTGGGCAAAAAGGGCTCGCGTGACCTCATGTTGTCTCATGCAACCTCAAGTGCCACCACCCTGCGCTTCTCCCTTCACATCCCTGCATGTTCTCAGCTTCCCTTTTGCCCCTTGGCACAAAACAAACCATCCAAAGCAGCATTCCAGCCAACGGAGTTGAACTGGAAGCTCCTGACAGCACAGTTGGGTCACGGAAAGCTTCATCATCTGCCCCACAATCTATAAATCTAAAACCAAGATATATTAACTCTGTAAGCTCAGTCCTTCTGACCCCAGGAGAGCTGCCCCGTGGGGACCCAGCATCTTTTTTATCTTCCCAGCACAGAACTGCGTTGGGATGGGTTCAGCAACACTGCAAACTTTCTCCTCCAAGGAAAGGAGGTGGTGTGCATTGCTGTGTCTCGGAAGACCCTCGTGGTACTGAGGGGAAGGAAAGGAACATCATGAAGAATTTGTAACCGTGCATGTAGAGATGACATTTATAGGGCTCTCAAATTGGAAACTGTACATTTTATTGCACTCTCTGTCAAAAAATGCAGTTCCATCAGAGGCTGGAACGACAAGGGAAACAACCAATCAATATCTGGGCCTCTAATATCTGGGCTGAAAAAAATCATTATCCTGTTACTTTTATTATGGCGTTATGTTTGAAATATGGTACTTAAAGGTTGTTTCCATTACCTAGCCAATTTTTAAGGGGTGTTTCCCTCCTCCTCCTCCCCCCCTCTGCCTCTGCTTCAGCTCCCTTTGGGCTGAAGCTCATAACAAGTCTCTCGAGAGGGAGGGATACGTAACCCAGCTGTCCCCAGCCACGCAGTTTGGAGCCCCACCACCCATCTGGGCCTTCAGCTGCTTCCAGGGGCACCGTGAGGGTGAAGGAAACCTGGAGCCAAGTGGGTGCCTGGTGCCAGGTGAGGCAGATCTCTGCCAGCACTGAAATGCTGAACCAAATCAGCTGGCTCCCTCGTGCAAGCCCTTAGCTCTCCAATCTGTCCCAGCTGCAGGAGGAAAGGAAAGAGCTTGCCCATCATCCTGTGGTCCTCCACCCAAAGACTGAGCTTGCCCATAAACTGCAGTGCTCTTAGGGATGCATCTGGGCAAACTCATCCTCAACAGCTCACAGGGAGATGTCCTGCCTTAAACCTGCAGTTCTGTGTTGTTATTTTGTTTTTTTTTTTCTTCTTTTTCTCTCTCTGGGGTTGATTTAGAGAGAGAGAGAGGGGGTTGTATTTGAATTCTGGGTTTGTGTTTGGAGGATTATTGATGAAGTTTTGTATTACCCAGGCTAAAAGCCCTGTGCTGCTTCTCTCTTCCAGACTGTCTCCCTTCAGTCCCGCAGAGCACTAAGTGGGCCCTTAATGAACAAGAGAAAGGTTATCAGGACCTGTGTGAGGCTCAACCGTCTGCTGCAGTGAAAACCAGGAGACGCCACAGATAAGAGTTCAAAGCAAAGGAGCCACGGTGCAGAGCTGGATGCTGTTGGCTGCCGCCAGCCCTGCTGTGCCCAGGGAGCTGCTTCCCAGCAGCAGGCAGGAGGAGGAGGAGGACGGCAGCCTTCTTCCTCCAACCGTTGACGTGCCAGGGCTGGGTGCTGGAGCCTGGAGCTGGTAGCCAAAGGGGCTTCCAGCTATGGGATGCTGCTGTTTACAAAGCATGCATGTATTTGTTGCCATCGTGCCACAGCAAGGTTGGCCACAGGGCTGCCAGAGCAGCAGTGATGGGAGCCTGGGAGCAGCATTTTCTGCTGGGGATGTGATGGAGGGATGCAGATTCCCCCAGTCTTGGTATCTGGAGACTCAGTGATGTGCATGGGCAGCACCTGCACTGTTTTGCTTCAGGCTTTAGCAGCTGAAGTGGGGGAAAAGAGCTTGCCAGAGCACTTGCACCAGGAAACAGCTCAGTGAGTGAGCAAAAAAGGCATTGGAGGCCGTGCACCACAACCTCCAATGGGTGGCCCTGCAGAACATATGTAGCACCAAAGCCACGGGTGCAAAATGGAGCTCAGCAAAACCTGAAGCCAAAAGCTTCACAGAATGGAACCAAAAACACCCATGAGTCTCTGACTCCTTTGCTACAGGCAGCTTCCTCTTTCAGAGGTCCAAAGCGTGTTGTGGGTCTCATCCATCAGAGGGACATTTGCTGGCTCTATATACACTGCTGGTAGGGGCACAGGGGTAGTGTCTTTGTGACAAGGCATCTAGCTGCAAAAAGGAGCAAATCCTGGGAGGGTCTGCACGCTGCTGGGGGATTCTAGGCCATCACAGGCTCCTGACAAGCAATGAGCAGACATTTAGCCATTACCGAAAGCTGCAAGGAATAATTACTGCTAAGCAGAGAGGAGGGGAAAGGTTCCCAGAAAGCATCTTGTGCTTTAGCCTCCCTGGGTTGCAATAACCACCAGGGTTAGCTGACACCTGCTCGTTTCTTGCCTCTTTCTGAAGCAGCCATGCAATGTAGATCACCAAGCCAGTGATGCTGTGACAGAGCCATCCCCACAGCTGTCACCTCTCCCCACGGGCAGCTCAGAGCTACCTGTCCGTCCCCCCCGGCAATCCCAGCCTCTGTAAGGAACAGGATCACAGCACACAGCTCCCTCAGCGCCACGTTTCTGGCACGCTGGAGTTGTTTCAGTGGGACGCCCTGGAAGGTGCTAACCTTTAAAGGATTTGTGGTTGAAGAGCGGGGAGAGTTGGGAGAGACAGGGCAGGGAGCGAACGTGAAGAAAAGACAGATCAATCCCAACGATTCATCATGCCAAGAGCTGTCTAAATAATCAAAGGCATCAGCCAGGTTGATGTATAGCTGATGTCACCGAGAGAGACCCTTAACAAGGCAGCCAGTACAACAGCTGCTGGTCAGGGAGTGTCTTAGCACACGCCAGGCTGGGGCATGAGAACACAGCCCATCCATCACTGACCCACCTTAATGGCCAACCTTATTAGTAACCATTCGCTGGGGCTGACAGCCCGTGGCAGCACAGGAGCCACCCTCACACTCCCCAAAACGTGCAGCTCCCCCCCCCAAACCCCTCAGCAGGAGAGAAGGACAGAGTGGGCACCAGTGGGGAACCGACCACGAGGGATGATTCCAGCACAGCCAAAAGCTCTGGGCACATTCTTAACATTCTGCTTGCAATGCCAGGGCCGTGTGCCCTGTGTTCCCCTGCACATCCAGCATTGACCAGCTCTCACTTTGGGTTTTCGTGCCCTTGGGTGAGCCCCAGCAGAGGCAGTGGCTGAAGTCTCAGCACCAGATGGGCTCCCCCCAGGCTTTGCCCTCCCACTGAGGACTGAGGCATGGTGATGTTCGCTGCTGGAGTCCCCAGATCCTGCTGCAAACCCTAGGCTGAGCTCTCAGCGACGCCGTGGAATTGAGTTGAATTGGGGATGGGGACGCAGTGTGGATGGGAGCAGATCCAAAGGCCACCCAACAGCCCCAGGTCAGCAGTGCCACGCTCAGCTGAAGCTGATTTACCAGCAGATGGCACTGCCCTCCTCCACTGCGTCCCTGCAGGACTCCAGCATGCAGGAGTGGACGCATCTCAGGGTGGACTTATGTCACCTTGTGCACACACACTCGTGTGCTTCCACGTGCATGCAAAAATCAGGCAGAACTCCCCCATTTCTCCCCCTCTGAGGCAGCGAGAAGCACTGATGCCTGCATGCACGAATGCAAGTGGCGCCCATGGAGCCCCAGCACCTAAAAGCTGCTGCCAACAGAGAGGACATCGCTCCTGTGACCCACAGCAGCAGCACAGCAAGCAGATGGGTGCAGAATGAGCTCAGGCTTTCCTAAAACTCCCTCATCCTGCCGGGCCCCAGATCCAGATCCCATTGGATTCACTGGAGTCCAGTTGATTGCTGCTGTTTCAATAGCTTGTTCAGCCATCGATTGCCGTCATGTCACCGGGAGAAAAGGATTAATAATCGGGTGCTCAGGTTGGCTCAATACTGCTGATAGAGCCTGACAAAACGCCGTTAGGAGCACTCCCACCGGAACACTATCTATGTACAAAGGCTGCAAGAAACATCATTCAGGGTTTCACGGAATAATGATTAACTCCAGATCTTCAGCCTGGAAAATCCAACAAATAGTTTCTATTATTTCCAGATAAATTCTCTCTCTTCTTCAGTTCATTGCTGTTGCACGCACGCAAACCTTTTCATTGAAACCCACCAGGGGAGATGCATCTTTTCCCATCTCTGCCCCCTCCTTCTCCCCCACAGCCCCTCTCTAATCCATCCCAGAGGAAGCAGAGTCTTTTCTAAACCTCACGTTTCTTCTGACCCTCAGCTGAGAGCTCTCCCGTGGCAATACCCAGATGCAGAGCAGGAACCCCAATGCACGGCATCTTGAGCGCATCCCTTCCTCCACGTCACCCACTGCAAGGCCAGGAAGCAGCATCACGTGTGACACCCAGGGAGGACAGGGCTGCGGTGACCCCAGCACCTCCCTTAACTCCAAACCTGCTGTCATCTCATGGCTGTTGGCCATCAGGATGGAAATGGAACGAGTGACAGCAGAGATGGTTCCTCAGCTGGGAGGGCAGGAGCCGGTGCTGAGCACAGATCTGGTCACCTCCCTCCAAATAAAAGGAGGAAGGGATTGGGGCAGTAAATCCCATCCCGGTGCACATCAGCCTGGCAGTAAATCGGAATCCTCTCCGTGCCCTCTTTATTATCACATTCACAGCATGAAGTTATGAGCTTCTTCACAGCTCCTGCTATAAAAATGTGATGGATGGCAGGGGAACCTCAGGGAGTTAATCTATTCTCCCATTAAATTTTACTTTAATTGGTCTTTGAGTCAATCAGAAACTCACTAGACAGTGAATTAAGAAAAGAAAAGGGGGAAAAAAAAAGCATGAAACAGGGTGGGGGAAGTAAAAGGAGGTGGGTTTTTGTGTTACTATATTATAATGCTGGATTAGCCTTCCATTGGAAAGCAAAACGCTGGCAGGCCGTACAGAGAGTTCTGCACAGCTCATGGTATCACTGCAGAGGGAAACAGAGAGAAGTGATGCAAAAATATCCTCAGAAAGCAGAAGGGCATCAGTGAGAGCTGGTCAGCAGCAATAGGGAAACAGCATCCAGCCAGCCCTGTGCCAACGGCAGGGATCTGAAAGGGAGGATGGAGACAGCATCGCTACATAACCGGTATCAGTAACGTGGAGATGGGGCAGAAGGGGCAGTTTGGGTGATTTCTGGCTCTCAGCAATGTGCTCTGAAGCATTTCTGGTAGGACAGAGCCTGAGCCACGCCAAGGAGGTCCCAGCATCACCCACATCCCAGGTTTGGGGACCCTGTGCAGCACTGAAACCCTTCGCAGACTCCGGATGAAGGTACTCAGGCTCCATTAACCATCTCCTCATTATTACCTCTCCTCTTATTAGAAGAATAAGGAGTGTATCAGCGTGCAGATCAAATCTCGTCACCAAAATAACAACCGCAGCAGCGAGAAGGAAAGCAGAGCAAAATGGGAGGTGGAACACAAACCAAGGCTGCCGTGCTCAGAAGCACCGTGCTGGGGCTGACATCCCAAGTTTATGCCCTGGAATATATGATAATCAGGTTTTATGGAAGTGAGCCCTGGGGACAGGCATTGTGTCTGTAAACAACAGACTTCAGGGAAAAGCTGAGGTTTGAGTAATGTGTTCAACCTTCACTGATGGTAATATCTACATACATGGGTCTATATGCATATATATATATATATGCATATGTATATGCATCCACAAGTATGTGCACCTATGTATATACGCACAGTGGGCAGCAAAGTGTAGGAAATGGGCACCTGCAGGGCAGGGTTTGCAATGGGGTTGGATACTTCTGCCTCTGTGAGCCCAGTGAAGGAAGCAGAGAAAGGGGAAGAGAGGGTAAGGCTGTAGGGTAAGACTGTCTGGGACTCTTGCAATGCTTAGAGCTGACATTTTTTGCATCAGACTCAGGGAAAGAGCAGCCCCATCCAGGCTGTATTTGAGTGCTTCCATCCCTCCTTTCTCCAGAAAGAAGCAAGAAATGGTGCTGGAGCTCAGCCCTCAGGCAGCCCTTTGCCAGCCCACAGGTCCACAAGCACCACGAGCTCCCCATGCAGGAGGCAGAACCCTGGGATGAGCCTCCGTGGAGTGGCTGGAGAGAGGGGAGAGGGATGGGAGCATCCTGTGCAATTACAGAAACGACATCTTTAACACAGGCTCAGTTTGCCAGCTCACACAGGCATCGCCTGACGCCCTTAATGGGCAAACATGGGCTCAGTGTGCAATTAAATCGTGCTCAGTGGCATTGTGTCTGATACCAAGAGAGGGCAGGGCTGGGGGGTGGTTGGGGAGCACTGCATGCAGTGCAGAGCTCAGTGCTTGGCCTCAGACTTGGCTTCTGCTGGGGGAATCCCTGGGCGAACGTGCCAACGGTCAGGAGAATTTGGCCCCGTGGAGGCAATTAGTTTCCCTAACGGCCCAACCTATTCATCACCTTCACTTTGCACTTTATGCAGTTTATAATAAATCAGTGGGCGAAGCCAAACTCAGAGCTCGGAAGCGCCTGGGTCCCTGGTTCCAGGTTTCCTGGGCAATCACAGCAAAGGCACCATTTACAACGAAGACAATTTATAGGGCAAAACGTTCACACTTTCAGACAGCGGATGAACTCAAGGATGCTACGGCCACCGGAGGATGATTCAGGTCCAGCACTGGGTTTACCTGTCCGTGCTGTTGGTGACCCTCCGTAGCTCACCTAGGAAATGTCCCTATTGCCCAGGATGTCCCTATGCTGTCAAAATGAGCAAAACCCTCTGCCCCATTGCTTGGCGTGCCAGCGAGCCCAAAGCACAGCTCTGGGCAAGGGCAGATCTCCATGCCTGGAATCATTCTTATCCTTCCCAAAAGTTGGAGGCTGAGCACAAGCAGAGCTGCATGGTTCTGCCCCATCTCCTGCCCTGGGCATCAGCAGAGCCGAGGAGCGCACGGCGTCGATCAGTGCCTGAGCAGAAACGTTTGGAGAGTGTAATTCTGCTGGAGGAGAATGGACTTCCTGAGCACATGGGCCTAAACTGCAGAGAAACAGAGCCCTAAATCTCTGGCTGTAGATTTACGGCCTCCATTCTCTTTCTTTACTGCAAATACAATCCGGCAGTAATGGTCTAACACAGGAACACCATCACCAACTGGCTGATGGCTCACATAAAAGCAATGTCAACCAAAAACTATGAGTTTATAAAAGGGAACAAACCCTCAACAGTGACAAGAACATGAAACCCATTAACAATTTAAACACTCTCCATTTTTTATTCCCCACCTTGAAGCTATTACGGCTGATAGAAGGCTTCACAGCTGAGTTAACCACTTCAAGGGAGGGCTGTGCATGCACACACACACACCAGGGCATTGCAGGGGCTGCGAGGTGGGAGGTGGTGTGGTTAAAAGCTGCCCTGGGCTCTGCTCCTGCCAGCTGCTCATTGCCCTCTCCTCCAAGAGCTCAGCACCTGGCAGGATTCGGCTGCAGTTCCAAAGCTGCCTGGTAACCTCGAGATACCAACAGATTATTGCTATGGTTACTGGAAAAAAAAAAAATGAAGAAAGAAAAAACAAAACGTAGGTGTGGGTTATAATTGTTTTTCCCGGAGGTTTTCTTGCTGTTCTGGGTCTCCTTTGGCACCTTGTTGCAAATATTTGGGGAAGATGCTGTGGAGTCACTGAGCACAGAGGTGGTGCAGGGAAGAGGCGCGATCTGCTCACATCACTCGTTTGGGAAGAGCCCAAACGTTTGGGGTGCAGTGCAAAACATGAACCTATGCCATGCAGCACCCCAGTACCCCTGCGTGGAGCTCCCCATCTCCCAGCAACGCACAGCAAAGCTCCCAGCTCTCTGCTGACCCTGCAAACACCATTTTACTGCTCTTAACTATCAATTTTCTCCAGCTGCAAAACAGGGATAACACCAGTTAACCTCTACTGCAAAGTGCTTGATATTCTTCAATGCAAGTTGCTCTCTCCTAACAGAAAAGCACTGTAATTTTTCCTTGTTATTAGGGTATCTAACATGGGACAGATCAGCATGCAGCCTAATTTAGACCCTTGCACAAGGCTCCTGCTTGCTCTAAAGAGAAGCAGCTCCAAGCAAGGTGCAGTGCTGGCTGTGCAGAGGATGGCACTGATCGCTCAAACAACCAAAGGATGGGGAAAGGAGTGAGCAGTGCACCAAACCCCATAGCCCTGCTTCCCGTAGGAAATCAGACTAAACACTGATTGCTGCCAAATCAGCCAGAAGCCAAGCTATTTTGACCAAACACCTACAGAATGACATTGCTCCACTCCTGGTTTATGTGTGATTTCAGTGCTAATGAATCCGGGCCATGCCTTGTGCTAATCAACCCAGCAGGGGAGCAGCAGAAGGCTCTGCCCAGCGTGCCACCATCCAGGGCTGTGGGTGTGGGTCGTGCCCAAGACCCCCCCGTATCCTGGAGCCCTCCCATCCTCCAGGACCACCAGGGAGAGCCTGAAACCAGATCCTGGTCCCCAGATGGAAGAAAGTGGCACTGGAAGCTCCTGCCGTAAAGCCGGTCCCATCGTGCTGAAACGCCGGCAGATGGGGCCATAAACGCTTCCTCCTCCCCTCGCTAACAGCCACCGAGGCTTCAGATTCATCTTTATCTCACTGTCAGGCTGTAAAAATGCCTCTCGCTCCGTCTCTCGCAGCTGGGACGCGCCAGGGCAGCGTGCTTCGTGCTGAGGTTCACTTTACCCAACAGCAGAGGTGAAAGGAGAGGGGAAGGATGGAATTTAAATGGGATCTGGCAGCAAGGAGGAGGGGAAGCCAGGGCTGTCTCATGCACCAAGTCCCCCCTGCGGTGCCTGTGGGATGGAGGCAGCACCCGGATGACCACCAGCAGCTCCGATGGGATCAGAACCACCGCAGATCCGGGCACCCCCAGCTCTATTAGCATATGTAAATCACCACGGCAAGGATTAACACAGCCTCTTGTTTACCTGCGCCGGTACGGGTTAGATATTTACACGAATAGAGCGAACATCTGCAGCTTCATTAGGCAAGATAAAAGTTAAGGACTATAAACCTTTATGCTTCCAGTCGTAAAGCAGGAAGGGTCAGGAGGGAATTTCTAAAGACAGCCACGTTATTCCATCACTGCCCGTTATGGGGTCTTCCTGTGACTCTCCAAAGCAGCTGCTGCCAGATGAGGTGGGCTGGTGGAGCCCAGCCTTCCACGGGCTTTAACTTACAGTGCAGTGGCACTGGAGGACTTCAAGCAAGACTGGGCTTTGCTGTACTACTGGCCGTAGAAATGGAGACAGAGAGCCCCTGTTTTGATGTCCTGGTACCTTGCAGCTTTGCACTGGAAATGCAAAGCTTTGTGCTCTGTAATTAAGGCTCCCTTAAGAAGGATGGGGAGAACCTCTTTGACCTCATTTTTCCACTTCTTTGAAGACCTGGGCAGGTGACTGGTAGCACACCAAGCACTTTCTGCCTGGCACTGTTCAACTCTGGACCAGAAATGACACAATAAAAGGAAAGGAACCTGAGCAGCACAGGGAGACGTTCAGCCTCCCCTGTTCCCATAGCAGGAGAGGTCTTTTGTCCCTTGCCATGCTTGTGGCAAGGAGACAATCCTGCACAACACAGCTGCAACCCGGTGTGAGACAGAGCACAGAAGCAGTGAGAACTCCCTAACTAATAATAACAGCGACAGGCTGATGTTAATTAGGACAAGCAGACTCCTGCTCCACCAGTTCACTAAACGTGGCTTCGGAATGGATGCCCTGGGCTGATTTATTCCACGCATCCCAACCTTTGGTTTTAGGAACGCCGTGTGTTGGAGGTGTCCTGGTTAAACTCCATGGGAGTCCTAACAGGGGATGCTCAGCTCCAGCACAGCATCACGGCTGGAACCAACGCTGCCCATTCTGTGCTGACATTTCCCCACGGCTCTGAGCATCCCTTCCCAATGTGAGCTGCAAACACAGCACACACACAGCTCCTGCGAGGTGCCTTTCCTTGCCCCCTTGAACGTTTAATAAAGATGCTTTTTTAAAGGAACAGTGCCCGCATGGAGGAATTTATTTTCGTCTTTTTAATTGTGGGAGCCTGCTTTGCGTTTCCCTTTTCCAGGATTAACAGCTAGAGCCCAAGCTCTCCATTTTCCAAGCCTTCTAATTCTACTAAACATCCGCTACCCTGAAAGGACTCCACAGAATCCCATAAAACATTATTTATCTGTGTGCGTTAGCTGCACGATACTGTAATTTCCAGAATAAATGCTGGGTGTAAATTGTTGTTTATGTTGGAGTCTGACTGTCTTTACGAGAAACAAAGTGAAAACTGAATCTTCACAGCTTTATTTCTTCCGCTGAAACCTCTTCTGCAGAAGAGGGAATGCCTGGTGGAGTGCCTTAATGGATGGCTGTAAAGATTGTTGGGTTAAAACAAAGTACAGGGAATCACCTCCATCCCCCCTTTTACTGCCAAATCCTCAGCTGGTGTAAATTGGTGTAGCTCCAGTGACTTTGGTTCATCTGGCCCACGAGTGTCATTTAAATCAAGCTAAATTAAAGTGAAAGCAGCGCCGTTCGCATGGTTCTAATTAAAGGCCCATCAATGCTTCTATCGTGAGCGCCGTTGGTTCCAGGCATGGTGGCCCCAAGCGCTTCCCATCCAGGCCAGCATCAAGGGGCAAAGACCCTCACAACTCCCTTCCCAAACACCCACAGCTCTCCCCTCTATGTGGGCTCCTTGGGCTGAGCCCAACGGCCACGGAACAGCCATGGGAATGTCTCCATGGTGGGACTCAACCCCGCTGGTGACGTGACCGTCCTGGTTGGAACCAAGGCCTGGGCTCCCCCCATGGCACCTGGGGATGCCCAGCAGCGTCCCCATGAGCACCGACCCCCTCCTCTGCTCTGGGGCTGCCCTGGGACTTGGGGTTTTGGCCCAGGCTCTGCGTGAGGGCTGGCATTGGGGGCTGACATCAGAACCCTGGGGGTCTTCCTTGGTTGCCCACTCTAATGACTGCTTTACTCGGCCCTTCTGGGTGGGATGTGCTTGCCCAGCGGACACAGCAAACCCAGGTAGGATGTGGTTTGGCTGGTGTGGGAGAGGTGACCCCTCCGTGCATGGGGACACAGGCAGTGGCGGTCCTGCAGACAGCCCACATCTCACCCCTGGCACCTCGTGCTCACAGCAGGAGCATCTCCTCTAGGCACAGAATAATAAAACCATTCAGGCTGTAAAAAGCCACTGAGACCCCCCCAAGCCTGAGCCCAACCCACCCTGCTATGCCCACTAACCACCTCCCTCAGTGCCACGTCTCCAACGACGGCGACTCCCCAACCTCCCTGCTCCAAATGGAGCCCACAGCTCCATCCCAGGGGGACGGTGACCCCAAGGCCAACATCCCTTGCCATGCTTGGATGACACCAAACGCAGCCATCGTCCCTCCGGGAGCAGCAGAGAGGAGTTGAGGGAAACTTTTGATGGAGAGCTCTGGCAGTCCCATCGTCGGGAAGCAAGAAAGGTCAGAGAGTGGAAAAAATAATAAGAAAATATAACTGCTTTCTTATGAGGAAAATATTATGAGTTCTTCCCCTTTTTCAGCTTTTATGGAAGGAGATTCTGCCAGTTCCCTCAGAAAAAAAGAAGAAAAAGTAGTTTTAAAATGAGATTATGCACCTTCAGGGTGCCATTAGGAAGTTTTACTGTACTGAGATGACATGAAAGCTCTGGAATTAATATCCCTGAGATGCTTCAAACCTGCAATAGCAATTATTGTACTACGTGTCCCTGGATAAATAATAGGGCCATTCAGCTAATTAGCTTCAATGATTTCAGCTCCCTGTAAATTCTCTCTCACTCGGCTATAAAAATAACACGAGGCAAACTTTTGGTAACAGAAACTTCTTCGGGGTAAGAAAAAAAATAAATATATATATATATAAAGAAAATAAAATGAGGGGGTTCCCCCTGCTCTTAATTCATAGCTGCTGCCGTGGCACTGCTGCGATTCCAAGGGCTGGAAATATTAATAGGCTGTAATAGCAAATAGAAAAGGGAGAGCCGTTATTAATTGCCATTTACTGGTAATAAACCTATCGCACCAATTTCTGCCCGTGCACATGTGCAACCCCATTAATTTCGATGGGGCTGCACGTGTTAATTGAGAGCAGAATTTAGTCCATTGGTTGTAATTAATTAATCAAGTTTTCGGTACGGTTTGCATCCTTTAAATCTTTATTATTATTATTATTATTATTTTTTATTTTATGCTTTCCCGTTTCTCTCTGTTGGACTCACGCAACAGGCAGCCCTGCTGTGCTCCAATCCCGCAGCAATGCAGGGCTTTGCCATTGGGGTTCTGGCCCCAAATGGGTGACCCACAGCTCCCCATGGCAGCCCCAATGTGCCAAGGGCTGCCAAATCCCCATTGATTGTGATAACCACACCTTGTCGTGGGGTTTTTGGGGGGGATGAAGCCAACCTAAGAGGCCAAACCTTAATGCAGATTGTCACAGCCCAGGTTCATGTGAGGGAAGGCGACCACGGCCACCAAATTCATACTACATATTGGGCTACAGCTTGATACATCCTCACTAGATAAAGAGGAGGGGAAGGGGATCCATCCCCTTCAGTGGGATCCCTACCTGCAGTGGGATGGAAATGCTTTGCCTTTCTGATTTTAAGCTAACCCAACTTCAAGCAAAGCAAAGCAGAGCTGCTGGAAACAGGGGGAAGAAAAAAAAATCTATAAAATACAACAGCATCCCAAATCGTTTCTAACAGCTGATTATTTTTTTTTTTTCCCCTGCAATTCAAAGCAAAGACGACTCGATTTTTTGCAGAAGAAAAAAAAAATAATCCCAGCTGCAGAGCAATTTGATGGCACTGAGCACCATAGGAGCAGCACTACAGCAGAGCCAGCAAGGCTGGGCGATGAGCAAAATAGAGCCCTGCATGTGGGGTGAGGACAGACTTTGGGCTCAGGGGGTTAAATAGCCACCAGTTTCCTTGCCATTCACAGAGCCCAGAAAGCACCAAAGGCTCCTGGAAGCCTCAGGGGAAGGCGATGCCCAGCTGTGGGTGTTTGCCCACATTGCTCAGCCCACAGCGCCAAGCGGTGCAGACTGCCAGGTGGTTGGAGAAGGGCATGGAAACAAAGCAGAACTGAGCATCCATCCGTCTCCAGCTCTTCCCTGCACCAGCACGGCGATGCTTCCCGTCTCAGCACTCGACACAAAGGCCCTTGGTGGTGATATCAACACCACCACAGCCACCAAACCCCACACAGAACGGCCCCCCTCTCATCCCACCGCCCTCCCATCCCCTTTCTGCTGGCTCCCCATCCCTGCTGCACCGCACGCAGCGGCTGTGCTGCCTTCCAACGCTCTCCCACTTACCACAGGAACCACACGTGCAGCTGATGAGAAACCCAGGCACCTCGCCGCCGAGGATGGGAAATCATAACATTTGTTTAAGAAATTTATTTTAGCCCATATTTCTCCATACAACCGATGGTATAAATGAAATCGGGCTGACACCGCTATATTTCCTAACTAGCTGCCATCTCCCTGCAGCACTCAGGGACCGTCAGAAATTTGTCCCTGAGGTTTTCCCTGTTTGTTTTATGTGTTTTTTGGGGAGCAGAGAGATGGGTGATGGTTTCGTTCGGTACGTAATGGCCACGTTCTGCATGCTTTGCTGTGACACGTTCCTCCTGTGCTGTGTGTTCTGATGCCATTTGGACTAATGTGAAAGGTTAAAACAAAATACGATCCCAATAATAATTAATATGCAGCCATCAATGCCTCTGGAGGTCTGGTCACTGGAAAGAGAAGGGGAGATTTGTGATACAGGGCACTCTCTCAGTTGTACACATGGCAGAAAACAAAATTGGCTTAAGAATGGAATGCAATGGAGTGTGGCAAAGGTGCAGACTTATCAAATCAGACCAACACTTCACACTGTGCCCTGGGCACAGACAACGGGAAACCACTGACACTGACCAAACACTGACAAACCACTGACCACCCAGGGTCAACCCCCACAGCCAGAGCCCAGACTTTCATTCTGCATGTCTTCATCACCAAAGTGAAGCCAAGGAGACCTCAGTGTTTGTCTTCTGACAACCATTCCCTTCCCTTCCCTTCCCTTCCCTTCCCTTCCCTTCCCTTCCCTTCCCTTCCCTTCCCTTCCCTTCCCCTTCCCCTTCCTTCCCTTCCCTTCCCTTCCCTTCCCTTCCCTTCCCTTCCCTTCCCTTCCCTTCCCTTCCCTTCCCTTCCCTTCCCTTCCCTTCCCTTCCCTTCCCTTCCCTTCCCTTCCCTTCCCTTCCCTTCCCTTCCCTTCCCTTCCCTTCCCTTCCCTTCCCTCCCCTTCCCTCCCCTTCCCTCCCCTTCCCTCCCCTTCCCTCCCCTTCCCTCCCCTTCCCTCCCCTTCCCTCCCCTTCCCTCCCCTTCCCTCCCCTTCCCTCCCCTTCCCTCCCCTTCCCTCCCCTTCCCTCCCCTTCCCTCCCTTCCCTCCCCTTCCCTCCCCTTCCCTCCCCTTCCCTTCCCTTCCCTTCCCTTCCCTTCCCTTCCCTTCCCTTCCCTTCCCTTCCCTTCCCTTCCCTTCCCTTCCCTTCCCTTCCCTTCCCTTCCCTTCCCTTCCCTTCCCTTCCCTTCCCTTCCCTTCCCTTCCCTTCCCTTCCCTTCCCCTTCTTTCCCTTTCCCTCTCCTCTCCTCTCCTCTCCTCTCCTCTCCTCTCCTCTCCTCTCCTCTCCTCTCCTCTCCTCTCCTCTCCTCTCCTCTCCTCTCCTCTCCTCTCCTCTCCTCTCCTCTCCTCTCCTCTCCTCTCCTCTCCTCTCCTCTCCTCTCCTCTCCTCTCCTCTCCTCTCCTCTCCTCTCCTCTCCTCTCCTCTCCTCTCCCTTCCACTTCCCTCTCATTCCTTCTCCTCCCTTCCCCTCCCCTCCCCTCCCCTCCTCTCCCCCCCTCTCACACATAACCAAACACAAACCCCATGAGACTGAAGCCACACACTGCGGGTCTCCCCTCTGGGCACCACAGATCAGGAATGGTCCCAAAGGCTGTGAGCACAGCAGAGCCGCTCTGCTCCCCGCCGCTCCGGTTCCACAGGCAGCACTCGGCTGCTGTTCTCTCCCTGTGCTCTCAGACCATCCCACAAGGATGCAGCTGAAGGCACAGCCGTGGTGCAGAGCTGCTGCGGTGCAGCTGCGGGGCTGAGCAACGGGAGCGTGAGAAAGGAGCTGGCTGTGCATTGAGAGGCAAGAGCTTCAAAACGTGACAAATCTCCCCCTAATTCCTCAAGGGTTTAAGTTTGTCACTCTCGGGGTTAAACTGCTCTCGGGAGGTTGAGTTGTGTGGATACAACTCTGAAAAAGCAGGACGGGCTGAAACGCCGCGTGTTGACCCATCCGTGTACCCTTGGCCTTAATCTAAACTTTCCTGGATCTCGTTCTGTGAATAATTATACACACAGGAGGGCAGCTCATCAGCTGGCGTAAACTGGCTGCACTCCATCCAAGTGAATGGGGAACGGGCCAGAATGCAGCTCCCACACACAGCACAGTGCCACATGGGCACACGGCGCCCACAGCACGAGGATGGAGTGCGCTTTAAACAAGATAACACTACTGTCATCTCAAAAAAAAACAGCTGAAAATGTGACTAAAAACCCAACAATCCGAGCATTGCTTTGCACCTCCGTTCATCCCTTACTTTGAGATACGTGTGGGCAGCTCTGGTCCCAACCAACCTCCTCCTTGCCTCCCAAAATCAGCCTCAGTTTCTCACTGCATTCTGACCCACGCCGTGCACCAGATAACACCTCTCCCCCCAAACTGTGCTGAGACCCCCAGCATCTTCCCCCATATCAAACTGTTGGGTCCTGCACCAGTCTAGATGCCAACGTGCCAACGGGATCCGGTTGTGGGGTGGGTGAAGGGAAGGGCTGCTGCATCCCTCTCTGCTCCACCTGCAGTCTCACTGCCAGGATCAGAGCACCGCGTGCTGCTCATCTCACCAATCAATTTTTACAGCTGGAGAGGATAATAATGGTAATATCGGTATCAAAAAAACCCCGCAATGACCCATAACAGTAACATATTACAGCTCCCTTTAAATAACCGAGCTGGCTGCAGGTTCTTTGTTTCTCTGGCAGCAGACAAACGGAGGGGCTGGGATCATCTCCACGTCCCAGAGATGTGTAATGCTCCCAGACCACAGGGCTGGGGCACAGGGAGATCCCACGGCAGCTTCATCTCCACCCGGGAGAAGCGGGGCTGAGCTCCAGTTCTGCTCCCATGCAGTGAGCAGTGGAGATGCGCCCGGCCCCAGCTGGAAGGCAATGAAGCACAGCTCACAGCTCCATTTCCAGCACCCCCCGACCATATGCTGCAGCAGGAGAACCTGAAGATGGAGCGTTTTACGGGAACACTGAGCACCAAAAGAGAGCGCTTTCCCCCAGAGCTAACAGACATTTGCTGTGTTTTATTGTTACGATACAAAGCAAAGTTCCCACTTGCCATCTGCAAGGCAAAAAAGTGAAGGCACAGAACTCCCCTCACCCGCACTCCCCAGAGCTGTGGGTGGGACGTGGGGCTGGTTTGGTAGGAGGATGCCATACCCCATGGGGGAAGATGGAGCACCTTTCAGGTACCGTGAAGAGCTACGTAAGATTTAGGTCCGTTGGGTTGAGGGAAGAAAACTGAAGCCCCTGCTGCCTTCTTTGGATGGCATTATTTCAAAGCTCTCAGCTGCTCACACCTCCAGCAAAAGAGTTCCTGAAACTTGATTTCCAAGTGGAACAAAGCGCCTTTAGGCCATAAGGAGCACGTTATAATCATAAGGAGGCCCTCATGGCTGCCCCCAGCCTGAAGCACATCATCACCCATAGGGCACCCAGCACCTCCAAGTACCCCCACCGTGTCCCAGCCCCTCCCAGATCACTGCTTCCTTCCATACCAACGCTTCCATTCCATCTAAACACTTAAAAACATCACCAGGTGTAGAAACTGTCCTTCAGAAGCTTGAAACCCTTTGATTTTTCATTTCAAACTGGGTCTGCATCCCCACCCGTGCACCAGTTCACCGCAGGTGCTGTTTTAAATGGCCATTCCAATGAGCCTCAGGTTTGCACACCTAACAGAGCACAGCGAGGTGTGAAACAACACAGGGCATTCGCTCCTCTTCCTCCCCAAACGTGCAAGCGAGGAAAAAAAGAGCCTTTATTTTAATCAAAGCCGAAACAGGTTTCTTTTTCACGTTCAAAAGGGACATCTTGCAAACACTCCACGAAACAACGGCCACCAAAAACAAAATAAATAAAAAAAATCAACCCCCCGAACGCCTCGATCACAAAATAAATTATTTAGCTTCGATATAAACCCCGGCATGGAACGACAAACACTTCTGTCACTGTTGCGCGGCGCTGATTACCGCATTACGCTCCCTAACAGCCTTCCCCAGCATCATCACTAATGGGTTTTATAACATGCTTTATAACAGGTTATTAAGGAATATGGCTATAGCTGGTAATCGCTGTATAATATGAATAAAGCATTTAAGCAACAGCCCCTTCATTTAAGCTGTTAACTGGGGGAACCGTCGCGGTATAAATAACAGAGCCAGAGGGCTCCCAGCACACATTGGGTGCACATTTCTGCTTTCCTCCCTTTATTTTCTGAGGGTAAAACCCCTTTATCCAGCGTTATTCCCCTTCATCCGGCGCTGTATTCCCCTTTATCCATCATTATTCCCCTTTAGCCATCATTATTCCCCTTTAGCCATCATTACTCCCCTTTTTCACGATGCCCACAAGAAGTGAGCCCCCCCCCGGGACCATTTGCCTTCCATTTATTCTATGCAACGTGCCATACGTTCAGAACCTTAGAGGAGCGGTGCCACCCGCTTCACCCCCGCCGGCGCCGCTCCCGTTCAACTCAACGGCAAAATCCCCGTTGACGTCAATGGGAGCGCGCTGCAGGGCGCGCCCTCGCTGTGCGGATTCCGGCCGCCAGGGGGCAGTAGCGGCTTTTCCCGCGCAGACTCGCGCCTGGGCGCGCCGGGAGGCGGGGAGATGGGCGTGGCTTTAGATAAGAGGGCGGGGTTTAAGGGAAAGGGCGTGGTTAGCCCTAGAGGGGGCGTGGCTAAGGAACAAGGAGGCGTGGCTTAGAGCCTAGCGCCGGTCCCGTTCGTGGTCGAGTTTTGCTGCACAGCGCCCTCCAAGAGAAGCACGGGAAGCGAAACAGAACTGGGGAGGGGGGTTTGGAACGAGCTCACAGCCCGGTGGGGCTCTCAGCATTTGGCTGCCGGGTGCTCAGCTCTCCTCCCTCTGTAACTGCTGGGTAATATTTGCAAAAGGGCCCATTAGCGAATGGCAAACGTGAAATGATTCATGGGTGGAAACTCATCAAAAAGAAAAAAAAAAAAAACAAAAAACAGCATTACAGCCTGCTCTTACATCGCAACGTAATTAATATCAATTGAATTAATCACCGCGAGCTAAATGAAATGTTATTCAACAATGCACGCACACGCAAACATCGCGGCGTCCCCTCCAGACAAAATGTAACGTTTCCAATATTTGCCTGCAGCTGACAACAATAAATCCTCTTAAATTTGCCTTCCAAGGTCAGCGAGTGCGGGAGATGCATGTATATGATTTTCTAGTTTACCTGCTAAGGAGAGAGGGGTCAGTAAATTATCCTCCCGCCTCAG
This sequence comes from Tympanuchus pallidicinctus, assembly GCF_026119805.1. Taxonomy (NCBI): domain Eukaryota; kingdom Metazoa; phylum Chordata; class Aves; order Galliformes; family Phasianidae; genus Tympanuchus; species Tympanuchus pallidicinctus. The sequence goes on from NW_026294757.1 coordinate 1,611,189, forward strand.
CCTAATTGAATAGACCAGTGGACGTCAGGCTGGAACGCCGAGGGAGCATGAGGACACACTTGACAACATCTATCTGTCACCGAGGACGAGGAGAGACAGGTAAATGGACTGGCAGAGGGGAAGATATAGCACACGGATAATAACCGCCATGTGACGGGAAGAACAAGTGTTAAAGGAAGAATAACAGAGCCACCTCCATTATCTGGAAAGCAACTCCACTCATTTTTTTAATTAGTGGAACCTGCAGCTGACAAGGGAGGGCAAGATTGAAGGCTGGCTGGGAGCTCGTTACATATTCTCATTGTGAAATGGGTGGCAAGAGGAAGTGTTTTTAAGCAAACCCAATGGTGTTTCTCTGGAGCGGGACAATGTCCAGGATTTGCCAAATGGGCAAAGAATGACAGGTTGATGTTTTTGAGAAAAATGGGTTCCCACTGCAAATCCGTGACAGCAGCCAAAGCAGCAACCCTGGGATTACACAGTGTTTGCTCCTGTATGGGGCTTTTATGCATAGGTTGTGAGGTTCTTTATATGAGAAGGCTTAATGGCGTTAATCCTGCTTCCCAGATAGAGAAAGCCAGGCAAAGTCATTTGCTCAAAATTACTCAGTTGAGACTGAGAACCAATTGCTGTGCCTTCTGCTTCTGAGCCTGAACCAGAGGATGAGGGGGAGCAGCGGTGGGGAGTGGAGGGGGATGAGGACTGGGAGCTGCCTCTGATGCAACCGTTCCAAAACTGCTATGCCAGAGCCTAGGAAAAGTTGTGCAGTTGGGCTACAGGGGTGGAGGAGAAGGATGAAATCTATGAAGCACGGAGCAACAAGGTGGTTTTCTGCAACAGAAGTCCTCGGGTTGGGAGTTTTCAAATGTTCAGAAGTTCCTCCTGGGAAGAGGGAGAGTAGGAAGAGGAAACGCTGAAGGTTGTCATCCAGATGGATCAGTGAGAGGACCATGAGGAGATGTATTCCATTCTCAAACTCACCAGCAGAATACAAACAGAAAGCAGCAACCTTTGCTGTTAATCTCATTTCAGCCACAGAAAACACATCTACCCGTGGTACAACGCAGCTCACTGCAACCGGAGCCCACAACCTCCTCATCTTTCGCCCTGTCATTAAGGGCAGAGTGCAGAATTATGCTTTCAATCATGTTTTGGGGAACAGTTACTTACGTATCTCCTACTGCCCAGCACCCTGTGCCTTTCCCAAAAGGGCATGGAGACATTGGAGAGAACTGAAGACAAAGTGCAGCCTTGAGCGGACGGCGACGTTCTACGATCAATGTCGTTTTAAACACCAGGATGAGAAAATTGCTGATGGGAGAACAGGGCGTTCTGGCACTTATAAGTGATGGAGATGGCAGAATTCAGCCTAGAAGTTTAACAGTACTCTTAAAATGAGAGGAAAGGTCTTCCCAGGGAGCTACAGCTCCGGCTGAGGTGGTGGCACCTGCTTGGATGGAGCCTTGCGCCGTCCCTGAGAAGTTTCATGGTACCTGGGGTGGAGGATTTCCCAGCAACAGCCCTTTAAACACCCACAAAGCACCACAGGGACATATTAAGGCACCAGAGGAGACCAAGCATCACTATTGCCACTCTGGGACTTGTCTTTTATGTAATTTCAGTGTAGTCAGTCATTCAATTTTAATCATAAGCGACGCGATGCCTTTTACAAGAGGAGGTCGTGCTATATTCAAATCCATTTTGTAATTAAGCATAAATTTTAGAGAATCGATTGAATGCAGCCATGAACTCACAGTTTACTCAGTGCCAAAGGGTGTCCCTGTGCAATTAACAGACTGCCCAAAGGATGGAGCACACCCAACCTGTGGCACACGGCCTTATCTGGGAAGCAATGTAAGGACTGAAACAGCAATGTCACAGAGATAAGCTGGAGATGGAGGAGGGCTTTCTAAGGAAATATTTAACAGCGGAGAGGAATAATTATCTGATTTAGAAGTGAGCAGGAAAGGGAGGCTTTGACCCCTAAGAGGAAGACCTTGTGAGGTGCCTGGAAGAGTCTGTCAGAACTTGGGCTTTATCTTTAGCTTTAATGTGGGGCATTTTCCAACTCCTACAGTTATATCTTTTCCAGCACCTGGAAACAGGGCAGACCCGAGCCCCAGCTCCATCTCTATTCCCAAATTTGGGATCAGGTCTCTCCCCCATTTGACAACGGAACATTTTCATTCACGTTTACCCAGAGCAGAGCAGGCAGAAGTCTCTTCCCATATCAATACTTTCTTTGCCACACACTCGGTGCAGCCTTTCCCATGCTCACCAATCCAGCCCAGCGTCCATTCATCAGCGCAGGCTCCGGGGAGATTTCATTTTCTTCCTTTCTTTCTAAAGCAAAGATGAACGCTGCACGTGCTTCAGGCACCCCAACGGCAGACTCTGCACAAACACAGTTGCTAAGGAGAAAACCTCCCTCTTCCCATTCCCTTTCCCCCCCCCCCCCTCACCTCCTAAAAACAACCATTAAAGCCGACGCAGGTATTGCCACGCCGCGAGGCAGTGAACTCAGCACAGCCACCCCTCGGCCCTGCAGCCCAGGGAACAGGCTGGGATTCTTTGCTTTTGACCGCCCGATGACCTCGGGGGATGCTGGCCTGATGGACATTGGGACCATTAGCCCTTTTAACACACATTCTTTTCCTGAAACGCAGACGTCGCTCTGCTGGTTCGCACCCTCTCAACCAGCCATGACCCTGCCTGCTGGGTTACGGGCTTAGGGCTGGGGAAGGGGGGTCCATTCGGGGCAGCATTTGCCTTTCACAAAGCCCCCGGACCCATAGCATTCCCCGTAGCCTGAGAACAGGGAGGATGGAGCAGGGCTCTGTGTTCTCATCCCTCGTGGTTCTGTTTGGGAACGGCTGTGCTGCTCCGAGCTCTTTTATCAGACAACACGAAATCCTCGTTCCTTTTATTTGCCCTCCCCTTTCTTCTGCTGAGGCATAATTTTTGGTCTTATTATTCCAAGCAAAATGAGGCAAGAGTGAACGAGCCCTGCTGCTAATAGACCAGAACAACCTATTAATCCAGAGCAAAATTAAGCAGCACAAAGGTTAGGGAAACGAGAGCCTCGCTGTTTTTTAACCTCACACTCAAGGCCAGATCCGATGACGATGGCTTTTCTACGGACTTTAATGAGCCCCAGGCCAGGAGGTGCAGTGCAGCTGAAGGTCTGGTGCTATCCAGAGGCCATTTGCCTCCCCAGAAGCAAAATTCCATCAATATCTCTGTTTCTCTTGCACCCATGCATGGATTTGCTATAAGACCGAGTGCACAGCCGCCTTGGTTTGCCCAACCGAAGTATGTGGATAATAATTAATCCCCCTCCGCTGAGTTTATCACAAAAACCATCTATTAAGTGCTCCAGGACAACCAGATGGAAGAGAGCAAACCCCACAAACGGCCACAAATGCATTATTCTTACATACATCCCCTCTGCCTGAACCAATGGCTTCAAACGTCCTGCTGGTGAAATCACTGCAAGCCAACAAAGTCTGCTTTGAGGCAGAAGGGACAGCGTGGATGGGAGAGGGAATTCCTGCCCCAAACAGAGGATTCATTCCAGCTAAAAATAACACGAGTAAATAAATACAGATGCCAAACCCACAACAGGGACGGGGGGGGTGTTAAAAAAAAGCTTTTCATCCCTCTTTTCAGCAGCTCCAGCACAGAGCCTCGCCTGTCCCCAGCACGTTTTAATTCCCCTCTTGGGATGGCCCATGAGCTGAGCATGGAAACATCTGTTGGGCTTTCCATAAGCTGGCGATGGGTGCAAGGAAAGCCTCTTCCAGCCCTGCAGCCCCTGGGCAAGCAGCAGCATGGGGCCACAGCCCCTTCAGTGCTGCAGCTCTGAGCCCAGAGCATGGGATGCATCCACAGTGCAAAAACTCAGCCCCGAGGAATGGAAAGGTGAGAAGGCTGTACATGAGCATGCCTGATCCCTGCACTCCTGCTCCCGTTGTGTCCAATGCTCCTGCAAAGTAATCTTCCCACTGCTGGCTTCTTGGGTGAGCCCAAAGTCCCATCTGCCCGAAGACAAACTCCTGCTCCTTGTGGGAAATGCATCTGGCCTGGCTCCAGGATGCCTCCTGCAAGACCGGCCCATCTGCATCTTCTCTGCTTTATCCAAGTTTGCTCTGTGGCATATTTTCCCCCTTCTCCCTCTGGACAAGCTCAAAAATTAACCCTTTCCACCCAGGCATTGGAATAAATGTATGCAAAATGAAGGTGGCACGAAAGCAAGTTGAGGCTGACTTCAGCTGACACAAAACCATGGCAGCTCCAACGACTTCAGTTAAATTATCCCCTGAATTTACTTGGCAGCGGGCAAGAAAATAACCCAGCATCTCTACTTTGGTGGAAGCCTCGGTTGCCTCGATTCTTTGGGGAACCTTCTTGACAATGAATTGGTGTTTGCAGGGCTGTGGAGCAGAGTCAAACACTTGCAGCTCTGGCAAACTGCAGGGAAACACTCAGCCTCGAGCTCACCTGAAGGCACGGGACCTCAGGGTGCAGGAAAGCTCTCGTTTGTGTTAATGGGGCCAGGATGAAGGAACCCAAACTGCCTGGGAACAAGGATCCAGAGCCCATCGGCACCTTAGGGAAATCCAAACTATCATTAACAAATTAAACCCGAGCTTCAGGCTAGAACACGTAATAACCTGAGAATTAACTCCATTGCATTCAGAGGATTAACGTTGTGCCAAGAGCTGATAATTAAAAGAGTCCCGATAAAGGCTCTGCCAAAAATTAATTAATAAAGAGAAAAAACAACAGCTCGACATCGGATCCGTAGCTTTGATGCATCCACTCAGGCAGCCCAACCAACACCTCTTCCAAGGGCACCACCAACTTCGGGAGTGTGGCTGGGTGACAAAATCAGATTTCTATCCCATATTGTAAACCTGAAGCTGCTCTTCACCCTCAGCCCTTCTGCCCTTTGCTAACAGCGCGTCGCTCCCTCCTCTTGCTTTATCTTTTGCAATCAGGAGGGGAAAATAAAGGAAAAAAAAGAAAAGAAATGAAGAAAAAAGGCAGCCATTAGAAACACTCGTGAGGGACATGGTCCAAAATCAATTTTAATTAAAAACACACCACTCTCATGTTGAACATGGTCGGTTTGAGCACTGCTGCTGGCCAGACTCTCTGGCCACTATTTCTATGCAGGGGAGCAAGCATTGCTCTCCATAAACACAAACCATGGGGCTGGGACCAACCAGTGGCTACAAATGGCTCCCACTGCCCAGCAATGGGATTTGGTTGCTTTGGGAGAGGGGGGATATGGGGTGAGAAGGTGCAGACGTGGAGGGGGGGAGAAATAAACTGTACAGAAGGATGTGGTTTTATGAGCACTGCTGTGACCCAGAGTCGGTTGGTCACATGCAGCCGGTGCCCATTACCAAATCAATAAGCATTAAATCAACCTCATTTTCTACTATTTAAATTAACTATAACTGTTTTAATTGCAGATTCATAGCCTGCAAACTGCTTATTACGCTTTACATTATAGCTGAGATTTGCTTGCATGTTACAGACCATTGAGAGCACACTGCAAAGCCGTAGCCTCCCCCCACCCCCATTAAAGCAGAGGGAAGAGAGGAGTGGAGGGAAGGGCTGGGAATGGGGTGGGGGAGCTCAACACTATGGGGTGTCCTGGGAGCGGGGGGGACAGCATCAGGACCGGGTCCTGGGTCCAGCATGGCTCCAGTTTCTGGTAGTGGCCTTTTTGAGGTCTTTCTTGTGTTTATCCCTGATTTCTACATTGCTTTCCAAGCAAAGCACAGACTGGCTTAGTTTAAGAAATAAACCCCATCCCACAGTGAAAGCAGGGGGGGCTCTTGAAGTGATCTTTGCTAGTTTGCATCTTTCCTAGAGAGAGCTCACGCTTCTTCTTTGGGGTGGGACATCACTGTGGCATTTTACCTCTGTTGTTTTTGCCTCCTTCCCATGCGGCCCCTGAGACAAGGAACAGTCTGTAGGTAAACGGGAGTCTGCTAATTTTTTATGGATGTCAGTCTCTTGACATCAGTGCGAGACAGACTGGTCCCTGGGTCAGTGGCAGTGACCCCAGCAGCACTAAAACATGCACAGAGTAAACACTCAAGGGTGGGCAGTGAGGGGTCTCCCCGCAGCAGGTCTGCTCTGTTCCAGCTCCTTCCATGCTCCCCAGCACAGACTGGGTCCTTCTGTCCCTATGTGGGAGTGGGGACACCCCATGGGACTTCCAGCAGCTCTGGGAGCTCCAGGCTCAGCCTGACTGAGCCGGTGATGCTGCAGAATGTGATGCATGCCTTTCTTCCCCGGCAATCCAAGGGGAAACTTCGCCACCTGAATTCTCACCTGCTCTTTTCTATATGTCAGTGATGCGCCAAAGCGAGCAGATAACACATCCACCATCTCTACAGCAACGCCCTGCATCTCTGTCCCCATCTCACAGCAATCCCAGGCTCTGCAGCTCCTGGCTTAGTGCTGCACCCAGCCACCATTCCCTAACACGATTTTATCAGCACTGCCAGATCTCTTTTTTCTTTTCTTTTCCTTTTTTGTTTTTGCTTTTTTGCCAGGCCAGAGCACCCAGGGCAAGATCAAACGCTCAGTGTTTGCATGCAGGCTGCCCTGTGTGGAGAGGGCTGTTTACAGGATTTTGCTCCAATCTCTTGGGTCTGAACAAGAAATTTAATTCTGGGCTCCCAGATTTTCTATCTGCACAGCTGGCTCCGTAACAGGAATTCTGCATGCATGCTGGGTATAAGCCGGGACTACTTTAACATCTAATTTCGGCACAGCAAGAATTAGCTCATCCATAAATGACAGCAGGCCTGCAGCTCCTCTGTCCTCTCAAATGCCCAAAGCACAGATTAGCGATAAAAATATCTGATTTTCTAGATGCTGTACTTGATAATAAGCTAGTGAATTCCCCTGGATGGATTCCTTAAATGCTCCCTTTTACTCCACAACCTGCGCTATGAGCAAATCATGGCTTCCAAGGCTATGCCAGTGGACGCTGTGCCTCCCCCAGACCCCAAGACCGGGCTCCATTGGGATGGCCAAGAGCAGGGATCAAGGAGCTAACTGACATCAGCATCCTCACCCATGATTTCCAGCAGCTTCCATTACTGCCTGAGCACTGCAGCCATCAGTGTCCCTTCCTTCTGGCCCCCAGTGAGCGCCTGCTGCTGTCACCCCACTGCTGTCACCCCCACGCTGCACACAGCCACACTGAGGCTCAGCTTCCCCAGAGCCTGCACAGAATTTGGGTGAGAATTTGCCCTTGGCCTCCTTCCCCCTGGGCTGAGGGACTCCCCTCTTCCTTCGAAGCAAAAGGAACAAAATGTTAAAAGGAGAGACTGTGTAATTAAATAATCATCGTGGGGTTTAGAGGGCAAAGGGACACCAAAACGTGCTGATATTTCTACACAAGTTGTTCCTGTTGTACTCTCTGAGCTCTCAAGATGAGGAGCATGGAGAAGAGGCCGTACAATGGCTACAAACAGTCCTCTCCCACCACCCAGCTTTGCTCCATGCCTGTCCTCATGCTCTGGTCCAGTGGAGGAGCTCCACCAGCTGGACTGCCCCATGGGCTCAATAGGGGAGGCATCCAGCAAGGAGCCAGCACGTGTGCAAGGAGGGAATGCTCATCTCCCATGCTCCCGACCACAGCCACGATGAGTAACGCACGGGACCCCAGAGAGAGGAGAGAAAAATGAGGGGATGCTCAGAGCTCTAATAGAGAGGCAAAGGTCCCCGCCCAGGTAGGAGGAAATGTGCAATAAAATTGGCCGATTTGGCTTAACAGGTAATTACAGAGTTAATAAAACCAGGCTCCTTGACACGATAGGTCCTAACGACGCAGCCAGTGTCATGGGCAGTAAGTGACTTTTTACTTTGCTGATCATTGATCCAGCAGACAGTAACGGCCCCGAATTGGATCGATGCAGCTGTCGCACGCCGGCAGTGGGGCCACGCTGGCAAAGCTCGTGAAATTTCACATGAAGAAGTTTCCTGCTCTTGCACTGTGACCTGTTTGGAAATGAAACATCTGGCCATTTGCCTCTCCTGCTTTTAATACAGAGATTAATCCGTGCTATGAGCTATTTGCCAGAAAGCTCCGTTTTATTTAAAGAAAAAAGAAGAAAAGAAAAAAGCAGCAGAGAGTTCATATTGGGAAAGGGAGAGGGGGGGCTTTTTGTGTTTGTAAAGTTTGATTTTCGTGAAGTAAAGCTCTGGAGTTTAGGGAAAAAGGAATGTAACAAGCAAGTCAGTTTGGGCGCTAAAACCTGGGACATCAGCTCCCTGTCCTCGCAACTCCCAACCAGCACTTACTAGATTTCCCTTTGGAAACAAAACCTGAACGTTTTGGCCAGAAGGAGTGTTGTTATGGTGATGGAAGGAAGTTTTTATGGTGTTAGCTGCACAGTGACCCTTCAGCTCCAGCCCCATCCCCATGCCCAACCCCTTGCCCATGCCCATCCCCAACCCATCCCCATCCCCAACCTCAGCTCCAACCCAGTCTCCATCCCCATCCTCATCCCCAGCCCAATCCCCAACCCCATCCCCATCCAACTCCAACCCCATCCCCATCCTTAGAACCCCTTTAGAACAACTTCTGTTCCGTTTGGCTGAAATTAGCTTCCAGACCAAGAGAAAAGCAAATACTGCAATGGCATTTTGAAGGAGGGAAGGGTGCAGCTGCCTTTCCCCAGGTTTGATCTTTCCAGGTACAAACACCTGCAGGGCAGTGACCCCGAGGCCCTGGTGTCCCCCCAGCTGTGGGCACAATGGGGACAGGAATGTCACCTTGTGCTGCCCCAGGTGCCACCTGCCTGAGTGCAGCACACCTGTGGCTCTCAGCCCTGCAGTTGGTATGAGCTGCAGGAACAAAGAAATAAGCTGGTTTAATATTTAACAGTGCCAGCAGGGCATCTTTAAACATTACACCATTTATTACAGGTTGCTTTAGAGTTACTCCAGCTCCAGAAAGTCTCCACAAAACCACTCACCCATGCTCTGCCCAAGTGTGTGTTTTGTGTTGCTGGGAGGAAAGCAATTCATCAGCAGCTGGAATTTGGCACGGCCCCACGTGAGCAGCTCAGAGCTGAAAGGGAGGATTGCAATCTGCAGGGCCTGGGGTGGGGGGAGTGGGGCTGAGCCCCCCCTCTGACATTGAGACCCCAAAACCCTGCACACATCACTGCTCCTTGGTACAGAGGGGCCTTGTAAGGTATATGGGCAAAAATGGGGGAGGAAATAGCCCTGACTTTAGGACACTTAACAAGGCAAAAGTGTCAACCCCATGCAGGCCTTTGAGAAATGGAGGTTCACATGCATGCCATCGTGTCCATCCTCAGGGATGGAGCTGTCGGCTGGAACCCAAAGCCAGCAATGGTGCCCCACCACCTAAAAACAAAACTGCAGTCTGTACCTTTCATGGACTGAAAGAAAACTATCACAGCAACCGTTGCAGAAGTTGCAGATGTGTTCTTAATGAACACATCTGCTTAATAAACACACCTGGATCAGACTTGGCCCTCCAGCCAACAACTCCTGTGCTTGACTGGGCAAAGTGACCAGAGTCACCGCAGCGACTGCAGCCCTGCAAGAAGCTGAGCATCAGATCTGTACAGATACCCACACACACACTGAGGAGACAAGAGGAACTTAAAACCATCCAGTTGCTTCTTTACAAGCGTCCCCACTTTAACTAAATATTTGCCCTGTGTTTATACAGAGTGAGCTGCATGGCCTTTTATAGAGAGCTGAACCAGCAGCAGACCTCACCGTGCGCCATTCACCTACAGATCCTGGGATCCACAGCAGAAATGCAGTCATGATCCTCCCCTCGTTTTATCGAGGAGGGGAAGGCAATGCTCAAAGACACTGCTGAACATTCATCTAAACCCTCTTTTTTTCTTTTTTCTTTTTTCTTTTTTCCCACTGACTGAAAGGACGTAAAGGGACGATAAAGCGCGACACGAAGACCAAAAGCAATCAAAGCCCAATTGTTATCTCTTGGAGCTCAGATTCCAGCCAGCCGTGGGCACGGTGTCACACACACTGCAGTCTGACACTGAGGGCTGTGCAATGCAGGCATTCCCTCCTGGTTACAACAGACCCAAAGGATTTATTCCCTTTTGCACTGCGCCCTTTGGAGCCAAGGGACACCTGCGGTCGGTACTCGCACAAGCTGTGCTTTGTGAGAACTAAAAGAGTGACAGCAAATGCAATATCGGGCACTGCACAAAAGGATGGTTCATCTCCAGAGCCCTTCAAATGTCTTCTGCAAACTCCCATCTATAAATAATACCTGCACTGAAGTGGAGGTCCCTGCAGAGCGGGTCCCCATCCCGCTGCGTGCTTTATGCAAAAGGCTGTCAGCGCTGGGAGGAGATTGTATTTTAAAGCAGGAGATAATGAACCTCATTTTGCAGGTGGGGGGGGGGACGGGATGGGGGTGAAGATCATTGGTGCTATGCGGAACTCAGAGCCTCCTCAAGGTTCTGTCTGCAGCCGCTGCTTCTAAACCTCCTCTGTGCATCGAGGTGCTGCCAGGACCCTGTGAGACCCCCGGAGCTCTGCTGGGCTGAGCAGCACTTGTGCACCCAGCAGTGCTGCTGCTGCAGCCCCACTCATTGCAGCTGAGCACAGCACGGCCCTGGGGGCACCTCCGAGAATAATTGGAGGTGAGGAAAAACGCAGAGCTTTTAAAAGTACACATGAAATATTAAAAAAAAAAAAAGATAAATTATATATGGGTATACAATGCCCAGAGATGCCTCGATTTATACGGTGCCGTTTCCTGAGAGCAGCACAGCTCCAGGCAACAGAAATGAGGAGTCAAACTGAACAGCAGTGCTCAAAGTGACATCTTTGAATGGGGAACGGAGGCACCCCTGGGGCAGCACGTAGAAATTATTGCCGAGCGGCAAAACAACAATGTAAGTTAATTTCGCTGAAATTAACAGTAGTTTCCTCCCCTTGAGCACATGGAGGGGTGGAATCAGAGCGAGGAGGGGGGAGTGGAATCACACAAACGCTTCGGAGGGACTCAAAACCAAAGCAAACTATTTCAGCATTGCGGACTGATGGGGTTTTTTTTTACAAAACGAAAGCAAAAAGGCTGAGTGATTGCTCTGTCCCTCCTCTGAAAGCTTTAGAACTGAAATTTGCCTCTTCTTTGACTGTTTTTCTCTTCCTCGAGCCCAAATGTGCTCTGTGCTCCATGGAGTGAGTGGGGTCTCATCACTGTACCAAATCCATCAGCGAGCCCAGAAGAAAAACTTTGGTCCAGAAACGGATTTTTTTGCAAGCTGCATCTCCTGCTGTGATTTATTGGGATGGGATGAAAGCAATTAGTACATACTCCTGAAGTGAGCACAGTTTGGATTTGCTTTGGGATGGCACAGCCCACAGCCCCCATCCCTACAGCAACACCGGGGCAGCACGGAACCTTCATGGTGGGGATGGAGGGGGGTGACTGCAACCCTTGAAAAAGACAATCCCTGTTCAGAAAATGCTTCCACACACGGTTAAGCCGAGCTGACATCATTTGTTAAGTGAAGGCTGTTTTAAGCATATGCTTAAATGTTTTGCTGCAATTGAGGGCACGGAGCTCAGAGCCGGCGTCGGTTGGCCGCAGTGGCTCAGCGGAGCCATTTAAGTAGGGGAAAGTGCCTGAGAATGAAAACACTGCACTGATGCAGACTGTTTTCTGCTGTAAACTTTAGGAGGAACTCAATCCCGCAGTGGAAATCTCCCAGAGAGAGGACCCCAAATCCAAGACCTTCCTGCTGTGGGGGTTTTGCAGCACACAGCCCCTCTGAAGCCCACCTCATCTCTATGCTTTGTGCTTGCAGGTGGGTCCCAATCTGCTTCAGTACCACCCTCTGCCCTGGCTGGTGCCTCAGGTTCCCCCCACCCCAAAGGATGCAGTGGTGGAGGTGAGAACCCCAACCCTGCAGCCGAGAATGGCACTGCTGCAAACTCTTCTTTAAAGGCAAGGAGAGACAAAACAACGCCTAGAGATAACAAAACAAAAGGGGAAACACTTAGAAATCCAAAATGAAGACCCAAAGCCTTGTCCTCCTGCCCAAGTTCAGTAATACAAGAGGTGGATGGGGTAACAGGCATCCCGAGCATTGCTAATGCCAGACACAGAACTGTGCCTGCTCCCTCCAGGCACAAAGCTCCCAGGCCCATTTCAGCTGGTGTAAATTGCCCAAACCCCATAATGAAGTTAGGACAATTTGCAACAGCTGAGGATCTGTTCGTCTAATGAAGAGAAATAAGGGGAGGAGGGAAGGAATTAGTTTTAAGTAAGAGCTCGTTGCAATGCGCACACAAACAGCTTTACGAGATCCCTAAGAAGCATTACATAAGGAAAGAGGAAGAAGCCCGATCCCATCCTCAGCAGTGGGATTTTTCTTCTCCCTTCAGCTGAAGGATGGAATTCAATAAAAGCTTCTCAGGCACACAAGGGGGTGGGGAGGGGGGGGGGAAATGATCCGCAAGTAAGCAGAGATGTAAGTAGTATTCAAAAAAGGGGCTTCGCTATTCTGCTGGGCTGTTTTTTTCCTGTTTCCCTCCAACAGGAAAGCCAGCCCTGCTGGGCCATATGTCACTGCTGACAGTCCCTTCCATCAGCAAACAATGGCCCCGCACTGACCAGGGTCAGCGGCACGCGGGTGCTGGGATATCGGCACCAAACATTCGTCTCCAGCTCCGATTTTCTTCCTGTGATTCTCTCTCCCGAGCGCTGCGGAATGCAGGCGAAAAGTGACTTCACTGCACGGCCCAAATAAAGGGGTTTCCATCGGGATCCGACCCCGAGCTCATCCCCTATTGACCCATGGATCAGCTGTCAGGGAAGCGGCTCCATCCCAGCAATCTGGGATACGGGAATAAAACACACCGCCTCCGTATTGCGGGCCGTCCCACGTGGCAGCGCCATCCCTGCCACAAGTGTCCCAAGGATGGCTGGGGTGCAAGGAGCAGCGTGGGGTCGTGCGTGCAGGAGAGATGGGGCACAGCAGAGGAGCTCAGAGCTGCAGCCTGAGCAGCACCAGGAGGTGCAGAGATGAGAGCAGCCTGATGGCAGACATCGGAACAAAACCTTTTTGGGGGGGCGAAGATAACAGCCAGGAGAAGAGAGAAGGAGAAAAAGAAAAAAAGGGTGAAGGGAAATAAAAAGAACTGCTTTGCAATCCTCGGGAAGCCGCTGCCTGAGTTAAAAAAACGCCAGGGAAAAAAACAATAATTGGCAATGCTAAAATGTGGAATGCAAAATATAGAACACGGAGCGTAGGATATAGAAAGTAGAATGCAAAGTATAGAATATGGAAAAGAATATATAGAATGTAGAATGTAGGATATATAGAATATAGAATATATGGAATGTAGAGTGTAGAATGTAGAATGTAGAATATAGAATATATAGAATATAGAAAATAGAATATATAGGATATAGAATGTAGAATGTAGAATATATAGAATGCAGAATGTAGAATACAGAATATGGAACATAGAATATAGAATGTAGAATGTAGAATATAGAATACAGAAGCCCTGCAATGCAAAGCCCAACTTGACCACTGCAATCCACCGATGCTAACATTAACAGAACCTCCTGATTTTAAGTCCCCATTTCTCAGCGCTCCATTTATTTTTCGGCTAATTAAGTTTCTGAACGTTCATTTCTTTGTTTTTTGTTGGTTTTTTTTTTTTTTTTGTGCTTTTTTTTTTTTTTTTTTTTTTTTTTTTTTTTTTAAAGGAAGGAAGGAAGGAAAAAAGGAGCCGAAGCTCTTCAGCTGAAAGGGCTTTTTAAACATCTGTCACCGTAAATGTGTACAACAAAACCAGGCGGCACTGAATTCTGCCTTTTTTTCACCGCTGAATTCACTCTCTGGAAGTTTTTTCCTAAGGAGTCTTTGCAGCAGAGAGTAATAAAAATACATGTATTAAAAAATATATGTATGGGAAAAGGAAAATACCCCTATTTCGGTGTTTTTTACCCCAAAAACGGGGGACGTGAAGGCTGCACAGCCAACACCTGAGCGCTGCCGAGCGCGGTGGTGCCGGAGGTGCTCCATGGCTGTTTACTCCGAGTGCCATCTGGCTGTATAGATATAATAACAATTATTCCATCGAGGTATGCAGCTCTCTAAATCATATTAATACACAATGATTCCGCCGGTCTTATAGGACGCGCTGTTTCTGCGTGCTCCCATTTAACCCGGGTAATGCGCTAAAACAAGCCTGCCTCATCATTAAGAATTGATTTTTTATTTATGGGAGCGTCGCTTGCAATCCCATGATATCCCTTTGTAATTCGGGAGAACGGGGGCTGCATCCCGGCGTTAATCTCGTTTTATGGCACATCTTTAAAAAATCCACAGCATCTTGCTGCATTTGGATATTTACGCCGTGATTTGTGCCCTCGCGCGCGGATGCTGCTTCGCCGCGCTGCCGCGGAGGGTCTAATATACTTCATTAGCTGTATTACATCAGATAAGGGTTTTATTCCTTTAAATTATTTAACCTTGGTAGAGCCCGCTGGGACCGCATAAATTACAGCCCCGCTAATGAAAATCATTCGTTAGGCGATTCAAAAAGACAACGGGAAAAGGATTAAATATCTCCCAACATCAACTGCTGAAATCAAAGGTATCCCATCATTCGGAGCAATCAACAGCTTCCCCACATCAGCACCAAAACATCTGGGGCAGCAAAACCACATTTTTGCACTATCCCCCCCCCCCTCCCCCCATGTCTGCGCCCTTCCTCTCTGCTGCCTTTGGAAGGGGGTGCAGATGATTAAACACCTTTTTGTCATCGTCGGCAGAGGCAGAATTTAGCTCCTAATGACACAAATAGATGTCGAACGCATTCGCCTGGCGCTCCCTAAAGTCAGAACACGCAGAGAAGCAATGGGAAGGAGCAAAGTGGGGCTCACCCCAGGGCCCCCATTGCCCCACTCCATCCCCAGCACAGCACTGAGCCTGCATGGGCCGACCCAAACCCATCGAGCTGTTATCTGAGCGTTAAGTAATCAACCCGGCACATTTAATTTAGATTCTCCCCCACTAAGTATCTCATGGGGGACATCTTTAATAACACCTTCCGCCATCCATATCACTATTATGGTAAATGTTGCTGCATTAATTTCATGTTGCTTGCTTTTTTTTTGCCCAGCTTTTGCGCGTGGAACGCATCGCTGGGGGTGGGTTGGGTCGGACCCCCACATCACAAGGGGTTTTTTTTGGAAGAGGTCTGAGGAAGGACAGTGGGATTTCTTACCCATCTTGGTGAATAAAGGCTCTAGAAGCACTGCCTCCCTTCTTTTTTGCATTTGGGTTTTTAATGCATTTGGGAATACAGCTCAGCACAGAGCAGCTCCCCAGGTGTGCCATGGCACCCTGCTCCTTGGGCGCTGCGATCCCCATTGGAGCTCTGACCATCTTCCTCCCCACTTCCCAAGCTTCAGAAAGCCCAGCAAAAACAAAACCAACCCACGGGGATGCCGAAGAGTCCTGAAAGCAGAACCGCATCCCCAAAACAGGAGATCCATGGGATGGATGGACACAGCTTTGGGGCTCCGGAACGGTTCGGTGCTACCGCACAGCGCCCACTCAGCTCTACCCAAAGAACTCACAGGGCTGTGGGCTGCTCTCCTGAGCTTTGCTCCAATGCTCAGTAACTTTACCAGAACAAAAGCAGAACCCACAGAGACTTTTGGCTGCGGAGGCAGCTGAAACCTCCCCCTGTGCCCACAGCCATCCTCGCACCATCCATAGGATCGCACACAGTGACCCCGATAACACTCCACCTTTAAAGCAGTGATTTAAGAACGGCAGTTTCATTTCCCAGCTCCTGCAGATATAAAATCAGAACCCAGCTGAAGCCGAATGTGTTTTCCCTGCTTTAATTACTGCACCTTAGTTTGTTTCAAAGCTCTTTTCTTTTATTTTTCCTTTAAACCTATAAAATACACCCGGCGTGGAGTTAGTTTTACCATTCAGCTGATAAACCATGAAAAACATGGGGTTTGCAATGAAACTGCTGACAGCAACAGTAAAGACAGAGCGCTGCCATTGGGTGCTGCTGCAATTTGCCTTCTATGGCCGTCTCTGAAACAAAAAAGCTCCACATGCAGCATGCAAAGGAGTTACAAGTGTGCGTGCGTTGGGGGGCTCGGGGAGGGGGGGTGAGCACATGTGAGACGAGGAGGGCGGGTGGTCGTGGCAATGGGAGTGGGGAGAGCTGCAGATCAATCATTTATAATTAACAAAAATCCGATTGGTGCTTTAAATAGAGATCAATGTGTTGCAGGCTGAGTGGATTGCGAGGATGTATTCACCTTCTCGTAACTCTCCTAGCAAGCTGTCACACCTACAGAATCACCATTTGTTTTGTTAACAAAGCTTCAGGGGGCGCCAGGCTCTCATTGAAATTTCATTAATCTAATGGAGTAAAGTCCTATAGAAAAAAATCAAATTCTCGTTGGGCGAGATGGTACCTGGGAAAGATAACCTCTGTTTGAACTCCCCGACTCTGATCGCTCTGCTATTAGTCTGAGGAAATAGACAGCAACTAGGATGATTACAGCCACCGGCCTCAACATTTTTTTCCCCCCCTTTCTCTAACCACCGCCACCCCCTTTCCCAAGGAGCAATTTCCAGCACCAGCATCGGAGTGGCTGCATGCAGTGCAGAGGGGTCGGGGTGATGCGGGGCTGTGCGGATGGGGGGCTCGGGGCACTGCCCTCCTGGGGGCACGGCAAGGCAAGCACATGCAGGGTGGGCTCCCTCCTGGAGGCATCTGGAGCCACAGCAGCGCTCACAGGATGCTGCTGGGACCTAGAGCTGCACCGTGTGCTGCCCAGCATTTTCTATCCATCCCACAGTGCCACAGTGGTTGAGTCATGGAATGGCTGAAGGTTGGAAGGAATCTTAAAGTTCTGATCCCCATCATTCCTCAATCCTATGGAAAAACAAACAAACAAACAAAAAAAGCCAACAACAAAGCAAACAAAGCCCCAACCTGCAGTTCTCTCTATGGAAACCCACTCCTCAACTCTTCAGACCTCGCTAGATGTTTTTCAAGGGAAAGCCTTGGGAAATATCTACCTTTGCCAGACGTTTCCCAGGGAAAACATTTCCACTGCTGCCGGACACATGACCTTTAGGGACAGGGCAAGCAGCTCTTGCTAATGTTTTGAAGATGTTGCATTTGGAATATTCCAGGAATCCCAACAACTGGAGTAACACAATCGCAGGAGAATCTCAACTTTCAGTTCACACTCCTCCCAAATTCCTCGTCCTCTTGTTTGTGGGAAAGGACAGGAAACTTGAATCCAAGAGAGGAAGGAGCATTACAAAAATAATCCCACGGTTTTCAGAATGCTTGGGATTGTTGCTGGAGCAAGGTCTGCAGAACTAAACACCGCTTTGAAATGGATGGTTGCAGAGGTGCTACTGAGCACAGACACACGTCCTGTTAAATTCTGCTAACCAAACAGCAATCGGTTCACAAATTCTTTTAAACGCATTGGAAAAGTGAACCAGCCGTTCCTCCTTTCTCACATCACTCATCCAGGTGGCTTATAAAGTCCAGCTGCAGTTTTTATTCTGGAGGACTTGCCATAATCCAACACGCCACTCGACGTGCCATCTGTGGCACGCGGTTCTGAGTCCTTGGCCAACTGTCAACATGAAAATAATAAAATAAAAATCATGCCATTATTTCAAATTAAAGCACTCCGGCGATAAATAGAACTTTAAGTGGATCGGACATGGAAATGAAAACCTGAAAAATCTCATCTGACTGAGCATAAATTTTACTGCATCGGATAAAGCGGTTGTGTCACTTTACCCACATCACTAAAAAAAAAAAATAAAAGTGTATTTCCTTTTTTTTACAGTCTAAATATATGGCGCACTCCATCTGAAACTGTCGCCAGTCCTTACGGGAAGCTGAGCAAGCTGAGCAAGCTGAGCCCACTCTTCTGGGAAGGGCTCCTGTTCCCTCTCAACGAGGGTTGTCCTCCCAATTCCCAGTGCATCCAAATGCTTTGTAGCAATCGCCTTCTTTAGCTCTGAACCTCCACCCACAACCTGAGGGAAAACCTCGGGGTTCTTTGTGGCTCCTTCAGAAACACGTGGTCTTTGAGAGCTGGGTGCCAGGTTTGGGTGGGAGCATCTTGAGAAGACCTCTGACGCCATGGAAGCATCCATCTCTGGATGAGAGGCGATGGCCTCAAGCTGCACTAAAGGAGGTTCAGGCTGGATATTAGGAAACGTTTCTTCTCAGAGAGGCATTGGCACAGATTGCTCAGGGAGGTGGGAGAGTCACCATCCCTGGAGGTGCTCAAGGAACATGGAGATGTGGCACTGCCAGTGGGCACGGCGGGGGTGGGCTGGGGGTGGATTTGGGGATCTCGGAGGTCATCTCCAATCTTAATGATTCCATCATCTCCTACAACCAACATGACAGAGCCCTCCCCACCTTTGGATGGCTGAGCTGCAGCTCACGGTGAGACACCCAATGCCCTCCTGCTCTTGGTAAATAGGAGCAAAGCACACCAAGTCCTCAGCCCCCAGTGCTGTGACAGCACCAGGGGACGACACGAAAAAGTGCATGGGAAATATTGGTGGGGAGAGCTGGGGGGGGGCAGCAGGTGGGCTGTGTTGGGGGCACTGTGGGAACAGCGGCTGTGGGATGGGGGTGATGGGAACGGGTACGGACAGCATGGGAGGGGAAGGAGAGATGAGCTGAGCCAGCAAAAAAATGAGGCTGCAACCGGAGCTGGTGTCTGCTGGGGAACAGAAGGAGCCTGATGGAGATGGGAGGCAGGCAGGGATTCAAGGAGAGGGCAACATTGAAGGAAGACAAGAGGCGATTATGGCTTTGGCAACACACACGTTCCTCTCTCCCTGATGTCCCCACCTGGTGCAGCTCTGTGCGCTGATGGATATTTTTCCTGTGTGTGCCCTGCATGCCCAAAGTGCTTCCCTTTCCCAGGAGCCTCAGTTTCCTCCGTCCTGGGGATCCACCTGTGGCATCAGCTGCTTTTCCTCCATCGCTTATCCCTGCTAATTCGCTTCAAGATACGCACTGGAAGTGACTTTACCTTTGTGAGCCAAAAGGGATGAAGGACAAGCAGTGGTGGGAGAGAAGCTAAGCACATCACCAAGACTCTCCAAAGGAAAAAAATAAAAATAAAATTAAAACAAAAGAAAAAAAAGAAAAAAAAAAGAACCTTTGTTTTAAAGCACAGCACCTTTCTGGGCGTCTGTCTCCTAGCAGAGGGAGAGCAAGACTGTGAGTGAGAGAGAGATGTGCACACACACACCCAATTGCAAACACACACACACACACACACGCAGATGAGCCTTCAGGGAATTGTATGAACTTTTGAACCAGAGATGCAGAGACAGAGCATAGCCTGTTCCCACTTTAATAAACAATTTTTTTTTTTTCTTCAATTAATTAAGGTTTGGAAAGAAAAAAAATTGCAGAAGAGAAGTAATTTAGCATGCAGCGCGTACTTTACAGATGGATCCTACCTTTGGATGCTTATTAAATCTATGCATGATTGCGCTAGAGAAAATTAATCGCATTGTTTTTCACTATTCAGAGGGGTTTGCAAACAGCAAAGAAAATGATGCAGAGCTCTGGTTCCCCCACCCCCTCCCCACTCCCCCCATTCACACAGTAACAATAAGGACAGAAACCTAATTCACGTCGCTCCCGCACCCGCATGGTGCCAGGATGAGCGCGCTGTGCGCTGGGGATGGCAGAGCTTCTACTCCAGGAGGACTCGCTGCACAACCCACCAGCATGTGAATGTTTATTTCCAACACTCAAAAAGCCCTCTACCTGAATTTCTCACTCTAGGGCCTCTGAACTATCCAGCTAAAGAGCGTGGGGTTTTGTTCAGATGCTGCTGGGAAGAGAGAGCTGATGGACTGCGATAGAACTACTGTATCTTGGCTTGTTGAGTAATCCTCAAATCCCCCCCAGCCCTTTGGTGATAAAATATATTTGAAAATATGCAAGGTATTGACAGAACTGCCCAGAGAGCCACGAGAGATCTGCATCTCATCAGTCTTAATAAAAAAGATGGTCACATTCTGCCCTTTCCTCCCTCTGTAATGGCACTCTTTCAAACCCAACTCAAACCAACCAAGCCAAACCAAATCTAACCCAACCCAACCAAACCCAACCCAACCCAATCCAATTTGACCAAATTCAACCCAATCCAACTTTACCAAATTCAGCCCAATCCAACTTTACCAAACCCAACCCAACACAACACAACCAAACCCAACCCCGCAACTCAACCAACTAAACCCCACCCAACCAAGCCAAACCAAACCCAAATCAACCAAGACTTATACTCAATTTGCAAGGACCAAACCAACTAACTACAGCCCAGCAACACAACACCAAACCCAACTCAGCCAAGCCTTACGCTCAGCTTGCAAGGACAACACGTTTCTAAAGGAGCCAAAAGAATCACTGGGTTTTCCTTCAGGTTCACCAAGATCCCTTGCTAAACCCTTCCACATGGCTAGGTTTTTTAGCAGGAATAACTGCCTATAGGCAGTAAATCCACCACATTCTGCTCAAAATCCCAGAATATATTTGAACCTGGATCTCACTAGGTCAAAAAGTTCATAGTTCTCATCTTTGTCCCCTCATTTCTCTCTTCTTTCCACTTAAAAATATACAAGAGTTCACATCTTTGAACTGGGAATAGGCAAGTTTGATGAACAATTCCAAGTTTTTAATAGAATCTGAAAGCAAAGGAGGAGGGAAAGGAGTTGGCCAAAAGAGAAGCAGAAATGTCAGGATTTTGATAGAGGAAACAATGCTGAGTTGGTGATTCTCAATTAATATTCGTCCTTCCTTGAGATAATCCCTGCAAGAATGGGCTTAGGAGGGTGCTCAGCTGTAACCTACAAACCCCACGTTGATGCATGCTACAACACGTGCATGAGAAAATGAACCCAGATCATCACTTGGGCTGGGCTACGATTGAGGAGAATTATGGAAACTAATCAGGTAAAAACCTGACATTAGGAGCAACCATATGGAGAAGGGCTCTTTAACCACTGCAACAGAGGAGCATGACAAAACACCCCAGTTCTAACATTCTTGCCACCACCTGTAATGTCATGCTGTAGTTTGCAGAGAAGAAACCTTGCCTCTCCTTGCTCAAACAGCATGAAAAAAAGAGATGGAAGGCAAGATTCACAGGGCATCACTGCCCTCTCCCAACAGCTCTGCCCCATTGCTAACAGCATGTTCCAGACATGCATGCAGCTAAGACAAAAGCAGAAAAGGATTATTTTTCGCTATGAAGGATCTGCAAAGGGAGTTTCTTGCACAAAATACTCCCGACGCTTTACAACCCACATCCCAGCCTGCTTTACAACAGCATCCTGAAATAGTTATGCCCTTATTACAACATTTCAGTGCATTAAAAATACATTGGGCAAAGCAAATAACTTTAAAAAAAACAAATTTTCACCAACGTGGAGCTATAACATTAATTGCTGGGCTGTTTACATGTCTGCTGCTTTCCTCTCAGCTATTGCTATCACATCTCCAGCTGTAAAGGTAAGGGACAAAACAAACATCCAGGGGTTCTGGCTTCCTCCTGCCAGCAGCTCACGCAGCTCTCACAGCTCTCACATCGCTAACCAATTTCTTGCATTGCATTTCCCTTACAGAAACAAGGATGCCCTTCAGTGCGTGCCTTACTGAGCACATTTGTGCTTTCCTGAGTGCCAGTTTGGTTTATCATCGACGTAAAGGACAGAGCACTGCAGAGCTGCGAGTGTTTTCAGTTCAGTATGCTCAAAGTTTCATCTCCTTTTGCAGAGATGCAAACCCCAGCTCAACCAACCCCACGCAGCAATGGACATCAGCACAGGACCATCATCTCCCCCTGTGCTCGCTGCATAAAAAGGGCCTTAGTCACACAGATTGCAGCTGATTTGCCAAAGTTCTTTTACATTATGGTTACAGCTCTCTGCCTATTAACTCATAATAATAGGGCCATAACAACAATTTTTAAAAACAAGACAATGAAGTCATACTGATAAAATAGGCCATAAACAGGGATCTATCGCCTGCTTATTGCTTTGTAATGATGAAATACAACTTACCCTCAGTTACATGGAAACCGGAATTATTTTTTTTTAAGTCGCATCTATTAAATAAATTATCTCTAAGTTCTGTTGTCTGGGAGACGCCACACATCAGCAAACCCTCATCATTTGGCCCAGGTGGGGGACAGAAGTAATAAAGAACCGCACGTGCTAAAGATGCACGCTCTGCTCCTTGCTTCCCATTCTGGGACCTTCAGAACCTCTTGACCCTATTCCCTCCACCCCAGGAGCTGAGCAGGGACAAAGATCCCACACGTGGGGTCTTGTAGGATTGGGCCACATCTTCGGGGCCATCAGCAGCCACAGAAGCCCAACTCCTGTGAGCTCAGCTCTCTGCAGCTGGGATGGGATGGACATACAGCCCAAGGCCTTTGGCCAAGGAGATAACACCGTTCCCATTCCTATTCCCATTGTTTAGAGCAAGTGAGTATTTTCACAGCTGTTCTGGGGTCTCTGGAACTCGCAGTCAGGCCCTTTGGACACCGAAACTCAGGAAAGCAATTAAGCACATGCTTACGTGTGGTGCTGATGACAAATCATTTTCTGTTCTGGAGCTTAGAGAGAGACTGCCTAATTGTTTTCAAGAGAACTTCCAACAGCAAACGCCGCACTTCTGAAGTTGAGAAAAGCTTCTGGGACACAAACTGAGCGGGGGTTCACTAGGAGGGAGGATGGAAACGGATGAGCTCCCAGGCATTGGTCTTCCCACTCCAACCTCACTGCGCAAGACCCATTTCTGGCTTTGCAGACTTTCTGCTGCTGCAGAGGCAGATGCCCTTCACCCAGATTTAGCCTCACAGAGCAGGACTGCAGCACAGACTTTCCCTTTCCTGCAGAGCACGAGGCAGAGATGTGGCACGAAGGTGAACTACCCAAAGGGCCATGTGGGGAGATGAGCACAGCCCTGTGCCCGCTGCCACCCCAATTAACCCGGAGCAGCTGGCCATGCCTGCACGCTGCCACGTGCTTTCCTGCAGTGTTATATGCACACATGATGCAATTAATCCATTGCACAGGGTGCAAGTGCACAACACCAGCTCGAGTGCACGAGCAGCAGTGGGAGTTATTGCTGTGTGCAGAACACGTGCAAAGAGCAATCTGCCTGGCAGCTGCACGCATTGCCAGTCGCCCCTTTAGATGGGAAGGAGCTCTGCAGCACTCTGGAAATGTTGAGAAATTTAAAAAAAAAAAAAAAGAATTTGGTGTTTGTTAGGCATAAAGCTCAGAATTGTGCTGTGGGAGGTGGGTGGCGCTGGGGGGAGGTTTGGGGACAGCAATGGGCCTTTGCTGCACAGCCTGAGCTCAGGATGCCAATGAGGAGGTGGAATTTTCTTTCCCCTTCTGCTCGAGCTCTGAGGAAGGCTGTAACAAAGCTTGCTGCCATTGAGACTTTATGGAGACTGTACTTTGGCATAAGGTACAGCGGGCATAATCACCCCCACTTTGTATCACAGAATCATAAGACAGCTTGGGTTAAAAAAGACCTCAGACATCACTTACTGTATGCCACAAAGCACTTCTGCTATGTGACCCGTGGGGAAACTGAGGCACCAGTGGGAAGGGAGAAGGGCATCCAGCCCCATCCTCACGATCCTTGCACAGAAGTTGAGGCAGAGGGGCTGAGAGCAGGGAGCAAAACTTCCCATCTGTGTCAGACGGTGCCCGGGATGCACTGCCCAACATTCCCAATTTGTCTGAGGTTTTTTGGGGCTGGGGGGAAGGGGGGATGCAGGGAGGCCTGGACTGTCTTTCGGGGTTGCCATGGCTGCAAGGTCATCCCTCCAGACTTGGCTCTACCAGCAGAGTTCAGACGGGTCAGCGTGTGACCGGCTCAAACCCCGAGGTTAAAAGTTCAAGCGGTGACGGAAAAACCAATATGTCCACGCAGAGTATGCCGTACAATTTATTTCAATTTACATCAAGCCATGCATATAAAATTTAGATAAATTCTATTCAGATCTGATGTTGCCTGACACACAATGTATGCAAACAGATGTCTTTGGGGCTCGCACTCAGCTTTGGGGAGGAGACAGGGTGCTAAGTTAATACGTATTAATAGCAAATATAAATTGGGGGGGGGGGGGGGGAAGGGGGAGTGCTTTTGTTTTACAGAAAAGCAGGACGGAGATTTTAGGTTTAAAAACGCCCGGTTCCCTTCGCCCTTCTTTTAATTTTTATCCTCCCTTTGTAATTTCCCAAGCTCTCCCGATCCACGCCGTGTCATATTAAGAAAGATAATGAGTATTTACAACTGCAGCCCCGCTTGTCACCGCAGTTATAGCCTCTATTTATATCCCGTGCCACTTTCTCCGGATTCCCGGTGACTGATGGCTTTGATTTATATTTGAACACGGTCCCCCCCGCCTTTTGCTCCCCTCTCCTCCGGTCCCCACCTCCGGGTGGCTGCGGAGCCGCCCCGTGGCCACCAGATGGCTCCTGGAGCCCTTCTGCAGCTGGGCTGGAGCTGGGGGGGGGGGGGTCCGCTCTGTCTCACCACCCCTTAACTTTAAGGGCTCGCCGGCTGCTGCCCCGGGGTAAGGAACGAGGGTGGGAGGAAGAAAAGAACAGAAGAGAATTAAAAATACATATATTTTTTATAGATGGGTGTAGGTGGATATTGGTTACGTATGGAGAAAGATAGACATATGGAGAAAGAAATTATACATGTATATTCATACCTACGTACACATCCATATATACACATATACATATATGTAAAACAGGGCATGCAAAATGCTGGACAAAACATGGGTTTGCCACCACTTCATGGCAGAAACCCATCCCTGTGCTGTCCAGCTCACCTGGGTGGATTTTGGGGACCAGGACCAAAAAGAGATGCCCGTCCCCATGGGCTGCAGCCTTTAGAGCAGGAGGCCGCTGGGTGAGGCTGAAATAATAAAAGTGGAGTGTTCTGAAGATGCACTGCAGGCTCGTGGAGAAAATTAGCCAGATTGGTTCTCTGAGAAGCTTAACGAGAAAGAGTCGCACTTGAAGGGGAGCCGGAGGAGTGAGCAACGAGGAGCTGCAGTGCATTGCAGGGAACCCCTGCAATGAACAGAAACCTTCCAGCTTCCCAAGCATTTATATCTTATAACAAAATAAAACAGCAAAACAAAAGAAAGCTCCTTTATTCTAGGCAAGACAGCAATTAATGAAATCAACTTGCTTGAAAAAGTTGTGTTGTTTTGTTGTGTTTTGTTGTTTTTTGTTTGTTTTTTTTTTTTTAACAGATTTGCTTTCAGGGGGTAAAAAATTCCGCTTTTGGGTGTGCAATAATTTTCTAACAGCCACCTTTTACCTCCTCAGCTTTTTCTCCCGCAGAAAATAATGGGGGAAAAAAAAAAAAAAATCATTTACGAATCCTTTCGTTCGTCCCATAAATTTGAAGGCGCCGTGTTCTGCTTAACGCAAACCGACCGGAATTTCATACATCAGAATATAAATCCAATTCTCTTTACCTGCCAGGATTTCCTCAGAGAGCAATTTCAAGGTCACAAAGGATGGGCCAAGTCCTGAAGCCTTTTATTTGGTTTTATTTTAGTAATTATTCGGACTTCGGGGAGAGTTCTGCCCGTGACCGCGGCCCATCCAAGTAACGCCTAAGTGATGGTTTAATAAAGATTTGGTGTATTAAGGTGTGGATTTCGGGTCAGGTGGCAATCGCCCATCCGAGAGCACACGGGGATGTTTGTGTTACAAATAGACGTGTGAAACCTTCCGCCTGTTCCCAGCAGTTCCTTATTCCGGGACAGGAAATTAATGACCTCCCTACTTTTCAATGAGTAAAAACGAGGGAATAAAACCATTTCAGAAGCCCTCAATTTCTCGATACGTACAAAGTGCCTTATTTTCATCATCCCTGTCAGTTATGACAAGCGCCGACTGGACAAATACCAGCACCAGCTCCGGCCATCCGTTTCTATCCATGATGATTTGAGCACAGGGCTCAACTGCCTAATAATATATATGAGCTCCGTTGTTGTTTTTTTTTTTTCCTACGGAAGGACCAATAAACTACAAAAACGAGGCAGGAAGATTCCACCATGCTTTGCAGCGGTTTTAGCTATCGCGCCGCTGGCTCCAGATCTGCAAAAATGGACATTTCAGCCTTTAGAAAGCACCAAAAAAAAAGAAAAAAAAAAGGGGAAGGGGGGGGGAGCCTTTGGCCACTCAACACACCTGCCCTAGACGTGCGGCCACTTGCTGCAAGCAGTAAGATTTACAGCAGCAAACCTCCTTTGCTGTAGTTGCGGTGACCGTTTCTTTTCTATCGGTTCCAGCCCGCGGCTCCCAGCACCCCTCCAAGAACAGATGTCCCAGAGAAGTGCAACCATTCATCCTAACAGCAGTTTGGGGGGTCAGTCCCGCAGGAGAAGGCTCTGCCATTGCCATGAGAAATCGACTTTTGTGATGAGCAGGAGAATAATATAGAAGCGGAGCGTTGCTGGGAGCAAAAAGGCGCTAATTTGCTGCCCCGCTGTACGGGGATGGGGAGAGGGCGGTGGGAGGAAGGAGGGATGGGATGGAGGAATAAAATCCCACCGTTGCAGGAGCAGTGCTGAAACCTGCTGCCCGTTCTTCATCAGCGTGAAAAATGACAACTGTAACCAGATTTTTCTCCGTCGCCGGCGTAAATGTGCGATTACAGCTGTTCATATTTTCACTCTAATGAAGGGTTGTACATTTAAATGGTTAAGATTTATTATATATTGTGCACTGCCTCTGTACATGCAAAATTGTTAGCCGATGTCTAAAATGCCGCTTGTTTATTCTGGCATCAATTATCATTTTTCTCAATTTTTCAATCATAAAAAAAAAAAAAAAAAAAGCCCATTTGGGCACTGACAGCTTTCTGGTTCTCCCAGAGACAGAAGCAAAACCTCAAAAACACAAAAGTGAGGGGAGGGGTCACGGAGGAAAACATCTCGGCGAGGACAGCAGGAGAAAATGAGAGAACGCCCATTGGGAATGGCACCCATCATCCCACAGCAGCCTGGAGCCGACCTCGCCGGGTTTTTGCCGCGAGCCGCCGTGATCCTGGGTTCATAAACAGGTGAAATGATGGAGCTCATTGCAACGAACATCAACACTGAAACTAAATAACCGCGTTGCCAGCGCGGTCCCCTCTGCAAGACGGATGGTAAACTTGACCTGCCGCTGGTACTATCCGAGTGCCATTTTTTATCGCCCTTGGCCGCCCCCCCGGCTGGGCGCGCGGTGTAAATGCCTCTGCGTGGTCAGGTCAGGCCCGGGCCCGGGTGAAACTCCGTTCACATTTGCATACAGGCGGGCTCGCACAATGAAGGCCCATCTGTTCCCGTCACCGAGTACAAATCGAGTGTCACCCAACTCGCTGCAAACGACAGCCGCGCGGCCATTAGATGGAGGAACGCTTAGCTCAGGTTACGGATATGGAACTGCTGATTTGGGTTTAAATACCTGATAACTGAAGACTTTTTATTGCACGCGAACAAAGAGTGAACCTTGAACCCATCCCCGGAGCACCCTGCTCACAGAGGACCCCCAACCCGACACCCCGCGCCCTCCGTCAGCCGCACAAAGCCGCTGTTGCATTTATCCAGGCAAAAAAAAAATAAAAAAGACCTAAAACGAGATTAAAATGCCATGAAACACATCGTAACCACAACCCCGCCGTACATAATCTATACGGCAGATAGGATGGGTGCAACCGGAACAAGGGGGAGAAAGGATCTGCGGCGTAAACAGGAGGCAAACTCTGAACTCTGCATACCCTCGGAGGTCATTAATATTGTCCCAGTGTTGGTTCTTGAATTTCCAGTAAATTTAGCTGGAGTGGAAATATTTGCAGCTTGGGTTCAGCGGAGGTGAGGCTGCACCCTGCTCACCCCTCTCTGAGTGGGACCCCGTATCACTGCATGCAGGGCCATCCCCAGGTCAGCATCAGCCCCGAGAAAAACCCAAGGCCACGGGCAACGCAGCCCAATGTCAGTGTCACAAAGAGGTGGGATGCTTTAGGGTTACCCCCTATATCCACCCAATTTAGGGGGCTCCCAAGGGTTGCTTTGGTACTTTCCCCCTTCTGGTAGGGCAGCACTAAACCTCTACAAGTGACTTTCAAGATGAAGTCAAATGACCCGATGCTGTGCTCAGAGCAAGGCACCTGCCCCATAATAGAGCCATGAGGAAGAAAAGCAGCGAGGCTCAATGCCTGTGCAGAAACAGCACAGTCATCACCAGCAACACTGCCTCTCCTGCTTCACAGACAAGGGGACAAACGCCCCAAACCCCCCTGAAGAGCCACCTCTGAGCATCACTTGGCAAACTCTGGGCCCAAATCTCACATCTGGGCATTGGGAACCCCAACTGCAGCCAACACAGCAGCACAAGGGACGGGGCCAACCCTCCAGGGCCCAGATCAGATCTGGTAGTACAATCATAACTCCCAAGGTCACACAGTGATGCTGCAGGTCCTCACGTGCGTATCACCCAGCTCTCCTCTCTACACTCACATGCACAGCTTCAGAGCAGCCTTTCACAGGGGCAGCACCAACTACGTTTTCTTATGCCCTTTTCTCCCAGGTCTAAGAGCGTCCAAGCTCTCCCTCGTGCTATAGGATCCACTCTTCAGCTTGCTCAGTTGCTCATTTCCTGGGATGAAAACAGACTTTTCAGCAGTACGAGCAGGAAAAAAAGCTTTACTTCCACCAAAGACCTTTATGGGAAGCTGAAACCCCATCGGTTGAAGCCTCCCAACACTGGGAAGCTTTCCCCATCCTTCTAGGCTTGCCCCGGCAGCTGCCTTTCCCTCTCTTGAAAAGTTCCCTTAAACAAAGTGGGGATTTGCATATCACAGCAGAACCCCATCTCGGGATGTCCCCGATTTGCATTCGAGGTGGCTGCGAGCAGCAGCCCTCCGAAGGGACGAATAAACCAAGGAGATGAAAAAGAAAAGAAAACATTACACAAGGTTTTACCCTTCTGTTGGCTCCTAAAGAAAGAAAGCCCCATTAAAGAGCTGTCACTGTTTTAATTCCAGTTTTCCTACAGGGATATGATCCCATTCCCTTCTCCAAAAGATAAAGCAACTCGTCTGATAGAAATATTGGCTGCTTGGTGTGCGTGGGTCTTTTTTTTTTTTTCCCCTTTCTTTTTTTTCCTCTTTTTTTTTTTTTTTTTTTTGTTAGAAGTGAACAGGAACTGAACCTTGAACTTCATTTACCCTTTGAACTCGTTACCTTTAAACAAAATTCCCCATGCTTTCCCTCTTCAAACAAATTTCATCACAATTACAGTCCCTTCCACTTCGCTTAAAGATATATAATCATTGACTTGACCTAATTACCTGGCGCAGGCCTTTCTCTACAAGGTGAAAGCCATATTGGTGTGAACAGAAGCTGACCCCTGTATTCTCGATACCCCAATTTTATTCTAATTATTGTATAGAAGGTTTTCCATCTTCCTCTGTCCTCCTATTCCCTCCCCCCAGATGCTATTTTGTTGCTGGTGTGTTCAGCGATGCCCTTTGGGTTTTGAGCTGCCTGGAGACAGGCTGCAAAATCCATCTCGTGAAAAGAACGGGGGGTTTTCAAACCTCCCCAGTTCAATAGGGAACCAGGAGACTGAGGTCTACAAAAGAAGGCTGAGCAGCATCTCACATGCAGCCCTGACCCCCCAACCCTGTGCAGGCTGCACCCCACACTGCAGACCCCTCCAAGGAGTCTGGGATGTTTGAATTAAAAGCTTTAACGCAGCAGGGAACCCAAATTCTGACACGGAGATTGCAGCCAATGCCTCCTGGAACCCCAGCGTGGAGGACAGAAGCTGAGCATCAGGGTGCTGGACGGCCCCACCGTCCCCTGTCTCTCCAGACCCAACCAAGGAGGGAGCCAAGGTCATCCAGCTGCCAAAAATGGGTGTTCTCAGACAGATGATAGCTCAGATTCAGTAGAACCCATATGGCAAATCCAGGACCTCTGTGCACATCATGGCTGTTTTCTCAATCCTCAATTCACCCTCTCAAACTGCGTTTGCTCCAACGTTGGGTGTGCTGGGGGCAAATCACTTCACACTGTAACCACATCTCCATTATCCCCTGTCCTGTCTCTTTGCCTATTTGAACTGTGAGCCCTTCAAAGCTATAAATTGGTGCAAAAGAGCTTTGATACTGTGGTTGTACCACAAAACACCACTGTAACAATTAAATTATCTTGCAGGAGAGTAGGAGAAGTCTGTTGTGCCTTCTTCTATAAGGCTGAGGTTCACTGCGGTTCTCCACCTTATCTATAGGTACTTTTTTTTCCCCCATTAAAAATAAAACTAAGTTGCAATGAAAGGAACTTCCCACCTCCATCCTAATACTTTCCGATAGCATTCACAGACAGTGAGAGGCTTCAATTACCTCTGCAATTCAAGATGCTTTCTCTTATTCTTTAAAACCACCAAGAAAAATCTAACAAACCCAGCTCCGACATTAATAAAGAGTCGCCGCGATTGACAAGCGGGGTCACTGAGAAATGGCACCTCCCTAACCTTTGCATTTGTCTTGGGTAATTGAAAAATAATTAGCAATTGCAAAAGGGTTCAATACCTAAGAGTAAACAAAGGGAAAAGGGTTACCCTAAGTCACGGTCCCATGGCCCGGGGCAGAGCGGTTTCTCATCCGCAAGGTGAGCATCCCCCCCTGACAAATGAGCCAAGGGCAGACAGGAAGCCAGGGGGAGGGCAGGTGCCTGGGGTCACCCGGAGCTGCTCTGTGCATTCACATCCCTTCCTGCTCTCTCCAGTTTTATCAGCATCCTAACAAAAGGAGAAGCGGAGACAGAAGGAGCCAACGCCGAAGAGCGCAGATAGGTGGTGCGCAAAGCCCGGCTCTGTGTCAGAGGTAGTGCAGCCATTTGTTATGGTCTCTTGGCAAGAAAGGCCATGCTCAGATGCCCTGGAGCTCCACTGTAATAAATAGACAGTGAAGATTAAAGGAGCAAATCCTACCACCTGCCCCAAGCCTGAACCCACAGATTTAGCATACTGGGGTACCCAAGAGGGATGGAGGCTTTGTAGGCGACAGAGCTATAGCCATTTTATGGCATTTTTGCAACCTCAGGGCTTGTGCGTGTGCCCCTCGCTCCCCTGCTGCTCCGTGAACCCGGGGCTGAGCAGGAGGACCAGGGGGAGGGGAGCACAGCACCGTCCCAGTCCTGGTCATGGGATCAAACCCAGGAGCCAGAACCCAGCCGCCATGCTCTGCACTATTGTCCTCCTCTTCCCAGAGTTCTTTGATCAGCAGCAAGTTTGCATATCAAAGAAAAGAAGCAAAAGAGAATATTCAAATACTGATACTGTCTGGCCTTCCTTTCCCTTGGCAGGGCTGGCAAGTTTTCCATCGTAAAAGTGGGCTTGTTTTCCAATCATCTTGCTTTACTTTTCTGTTATTGGGTTGGGGTTTTTTTTTTATCTTCGGGTATGAGTGGGTTTGCAAGACCTCCACCATAAAACTGATGCATTTTTGATCCACTCATTCAAATTGCATTTGAAAAGAAAAGGTACCAAAAATGTCCTCGATTCCAAATAAGGTGCATTTTTTTCCCCAATATTAATTGATGCATCCAGTCAAGCAGAGCGAGCAGACCCAGGAAAGCACTCAAAGCAGATGTAGAATTTCCACTTAACAGTCGGAAATAAAGCACCTTTAAATCAACCTTGACAGAAAGCAAACTGGAAACCCATCTTAAGAGGAGTGTCACCGCCCCGATGTCCACTAGATGACAAATGTGGCGAAATGTTGGCAGCAAAGAATTCTCACCCACTTGGGAGATGCCATTACAACTCAAAGGAGCAGAAGTCGTGCACTTCTCCATCAGATATTGCTCAGGTAAGTGCCAGCTTTCCTACATCAGCTCTAGGAGGTGAGCACAGAACAGGATGGACAGATATACCCCTATGTGAAGGTTCTACACTTCCAAGCCATGCCTTCCTTCCCACCAATCTCCATTTGCATGAAGTCTTTGAGGAATGACAGTAACAGAGTTCCCGAGCTTAACAAACCATCAGCCATCCCTTCTAATCACAGTAGATAAGAGAAGGGGAGAGGGCAATAATCCAAGGTAGCACCCAAACTTAAAAACACACCACCAAGGTGAAGCTGAAAAACGCTCCCACAAATCTCACGTCACGCTCATAAAATAACAGACCAGATTAAAAACTGAAAAGGGAGTCAATTACTTTATGAGCACCTAGGCAATAATTGCCTTCGTGGCAAGAAGCAACCTTTGGGTTTGCAACGAGGGAATGACCTCAGGCACATATGGTCAGCCTTTCTGATCAAGCCGCAAAATTAGCAGACGGAGGGTAATGGGGAAGATGCAATATATCTGGAGACTTTACTGAGCGTTTGATGCGGTGCCACAGCAAATCTCACTGGAAAAAAAAATAAAAAAAAATTAATTTCCCTCCCCTCGGATAGAAGCAATCGTCACAGGCTGAAAATTGGCCCAAGGGCCACAGACAAAAGCTGCTGATAAATGGCTTTGCGTCACGTGGGGGAGAAGCGTCTGTGTTGGGGTACTGCAGGGTATCAGTCCCCGTTTTATCTAAGGCAAGTAAACAGTCCATTAATTCAATGAGCAGGAAGATACTAAATTAGGTGGTAATGCAAATATCAAGTGAAAGCAGAGGAAATAATAGTAGGGGACATTGAGAGGTTAGGCATACAGATAGAACAATAAAACGAGGTTCAAGTCGCTGAAGAATAAACCAGGGTAACAAAAAAAAAGAAAGGAAGGTAATTCACTGCACACTGAGCACTGGAGGATGTTCTGTTTTACCACTGGGGATGCCAGCCTCTGCCCCTGTCTGTGCATCCCCCCAGAGAAGGTGAGAAAATGGGTCTGAGTTGAGGTTAGCAGCCAGCACACCTTGGGCCAGAAGTATATTAAAATTCAGATCTCAAAGCTCAAGGCACATCAGTTTTGTAACCTCCACTAAGTGACGTGCACAGCTCTGATATTTAAGGATATAAATACCTAGTGAGCAATTCTTGAATAACGAGGCAAGAGTTAGGGTAGATTGGAAAGCTTCCCTGACCCAAAGATCACTCCTGCAGATGCCCACAGCCTTTGGGGGTTCAACAGAGTTCTGTCTTCTGTAACCAAGAGCAGGTAAAGCAGAGGGATGAGCTATGAGAGGTGGACAGGACAACCCTACATCCCAACATTGACCCCACCAACCTGAGTGCTCCAAATCATCAAGGAAACGTCACCCCTATCACGCACATCTCCCCACACACCCCATGCATCAGGTGGTTATCAGGGGAGGGAGAGCATTCCCAGGATCTGGAAGGAGTTTAGAGAGCATGGGCAGCTTCACTCCACTAAATTTTGTCCTCCCTTAGATGTTGGGACTTCTCTGCCTGTCTGCCAGCCCCTCCAGGCAACTCCTTTGGGAGCATTAAGTTGCTCCGGCACCAAATGCCTTTGCCCCAGATACTATATATTTTAAATTAAAATAAACTTCCGATTTCTTCCCCCAAATTCCATTACTTTTTGCCATGCTTTGATCCTCTGCAGACCACCTATACGTACAGCGGATGGCCGAGCCTCGTTGCTAAATACAAAACAGCTCTTTGGCCAGAGATGTGCACAAGGTTCTCAGGGCTCCCAGGAACAAAGATGCCATTCCCAACCTGGGTCAAGTGGGTTGCACTCCACATCAGCCCCAGCTCTGTGGAGACTGTGCCTTCCATTCTGATGACTGAATCTCACTGCAAGACCACTCGAATGCTCTCCTACTCCTTGGGTCGCCTTTGGGTTTGTCTGGGTGAGGAAGTCAAGGTTTCTTCCTCCAAAGGCCACCCCGAGTGCTATGGAGGTGCCACATTGAGGGTAACTCGGTTAAACACACAGCCTTGGGCAATGGGAAGAATTGATCCATCTGCCCGAGTGTTTGTGCAAGCACACAGTGAGGGTGGGGAGAGGAACAGCAGCAATTCACCAATTTCCAACAGCAGCTCCCACTTAAACCCTACGAGCGCAGGGAGAAAAAATAGTGGCGAAGCTTTGTAACCAAATAAAAGAGAGCTGTGAGCTCAATAACAGGCATTATCCCATGGCAAAGATTTTGTTATTGTTGAGTACTGATTCCTTTATCTCTCGGAGACAATCAACCTTCAGCCAGAGGAGTCTAACCTTAAAACCCCATAACTCAATTTTACATAGCGTTAAAGTTTGGGGGGACATTTGTCAGCGCCGGAGCTGATAAAATCAGTCTGGAGGACCCCAGAACAAAGAGCAGTGGGTGAAGAGCGTGTCACCTCAGCACACATTCGTTTCCTTGATGAACAAGGAGCTATTAGTTGGTGAGAAAGCATTATCAGGTTGAAGGATGGTGCTGATTGTTTCGGCTGCTCTTCCCACATGCTGGCTTAGAGCTGCCATCCCAGCATCTGCTCGGCATCCCATAAGCTGTGCCCCAATGCATGCAGGTCTCAGCCCAGCAGCACAGCCCAAGAATCAGCACGGATACACCGGCCCTTTCAGCTGCCAGCTTGCTCAGAGGGTTCAACAAGAAAAGTTTTGCTTGTTTCAAGAAGCACTTCATCATCGGATGCCTTCAGAGCTGCTCCAAATGACACGTGCACATCAACACAGCAAGGCCCTCCTGCAGAATGACAGTGCCAAGCACCAGCAGAGCCCCTCTGCTTCTGCTGGAGAAGCAGCCAGCTGGGTGAAACTCTTCTTCATCCCTTACGCTGATAGGAGAAATGAAAGAAATTAAAGAAAAAGAAGAAAAAAAAAGGCTTTTCCCTCCTTTTCCTTCCTCCAGTTGTCCCTTAAAACGTTTCACTTTGGAATTTATTATAAGCAGACTTTAAATTAAATTCTCCAGGACAGTGGCTTTATTTTTTGCATGCAGTGATTTTCAGCGCTACATCAACCTGAGTAATAACTTAATGTATCCCCATGGCTCACACTGAACCAAATATTCACGTTGGTTCTTAAGTCACAATGAAGTCAGCAGTAGCTGAGCATGTGTTAATGTGTGTATATATAGCAAGGGCTTTTATTGCTGTCCAGACCATTTCTCTCAGCTGGGAATTTCGTACTTCAGGACTCATTAGTGAGCTCAGATTGATCCTGCAATGTACCTCTGTTGCTCCCACGAGCAGTTCCAGCCAGCACACAACACCTAACCCTGTCTATGGGATGAAGCTGTTTTATCCCATCCATGCAGCACGCAGCATGGGGAAAGCCCATGTTCTGCTGGCTCATGCATCCATTTGTCCTACAGATGTGTCCCATGCAGGAAGGGAAGTTCACCCTGGTCTCAGACAATCCGCCTTGCCATTAGGAAGAGCCCTCCCCTGCTAACTATGTCACTATGCTCAAAATTCTAGCAAGCAAAATATCAAAACCAACATCTTTGCCAAGCTGAAACCTACCCTTGCAATTATCTCAACCCGAGCATCTCTGACCCTCTTTCCTTTTGCAGTATGTGGGCTCACACTGAGATGCTCTGCCCCCTAGCAATGCAGGAAGCTGAAATTGCTTTCTTTAAGAACGAGCAGAACAGGAGAGGTGATGAAGTTCCACCCCGACACTTCGTTAACGTTACATTCCTTGCCTATCGATCCCTCTGCCGGGGAGAGAATACAGAGACACAAAACGCCTCAGATTTACATCCTCATGAATAAAAAAGGCCTTTAGGAGGCGGGTGTGAGATCCCAGCCCCCCCCGCCGCTGTAACCCACACCTCCATCATTCACATGGGTCTGACACAGGGATGCTCGGTTTGCCAGAAGAAAAGGCTGAGACACTTCCTAGACCTCCCTGAGCCCCGCTGAAATAACCCACAGGCTGAGGGCACTGCCTGCTGCAGTCAGCACTCAATGCTCCTTGCTTGCCTATGCTCTATCAAGCATCTTCCCAAAAAATCCCCATAGCACCTCGTTGTGAAGGGCTGTCCTCCAGGTATGGAAAGCACATCTATCCATTGGATCCCGTGCTTATGAAACAATCAGAAAAAAAACCAAAACAAAACAACAAAAAAACTTTAATTATGCTTTCCCCTGTTGGCAATGAGTGGAGAAGTAAAGGTTTTTGCTTTGGAAAAGCTGCATTAATAAGTTATTAGCACTGCGCTGAGGTCTACGTAACTTGAGTTATAACTCTTGTCTGAGGTGCCACAGACTCACACTGCTGAGATTTTACACCACATTTCATAACGCTTTGGGTTTTTTCTTTAAGAGCTCTCGCAATAAGGAATCACTGCAGAATCTCAGCTTAAAAACCAAACAAACATCACAGTGGTTAGGGCTAAAAACCCCTTCCAAGCCACAAACCGAGGCATGGAACACCCAAAGGCAAAGACAATCACAGCCATGCATAAAAACAGCCCTGATGTTGACAGCTGCAAACAGCCACCAGGACCTCGCATCCCATTCAGCTGCACTCATCCCATTCAGCAGCCTTCCTCCAGATCCCCTGAGCTCATTAACAGACTTTGGGATCCTCTTCCAAACATCTCAGTTAGGGCAAAAAAAAAATGGCTCTGAGCTGAAAATGAGCACCCACAGAAGTGTGGGCTCAGGCAGGTGCCCTCACGAGCAGCATCTGCAGCTCACCGTGCCCAGCTGATGGGAGCAGCCACAACTCAGAGTGACTTCCTATTACTCACACGACACTTCGCTGCAGCTGTAAAATCCCAAAGGACAACACGAAGCCGCTTTGGGTTGCTTGGTTTTGAAATGAAAGCTGGAAATCTTGGTGGCATTCCTCTTACCTCTGCCCATTTGCTCCAAAGGCCTGAGCTCTCCTGCACAATACAGTTATTTTGGCAGCCCACCTTCCTCCTCTCCACCTCACAGCAATAACCCTTCGCACAGAGGTGAGCAGAGCTGCTCTGCATAAAACACAGCCAAAGCTTTTGACCACAGCACCATTCTGAGGGCTGATGTGCACAGTGCCAGAGACGCCATCACACTGGGTTTGAAAAGTACAGATCTTATGATGCATTCAGAAAACCATAATTCAAAGAATGGGAGCTTTAAGGAAGCCCAATTTCTTTCTATCACACAGCATCAGTATCATTCCCGAGAAACTCATTCATTCCATGGATTTTTCCATGTTCTCCTCTCTTCAGCAAAACTCCCATCCAGACCTACAGACAGTCCTGGTACAGAACTGATGTCCTGCAAAACTGTGACCCAGCTATGCTTTAAGCCTTGGCCCAAGGAAAGGAGCCACAAGGGATGCCTGTCAGACCATTTCCAAAGTGTTTCTTTTGCTGTTTCATCAAGTACATCAACAGCAAGTTTATAACAACACAGTCAGAAGCAACAAAGGACATGTCTGGACATTGGGGAGACAGAGATAATTGCCTCTAATGGGATTTTAAAAGAAAAATATATATATATATATAAAGCTTTCAACCTGTAAAAGGCACTCATTTGTGGACATTCCGGGTTTGATCCATACAGGCTATTGAACCTGCAGACACTCAGAATTTCTGCAACAGTCAGGTTCTTAGTCTGCTTTTTATTTCATGCAGTTTTTAAGGGAAATCATACCCAAACTTCAGCAGCATTGGGGCTGGCAGCTTGCTGGGCTGTGGCTCGAGCTGCCTGTGCTTTGCCAGCCCTGAGCCTGCTGCCCACACATGTGGCCGCCCTGTGCCTCCCCAGCACTGCAGCTTGGGGAAGAAAACCCACAATTTCCACTTCGGCTTTGGAAAAAAAACAAAACTGTGCCATTTTTGAGACAACCCAAGGGTGTCGCTCAGCCCACGCCGTGCTGCCAAAACCCGCTGCTCGCGCTCCCACGACGGTAAAAAGAAATTTAGCAAAACAACCTGTTTTATTTGCTCGTTTCTTTCCAGACAGCCGTTTATTTCAAAGTCAAGGTTCAAACGAAAACCAAAAAAAAAAGAAAAAACCAACATCGCGACAGACCGACCGACCGCACGTCCAACCCTCGCCTGGACGGCACTTCCCCTCCGCGCCACCAGGGGGCGCTGCGGAACTCCGCCAGCCGACAGCGAGCGCCCTGCAGGCGGGGTGGGCGGCGGACCCCGAGGTTGGGATCGCTGTCCCTACAGCCCCCAACAGAAACACGTAGGAAAGACGGGGGGGAATTAAAAGCAGAAGGCGTAGCTGCATGCGCACGGATTGTCTGGAAGCCGGGGAGCACGCACGGTTCAGAGCATTGAATGCTTTGGAGAGAACGGTGCGGTGCTGCTGAGTGCATCAAAGGAAAACATGACACCCGAAGGCAAACGCTTGGTGCGAGCAGGGGATGCGTGGAGGCCAGCAGGGACAAGGCAGCAACTTCCAAGAGAGCTTTGCAGCCTCATCCCCTGCATTTCCAGGCTGGCTTGTCAAGCTCTTCTTGCAGAGAGCAGAAAACTCGCTGCAGGATTTTCCCTACCCACTCACGTGTAACAGAAGGCCAAGCAGGAGCAAATAGTGCCTCTCCAGGATGCAAACAGGCTTAAGAAGTAAATCAAAGAATGCATCAC
This sequence comes from Tympanuchus pallidicinctus, assembly GCF_026119805.1. Lineage (NCBI taxonomy): Eukaryota > Metazoa > Chordata > Aves > Galliformes > Phasianidae > Tympanuchus > Tympanuchus pallidicinctus. The sequence goes on from NW_026294757.1 coordinate 1,649,861, forward strand.
CTCTTCACAGTTTCACACCCACTCCCCCGCTCCCCCAAACGTTCAGTATCACATTCCATTTTATCTTGGCCCCCTCTTCCCCAAGCCACTGGGGCGCAGTGATGGACCATCTCACCAACTGCCCTCCACAGCTGTTAAGACAGAAGCTATTTTTTAAGCAGGTCTTTATGAAGCAAAGGGCATCTTTGCCAAAGGATTTGATTTTCAGAACTTCGACATTTTAAAAACACGCACAGAACTGGTTGAGCTGTTTGTCTGCCCACAGACACGATGGAAAAAATCTTGCAAGTCAGAACTGAGATTTCTTACCACGGAAACCATGCCTAACAGAACCCGTAAAGCACACTCCTGTCACTGTGAGTTATGCTCCCTTCCTAACATGCACCTCTGTTATGCCAATATATGGTTGCTCCTCTCCTGGTGACACCAGCAGCACAGGGGCTGCAGCGGCCACAACCCCCAGCTCCATGTGATGCTCTGACATGGGGTGAGTCATTTTGCTGCTGCCTCAGTGTCCCTGCAGTAAGGCATCACTGGCTTTGTTATGATGGGAGCAGCGCTGCTGAAGAGCCAAGGGGAAGAAAAAAAGGAAGAAAAAAAGAAGAGAACAAACAAACAAAACCGATAAAGCAATATCTAAAAGTGCTAAATGTTAAAGCTGCAGCCTTCTCCAGCCCCTGAGGAAGCGATACCTTACGCTCAGGAAAACTAAATCACAGAGCACTGGCAGACTGAGCAATCTATCCATTTAAAAGAAAATATTTTCTGAAAAGTCCGCCGTGGTCTGAGCAGAGTACATTACGTGGGAAGTGTCTCATCAGAAATACTTCTCATTATGGCAGTACTTTGTGCTTCTGCTTTGAGCTTCGCAGCCTCCCAGCACTGTACAAACATTAGCTTCTTAATCACTCATTAGGGACAATCCTACAGAGCAGGGCCATGCCTCATTGAGTAAAGTCATCCCCAACTCGCACAGCCCCTCTTGCTCCCTCCAGAGACAGCTTGAAAGGATCTCTGATTCCCAACACGAGTTCAGAGCAAGGAAGAAGTCTGTGCAGAATGAAAGTGAACAGTGGCGGCTTTGCTGCCCCCAAACTCCCCTGTTTTTTGCAGCAAAGAGCATCAGCCCAGTTAGAGGGCTCTGTTTCCACTGAAGCTTTGAATTAATAACATTGAGGAGTTCATACAATAGCTTGGGTTGGGATGGACCATGAAAGATCACCCAGAATTTAGCTTTTCTTTTCCTTCAGCCTTACTGTTCCAGACTGCCAACAGTCTGAATCCAATCAGCCAAAACTGTCCAACTTTCATCTAGAATGAACACACACAAGGCCCATAATTCGCTGACATTCAGTGCTTTTATCAACTCCCAGGAGCCAACACCTCATTTCAATGCAACCGCACTCAAAGCCAGTTTCTTCCCCCCTTTCTTTTTGTTGCATGCGATTTTTCTCTCTGTTATCCACCTCCTCCTGGCCATTCACCCCCACTTGGGCGGCCTTCCATCGAGCCTGGCATCTCATCTGAAGATATCCAGGGGTGCCAAGTGTTTGCATACCTCACAAGTGTTATGTCAAACTCTGCCCCTTCGGGCTGCCAAAAACCACCGCTCCAAGTTAGCAAAGCAAATACCTTCTCAGACAAGCTTAATAAACATGCCAGGAGAAAGCCTAGACTTCGTGAAGACATTGCTCACCTGATGAGGCTGAGCTCCTCAGCACCCTTTCATGCCCCAATTAGCCCCAACGTTCATTATCCCTATCTCACGCTCTCCATCGGCACGCTGCATCATTTCTGATGCCTTCAAGGAGCTGAACCCAAATTCCACACCTCTTTTCCCAACTATCAGACCAACCTTGTCTCTAATCGGTCTCGATGAAGCCATTTTTAATAGCATGAATCAATTCTTGTGACAGATAAGCCTGGTGCTTTGTACAGCACAAGGAAACTAAATTTGGTGCCCATCAGCTCTTATGGCCTCATCCCAAATAAATCCTCATTGCTCTGTGCTCTTGATTGATGACTACCAATTCACTAACGAGGGTGGGAGTGGATGTGAAAGAATAAATAGGAGCAGGAAGAGGTGGAGAGGAATAGGGAAAGAAGCAGAGAAAATGAAAGGGAAAAAGGATGAGGAGTGGGGAGTAAGAGAGCATTGGGGAAAGTGCACGGGAAGTGAAAGAGGAGGAGGAAACAAGATCTGTAGGAAGGAGGAGATTGAGAACCTGAGACCAAAGCAAACAAGCCTTCACTGGGGCCCACAGATAACCCCAGAGAAGACAGAACTGTCTCCACTCTGTAGGCTCCAATTTCAATAGCAGAGCACAAATCCATCAGCCCTAAAGCATTGCTCGCAAGCAGAGGAGAACATCACAGCAACTCTTTGCTCAGGAAACCTCTGTCTGGCACTGAATGCTCTGGAATATTCCCTTGGTCTCAGCATGCCAGCTCACCTCCCCTGCTCAGGTGGGAGAGCTTCTGTGCTATTGGGAAGACAGAGCTCCAAACTCCCAACCACTAGAAGGACCCAAAAAAGGCTTTTCAAACAGAGATGATTTAAATCATCTCTCATCATCTCTATTTGAGATTATTATTTCTGTTATATCTCAAATATCTCTATTATATCTCAAATAGAGAAGAGATGGATTCAGTATTTTTAGTAGGAATGTGATGAAATTAAAACAAAATCTTTCAGATGACCTCTATCAAGGTGTTTGATCTATGAGCTGTATATAGAGTGCATATAGGTCTAGTATAAGATATGGAGTTTGGTGGCCCTGCATGCAGCAGGGGGGTTGGAGCTTGATGATCCTAGAGGTCCCTTCCAACCCAAGCCATTCTATGATTCTATGAAATGAGCCTAATTTTCATAAGATGGAAAGAAAGAAGCTATGGAAAAACAACATGACCCCTCTGAAGCATAAGGATGAGCATCCAAGAAGAAAAGCAACCAGAAGTTGTGTTTTAATTTTGGAAAACACCACCACTTGTCAAATTTCTGCTCTTTCCCATCACTGTTGCCCATACAAAACACAGAAGAACCAATTCCAATTTGCTCCAGGATGATCACAGAATGCCCTGAGCTTCAGCAATGCTGCATTCAATTCAGGATTGCTGTAAAGTTTTCTCAGCATTGATAAAACAGGCATCAGGCAATAAAAACCAACACCTCCAGTGTTATCAGATGGATGAGATACGAGTCACACCATTTCCACCTTCTTCACATGACTTTTAAGGGCTAGCAGTGACTTACCATCATCCTGCAGGTCCAATGGCAGTGAGACTTCAGATGTCACGGAAGGGGCCAAACTCCAGCTCTGATTTTCATCAGAACTGTCCTGCCCAAAGCCAGCATCGTGCTGATTCTCTCCTGGAAAGAGAGCAGAGTTTCGTTTTAGTGAAGATACTGCCAAATCCGAATCGTATTTCCTACACTGAGAAGGGTTTCTTCCCATTTCCAACCTTCCACTGAGGTCCTTGACCAACCCCAAACTCACTTTGGTGGGTAATAAAGCTGGATGAAGCATTCAAGGCCAAAGCAGCTTATTTGTGCTGCAATAGAACCCATGCTGTGTATGTCCAGAGTTGGAGGGCACACAAGGATGAGGTTGGAAAGCTAAGCTTCTGGCAGCCTGGCCCCAAGGCCTGTGCCATTCAATGCTCTTGCACTCAGCATCCACCTGTAAAAAGGAGATCATGGAACCCTATCACCTCTTTCACTACAATGAGGAATCCTGTATTGTTACCCACGCTGGGTTTTATGCAGAAAGCACTCAGTTACAACAGGAAAAGATGTTAACATGAAACTTTAATGTAAGTGGAGCACATGTAGGCTGCATGGAGGACAAAAGACTGCTGAGCTCAAACAAAGCAAAAAAAAAAAGCCATCTTTCAACTTTTTTTGCCTTTTTTTTTTTGTTTTCCTGAATACACACAGCCCAGACTGCTGATAACGGAAGTAAAGACAGCTGGCTCCTCATTCAGCACACAGCAAACAGCACCAAAGGTGAGTTTTCAGCTGATGTTAATTGCATTCAAACAGGAAAAAAAAAAAATCTAAGTTCCAAACAAGGTTTATCTTAGCAAACACAGAAACAGTGCCCTGCAGTTTGAGTCAAGCACTAATGAAAAGGTAATGAAGGGCTGGAACAAGAGGGTGTCCTCCTCCCTTCACCAAGAAATGCACTGAGGAAGCAGCACTCTTTCCAGCTCTGTGCTTATTTGCTTCCAGCAGCCATCCCAGCACGCAGCCTGATTAAGGAAAAAAATATATATATTCAGAAAATAGGGAGGTTTAGGTTGGATATTAGGAGGAAGTTCTTCATACAGAGGGTGGTGATGCACTGGCACAGGTTGCCCAAGGAGGCTGTAGATGCCCCATCCCTGCAGGCATTCAAGGCCAGGCTGGATGTGGCTCTGGGCAGCCTGGGCTGCTGGTTGGTGACCTGCACACAGCAGGGGGTTGGAACCAGATGATCATCGTGGTCCTTTTCAACCCAGGCCATTCTAGGATTCTATGAAAATAACTTTTGGAAAGTGCATCATTCAGTATCTGCATCTCACCTCTTGTCACACCAAGAAGAAAAAGCTGCAGGTCCCCAATGCCAAAGGGCAGGCTGCAATTCCTGCTGCATGATCACACACAAGTGGGAGCCGTACTGCAGAGATCTTCCATTCTTGCACTACACGCATGCATTCTAATGAGCAGCCTTCCTACCTGCCATGCTGCAGTGTTGTAGGCCTGATTATTTGCAGCACTGCAACAATAGCAGCATTGCAAGACAGCTCCTGCAAACCCACTCAGCCTTAATCCCTTACAAGAACCAAGCAAACTGCACTGTAGTGCTCCAGGCTTTTCAAGCCAACACTGAGGTAACAGGTGTTCCCCTATAACGAGATACAGGTGCAGCATTATTGTGATAACGAGCAAACTGTTTATGGTTTCTGAGTAGCAGGAGGCAGCACAGCACCGTGCAGCCACTCTGGGGAGGAGCAGCTCATGCATCGAAGCGTGGCTGCAGTGCATTGCTTGGAACAAGGACCTGGGCAGCAAAGTTACTTGCAAGAATAAGTCACTGCCTTGAACATCAGGAGTAGCTGTTGCATGCATAAACCCCGTGCAAGAGTCAAGCCACAGGTCTCTGTTAAGGCAGAACGTTTCCCAGATGTGAAATAACACAGAGGAGGGCTTGTCACCACTGATAGGATATGCTCTTCCTTGCAGCAGGCTCACTTCCTGCATACAGGAGTGCACACCAGGCTCTCACACATTGCAGTAACCCACTCAAGAATGCAGAGGCTGCAGAATGTACATACAAGGCAGTGCCAAGCCCAGCAGGGCTCCAAACCATGAGCTACTGCAACACAAAGGCATTCTGTTTGCTTTAGCATTAGGAATATTTTTAAACTGCTTTAGAGCTGCAACACCAAAAATCAACAAATGCTCTGCACGCAGCCACTCGGTGCGAGTTACAAAGGAAGGGAACAAGGATTTGTTTTACAAACTTTCGTGCTTTCATCTCCTTTTCCATTAAGTTTATGGAGCAGCAACAGCTAGTTGAGTCCAAGCAGAAAAAATAACCCACAACTTGTCAGGGGCCAAGCTATTGTTTTGAACAGAGGGGAAAAAAAGAAAAAACTCATTAGCTTTTAATGAAAACACGGGGAATAAAAACCAAATAGCACAGAACTCCAGCAAATAATTACCCTGCACCTGACGCAGAGCTGCTCTATCTTCCCACTCAGATCCTCAGCAAAACCCCCCCAACTCATCGTGCTTTGGAGCATGAACGACTGCAAGACTGACTCTAAGGGGGAAGAGTGAGAGGTTCCTTGGGCTTACACCTCATCCTGGGGTCCCCTGGCACTGCTTGGCTACCCCTGAGTGTGCTCAGTGCCTTTTCTTGCTTTGTGATTGTCATGGAACATAGGAACATAGAAAAGACGGGGAAGGGAGAAAAGGGGAAGGGAGGAAAGCCATCATTCAGCTGCCTGATGTTTTCTGTGGAAACAGCTTCTTGCACAGCAGCAGAAAGAGAGGCTTGAAGGCACTGTGTGTAATTAACACAGATGTTTTTCGTGTGCCTCTACTGGGCAAACTGCAGAGGGACAAATCGTGTCCCCAGGGTTGGGATGCCAGGCCCATGCATCCGTGCTGGTGGGCACTGAGCAGGGCCTGCTTGGAGGTCAGCAGGTCGTCTGCTGGAAGGTCAAGCAAAGATATTAGCAAGAAGGGAACGCAAAGAACTCAATTAGGAAGCAGCACAAGTGCTGCTGGCTGCAAGGAAGGGCCATCTGAGCTGCACTTTGTGCTCGTGGTGCTGGAAACGAGTCCTGCAGCTCTAGTAGAGCAGGGCTGGGAGCTGGCAGACAGCTCTTAGGAGGAAGTTTTTCCCCCAGAGGGTGGTGAGGCACTGGCACAGGTTGCCCAAGGAGGCTGTGGATGCCCCATCCCTGCAGGCATTCAAGGCCAGGCTGGATGTGGCTCTGGGCAGCCTGGGCTGCTGGTTGGCGACCTGCACACAGCAGGGGGTTGGAACTAAATGATCACTGTGGTCCTTTTCAACCCAGGCCATTCTGTGATTCTTTAAGCTGTACTTTGTCCTTGGTATATATTCAAAAAGTGAATTAAAGCATCAAGACAGACAGAAAGAAAAGGGACTTAAATAGGTGAAAGGGCTGCTTTGTAGAAAGGGGAGCATCTCCAGTAGCTTGTTAAGGGAACAATTAAGCTCACTTGGCATGCACTGGAGGCCTTTAGGTACCCAGGGTTTCATTAAGCATCTTTTCAGAGCCCAAGAAAAATCAATACCCAGCGGGCTCCAGTTACACTTTATGATGAGGAATTTCACACCAAAGCGGAAGTAAAAATCCCCAACTCCACTTAATATTCAAGGAAACAAAGTTCCTGCTTTAAAGTAATGACTCTTCAGCATCACACTACAAAATAAAGGCCTCTGATCCAACTCCCGTCTGCCTCCATGCTCGGCGCTGTTAATATCTCTACATTTTCAGGGACTAATTTAGCAGGAACACATTTCCCAAAGCAGAGCTGTAAAAGTATTATCAATACTATGGTTTAATATCCCTGACTACAATCAGCGCTGAAATTACAGAGAATCACATGGAAACACATCAACAGAGAGGCACCCACACAGTAAGCACAGCTCACACGCCAATATATTACAGTTTAGCTTTTGCAGTGTAGTTAAAGCTCCGTCAACGTTGCTATTATAAATTACGTACCTTTTAAAACACATTTATGCGCTGGGAAATGCATGAGGTTTCTTTTTTTGAATGCCTTAAAGGCTTCATCAGCTCCTAAGCACCCATATGGATTTGTGTGATTTGTCCCTGTGATTAATACACCAACAGCTGAGGGTTTTGGTACACGCAGAGTTTCTGCACTCAGATCCTAAGTTTCTTTTAGCTGCATGCATCTGAGTGTGCACACGTGGCCTTCCTCCCCTCCCCAACCATACCAACAACAGCAGCGCTCTTCACAAGCCACAAAAAAGAATCCTTATCTATAGATCTTGAAGTGTTTATCCCACTTAATAAATGTTTTCTTTGGGGGTGGGGGGGGGAAAACTACGTGCAGAAAATAACTCCTCTTTGTTTATGCTGCATTCTGTGAGCAGGACAGGTTTACTTCATTGCAGTAAGGTCAAAAGCAAAGCGTGGGACCTCCTCTCAATCAGGAGGAGCCCATTTACCCTTGTTTTCCAAACGAAAGACCCGTTTGGGTCAACAGGTGAGGCGCGAATCCAACCCAAAGACTCATTTCGCACACTCGAGATCCACTTTTCACTAATTGCACGCAGTAAAACAAATTAATGGTCCACTAACACTGCCGCTTATGGGCAAAACCGACGAGGAAGTCGAAGCGCTCTCGCACGGGTTCCTCCCTGCAGCGGCGCGGGCGGCTCGGCCTGCAGTAACGCGACGCGGCCAGCAGGGGGGGCTGCAGCGCGCAGCATCGCGCCGGCCGCCGCTCCGCAGCGCGTGGTGAGCAAAGCCGGCCGAAAGAGCGGGGCCGTGCAGCTGCGGGGTCCTTAAAGGGAGAGAAACGGGCAGGTTTGCAGCTGGGGAGCAAAACCTGTTCCTATCAAAGCCCTACGAAGGGCCTGAGCCTTCTATTGTGCCGAAAACCGTGTAAGTTTTGTCGGCTCTGAGAGAATAAGCCTGAAGAGGGCTGGAAAGCTCAGAGTTAAACTGTTTTCTCTCCCTGCTGTGCAGTAGAGAAGCTTCAAGATGATACGAGAGAGAAAATAACCTGGACATGACTGATCCACATGCAAATACTCAAATCAAAGCTCTCCCACCACCGATTATGGATTTACTTCTAATAATAACAAAAACACCTCTTCTCATACCAAAAACACCACCCTGCACGTGATGTTCAAGAAGCCAGCAGCTTGCAAACCTCGCCTAGAAGAACACTTCAGCAGGGCTGCCCTGTGGGAGCACAAAGCTCTTGCTTACGAAACTAAGCCTGTGATAAACTCAGAGGCCCACATAACTCCCCAAACCCAGGGAGACACAAAAGCTGCTGAGTTCACACTGCGACTTTGCCATTACTCCTCATTTTCTGTATCCCAGCCAGCCTCTCATGTCACTCTTCAGCTGAACTCCCTGGTTTTCTCTTCCCCTCCTTTTCTCAGTGTGCATTTGCTCTCTTCCTCCCCCTCTGACTTCCTCCCTCCAGCTCCTCTCTTGCAGCCCTTGGCACCCTTTCAGTGCAGGCTCTGTATATTCCGCCTCTTAAGTGGGCAGCAGCTACACAGAACAGCTGCTGACAGGGGAAGCACAGCACATCTCAGCCTGGTTAGGAACAAGCCTGAAACTCAGAGCAGCAGCAGATTCCACGGGATGTAAACAAGTAAACAAGATTTATCCTTTCTTTTATGACCTGGTAACGCACCAGTGAAATACAAAGCCCATCCAACGCCAGCAAAACCTGCTAAAAGCTACGTACAACTTCTGGCCACTAATAAATTAGTGCTGGTGAGGCTGCTTGAAGAGGCAAAGCCTTCACTGAAAGAATACAGGGGACACTGAGGAACAGGGAGATCACAAATCGGCACTTTGGTTCATCTCCTAAGTTAGCAGCTCTGCTAAGGACGCAGCAAAACAGCAGCTGAGAAGCTGGGCCCTGTATTTGTGCACTGCAGTCACTCACAAGGCAGTTCTACAAATGCAGCTTGGTAGCTAAAAAGGTGTCTGCATCAATGGTAGCAGAGAGGAGTAGCTCTGAGCAATGCTTGTTGCAGCTTCAGGAGGCTCAGCCTATGTTTGTAGCCAAAACCTTTCTGAGCAAACAGGGAAGAAGTGGAATAAACCCACAAGGGAGCTGGAGGTTGGCAAACATATTCCAATGACAAGACACAAGGAGGCTGTCTTGCCCGTATCTGCAGCAATTTTCGCTGTTGAGAAAAAATAAGAACAGAGAGTGCAAAGATGAGAGCTGGGAGCACACAGCAGGGCGATGGGCATTCCAGGGAGTGGAGGAGATGCTCATTAGGCATTTGGGATAGGGCAGAGGGTGATTTTGCAGTTGTGCTTCAGGAGGGAGTCTTAGTAAAGGGCAGAATTACAGCTCTACAAAGCAAAGCAGCACTGAAGTCACAGTGGAGAAGGGAAAGTGTCTGAAAACTCTGGATTTGGACAGGCTGAAGGGTCGGTAGGGGGAACTCAGAGCTGTGCTCCAGCCCCAGCAATCAAAGGCTCAGGAAGCAACGGGCACCAATCTTCCCAGCACAGCTCAGAAGCATTCCTCATCCTAAAGGCTCCCATCCATCTCAAACCTGAGAACCTACATCCTTTACCCTTGGTTTTGTAGAGCAAAAGGGTACCTCACCCACTAGGAGAAGGCACCTGAAATACAAGGAGTATTTTATTAACCAAGCAAAGTGAGAGCAATAGAAGTTATTAACTTCCCAGGACTCCCCAAACCATCTGTATATGCAGCATCTTCATTGCCATTTGTATCCCTTCCTCTTTAAGGTGCATTGCTTTGTTCTTTGGAGCCCAGGATGCCCTGAAATCCTCCATGGAGGGCAGCACAGGGCAGTGATGTGAGCTCTGCCCTAAGGTCTGAGGCTGCTTTCATGACTCTATGGGCATTTGCTTCTCGTTTCATGGAACAGAGCTTTCTAAGAAGTGCGCAGGAATCCAAACCCAGAAGCTTTCCTGAAGTCTGCAGAAAGCCTCAAACCAATGGACTGGCATTAAAAAAAAAAGCATGGATGTTGCCTTCATTCACCCAATTCTCAAGGCCTGCATGTTTTGAATTTGAACGCTGAATAACCCAAACAAACCACTGGTGGCTGCAACCTGGCTTCCCAACCCCATTATAAATTCCACAAGTTCTTCATTTGGCAGCAAATAAACCTTTTTATTCAATCAGGTGATGTGTTTGTTTTGGGCTTGGCATCCATTTTGAACGCGTAACACACAAAGCAGAGGTACCAAAGTTACACATCTCTTGGTTTATCTACCCATGGACATCAATAGGAGCACCCACATGCCTCCACGGAGCCCAGGTTTGCTCCTGGAATCATTGCTCACCTCCAAAATCTGTGCATAAGGTAACAGCATCGTTTATAAGCCCATATAAAAGCAACACCATGCAGCTGCTCAGTCTGTACAACTATGAAATGAGAGATCTGGATGCTAGAAGCACTTTCTTCATAGACTAGCTTGCCCATATAATGCACATAGAGAGGAAAACTGCACTCTTGGAGCTGCAGGAAGCAAAGCTCAGTGCTAACAAAGGGAGCTGTCAGAAGTGTTGATGTTAAAGCTTTTCTTTTTTAACTTAAAGAACATGTGCCTTTGTGTATATTCTATTTTCCATTAATTAACTCTGTCCCACACACCACCCAAACACATCCTGGACTTCAGAAGGCATTCTAACCCACGTTTTGTGTTTTCTTTTTGTCTCTCCATGTTATGACATCTCGAGGATTGGAGCTGGCACTCGTGTTTATAAAGCAGGGGGATTCCACGCATGGCGACAGGATGGATATTTTAACAATATGGTACAAATATTGTCAATTTGCTATTTTTTCCCTTGCCTTTTCCAACACATCATCAATCTAGAGCGGGTTTCTGTGCATGAACCCTGCTTACCACTGAGCCGGAGCCTCTTGGCATGGATGCAAAGAGGCTTTTTTATAAATAAAACTTAAGAAAATCACCATGCACTCCATTAATTCAGGAACACTCCGCCTCAGCTTCAAAGGGGATCTTTACTGTAAAGATGGTGTTTTTGCTGCTTTAATGATTTGCTACTTGTACTTGTCATAACTACATGAACCAAGTATGCAATAGCAGGGAGCAGCGGTTCCGCCTCCCCTCCAGTTTGATTCAATAGATTTGTGGTTGCATAGAGGAAAACTACTTCATAAATCTGATACTTAAGGCCGTTGTACAATGCCAGTTAATGAAAGGAAGCTGCCTGCGTGCCTCAGCTATGCGGATCTCATGCACTGCTATGGCATCCAGCACCTTTAACAGCTAGCCACCACAAAGCACTGAGCCAAAGCAAGCAAAGCCAGAGGTAAAATAATACATGCTCCATCTAAATACTGTATACCAGAAGAGAAGGGGCCTAAGGCTTTCCATAGTTCCTTAAGCCTTTGCAAAACATGAAGGCTCCTGATTTTTAAGGTGTGTTTTATCCCAGCACATCTCTCACCCCCACGCTCCATGCCGTACATTTCTATGGATTCCTCCCTCAGGGAGGAGAGGCTTTGAAGCTGAAGGTCTCAGAGGTGGGAGAATCAGGAGAGCTGGACCCAATTCCTGGATGTCGATACTCTAATGCCTTGGGAACACGTTTGGAGCCTTAGCTTTCTTCAGCTTAAGAAATGGGAGCAACAATACCTGTTCTCTCTGTTTTGAACATTTGTGAATACTTCAGTGATCATTTACATTCAGAAATGACCCCTGCAGAAGCTCAGATGTTTTAAAACCACTTGGAATGAATGCATTTTTGATTGAAAAAGCGACAGTGTTACCATAAACGCAATGGAAACAACTTCTTTTTCAGTCCTGGGGAGGCAGAGCCACATTTCCTCCATCTCCAGCAGCCTGAGCCTTCATACAGAGCATCAGAGGAGCTTTTGCTCCTAAAGATCTTCAAATGCTGCACAGACACCCATGATTTCAACTAATTCACCTGTACCAGTGGCTATATTATATTCTGCCTTTGTGCTCATCAAACAGTGGATACTTTCAGTTTTAGTAACAGAGCAGCTGAAGCACAACAGCAGCAATGCAGTGCCGAGCTCCATTCCAACAAATCCAAACTTCAGCCCCACTGCAGAGCTCTCTTATTTAGACACAAACCCACTTCCCCTTTCCCAACCCTTCTCTCTGCAGTGCTCCCCACCTCTCCCCAATGAACCATCTCCTCTTGCCTGCAGTTTCCCCCTCCCTCCGTGAATCCCAATGCATTGCAGTACCCCAGAATGGCCTGGTGCTGCTCCCTCACACCGCTCCTTTCCTGCTCAAAGCTGATGCAGAACATTTCCCCTGCACTCAATTCTGAGTTGAGAAGCACAGAAAGCAACCTGAGTGAGGTGTAGAGCAGATCCAGGCCCCAGGTGGGATTTTCTTGGCCAACTTCCCTTGGTTCTCATTCCACAAAGAGAAGGTTGCTGCAAGACAGCAGGGCTGTGCATGCACAAAATACATAAGGGGCACAAAATGCTTCACAAACACAGTCAACCCTCCTCCAAAAGGAAACGAGTCACTCTTGTGCTCTGTTCAAAAAGCACCAAAGGAACCAGGCACCAATATCCTGCACTTCCACACTGCAGCCCACAGCATCCCTGGGTGCGTTGCACTCTGTTCAGCTCTATCCTTCTGAAACTGGGCTGCTCTACCCAACCCATCCTCAACACTGCTGCTTTTTCTGCTTGCTGAGAGATATCAGGTGTGATTCTATTAATTTTGGCCAATACCAGAACCCAGCAGTTGGGAAAGCTGCAACCATTGAGGTTTTGGTCTCAAGATAAGCATCTAGTAAGAGCATCCCAAACCGTGTAAGCATCAGTCCTTCCTTTGTTCCCCCTCCTCCCCCCAGTCAACCTGTTATTTAATTTGCAGCTAGGCAGAAAACTCATGCAGTCCTCTTACCCATACATCCCACATGAGATCTTTGTCATCTGTGTGGCCTTTTAAAAGAAGGCAGAACCCCACACTCATTCTCCAGTTCTTTCCCACCCAGCACACACCAAGTCCCATCACCACCTCTCCTTCTCCCACAGCATCATTCCCTGGAGCCAAGCTTATGTCCCAGCCCACGTTTTGCTGAATTTTTAGTTCATTTCCTCAGGATAGCCTTGGATCTCCAAAATGGCAGTGAGATGAGTTCAGTTTGCTACACACCTCAAGACCCAACTGCTCATGCAGTAACTCCATGCAGCTCTCCATGAGCTGCACGCTTCATTTATAAACCAACTCTGCACTTGTACCAACCAATCTATCTAACATTTAGATTTCCATCCCCATAAAAGAACGTGATATTTCAAACAGAACAAAAGCACATCCCTCCTCCACCCTCTGAATTGTATGAACTTTCAAAATGGAAAGAAAAAAAAAAAACACAACTAATTTTGAGCCCTTTTATGTCTTCTAATCCTTTCTCACTTTTTTTTTTTAATTTTGAGCACAGCTGTCTGTTGTACTTTCTCAAATGATGCCAGATGCTGGGTTCATCAACCGAACGCACGAAAACAATGGTTTGAAAGCAATTAGAAGCACCGAGGCTGCACTGAGGCTCATATTAAAATGTGATAACACTGTTCTAAGGGGAATTGCAGCGCTGCTGCATTTCTGACATTTCTGTGCTGCCAGACAGGCAGGATGTGCTGGAAGTGGGCCCTGATCAAGGAGGTAACGTAGTGGAATTTATTCCTGGAGTAAATGAAGGATTAGCCGATTCAGAATGCTCACGGGGGTTTTTTTAATTACAGCCCCAGCTCCCACCTCATTTGAGCACTGGCAGATCCTTGTTTGTGCTCACCTACTGCAGTCATTGCTTGCAGTAAGCCCCCAAAACCACACGCCTGGTTGTACCCTACTGTCCCAAATCGGACATCAGAGCTCAGCTACAAGGATCCCATCTGAAGTCAAAGGAGCTCCAGGTCAGCCCTGAGGAAATGCAAACCCATCAGCTGCCCTGGATGTGCAGAAGTCCTGGCTGACACTGCTGGCCACTTGCAGGCACCCTGCAAAGCCTAAATCGCCACCCACATTACTGCAGAAATGGAGATCAAAGTGGTGAGCAGGTTCTCCCAGCTCGTTAACAGACATAACGAGGGAGGGATGGTCGTGGTCCTGAGGAATTTACAGCCTGGCTGTTTGCCTGCACCTGGAGGTTGACTCACCATCAAGTTCAGGTTAACAGAGGTGCAATAAGATTGGAAGCTGCAGGCTGAAGGATACCCTAAAGTGTTTGCCTCCAAGTCAGTGGCCACAGGAATATGCTGTCCTTCCTGAACCTCAAGTCCCTTCTGGAGACAGGAGTTGAGCAGGAACATTTCCTGGGCTTGTCCAAGATATTTAATGTCAGCCCCATGTATTTCTGTATTATTCCATAGAATATTTGTACCATCCCATAGAGTGGTTTGGTTGGAAGCGACCACAACCCCACACCACAGCCAACCTTCCACTGGATCCATCACTCAAAGCTCTATCCATTTACTGACTCTTGAGAAGAAAAACTGACTTCTACCCAAGATAAAACACCAACTCTGGCTCCTGCCATAGCCCTTATCACAGCCTTGCACCTCTCCATCCCTAAGAGCTGCCCCTCACACAGCTCCACGTTCATTTTAAGCTCTTCTCCTTATCAACTCTGCAAAGAAACCAGCACACAACCAGCCCTCCCCTGCTCCCCAACCCCCTAACATTGAGAATCCCCCCTCCTTCCCACCAGTTTGTACTCACCTCGGGGCAGAAACTCCAAGTGGTACCTACAAGACAAAAATACATAAATACATGAAAGAGGCAAGCATGAGCAGATATGATTTTTTTGCAATGACTTCTTTTTTCCAGCCTGATGAAAAAGTGACAGATGGGAGAATAATACCAGACACACTGCCAGGAATCCAGTTGATGGTCTCAATGTATTTTGTGCAAGAAATATGTAGGGGAAACAAGTCCTACTGATGCTAGCTGGCCCCAGGACACCCTCTGCTACCTAAGGAACCAATTTTGCTAACCAGATCCCCTCCTTTGCAAGAGCTTCAAAGGTTCTCAACTTCCTCCTCCTATTGCAGCTCTCTTTCTCAAAGCAATCAGGTTTTATGTGGCCATTCCCTTCACAGTCTCGAGTGCAAAGAGCTGCTTGCAGGGATGCAATCTGTCCTGCAGCTCTTCTGAGAGCAGGTCACATCAGGAACTCGACAACACACTTGAACACACTGAGATGCCCTGATCAGCCTTTGCATCTCCAAATCTTCCAGTTTCTTTCTTACTTTCCTCCCCCTCCTCCCATCCCAGCTCTCTGCTCTTTGGCCATCTCCATCTAGCAGAGGTACCATCCTCTGGATGATCCAAAACTGCAAAAGCCTCCTTGCAGAGCCACTAACATGAAACCTCATGGGATGCATATCACCAATCCATGCTTTCTAATTCTCCTGCAAGAGTATCTAAAAGCCTAGAATGGTGTGCAGCAGCATCTCTTGCCCAGCAAGGAGCTCAGCACACAGCATTTCTAGTTTCAGGAGGCTGGACACACACATCCCCCATAGGGATGGCCACAGTGGAAAGAAATTCACCATGATTCCTCTCTCATAACACTTTTGAGAATGCCTTTGGCTGTAGCATGAACCATTTTAATATGGAAACAGCATAGACACAGTTTGGAAACAGATCAAGGAGTTGGGAGAAGCCACAAAGTGACCCATTCACAGGCAAAATGCATAACAAAGGCTTGGTCTATAGGCATCAGTGGCAAGAATCCAGTCTGTAAAAATCCAATCAATTTGTTTACTCATTAAAAGCTTTCATGAAGAAAATGATTTAATACAAACATTCAAGCTACTGACACAGATTAATTAGAAAACAACAACAGAATTCTGATTAAGGGCATAATATTTATTTGTCTCGTTTTCTTTGGACAAAAAGGAAAAGAAAACACGTGCAGCCAAGGGATTTTTCTGGGAGAATGGGCTCCTATGGTGATAAATAACAGCTAAATACATTGGAAGGAGCCACACCAGTGGCCAGAAAGGGCTGCAGATATATCCCTCGATCCTTGGGTGCTCTTGGCAGCAGTCCCCTATTAACACCAACTCTTTCCTATGCACCCTATGGCAGCTGTACCTACCTCTTTCCATTCCAGAACGTGCCTGAGGTCAGAGAAACAAGTCAGAGCAGCTCCATGCCTGTATTTCCCTGCTCTACAACATGCAGAGCCCTGAAGTCCTCATCCTTCCTCCGCACCCCAACCCCATCCATCCCCAAACCCAGCAGCCACCAATGCTGGAATACTCTCATCTCCTGAGCAGACACTGATCCCAAGACAAGGACAGAGAAATCACTTCTTGTTTGGTGAACTTTTGTCTCCTGTGCTTGAGAGACTGTCCTAATCTCCCCTGAACATGTTTTAGTGATAACATTTACTGCACTAGGACCAAAATGATTTTCTGTCACTTCTCATTCCAGTTCAATAAAAGTATAAGAGCTTTGTTTCTAACCTCTGTCATTTCTAATACAGTAAAATGGTTTAAAAAAATGTAAAATTGAGTTCCATTTCCTACCGGACCAGCAAGCCCACGTTAGTTTCACTCTGATCAAATCAAAGGGGGGACAAAAAATACCAAAAAGATGCATTGCTTTTGGTTATTTATTTTACCGAGGCATAAGGAAACAGTCAAAATTCTTATCTCATCAGATCAGGATGAGTCTTTCATCTCCTGCTTTGATCATTTTCACTCTGGAAGGGCTTAAGCAGAGAATGAAAGAGTTCTAAGATTCAACTGGGAGTGGGAGAAGATGTTCTTGTGGAAGATGAAAGCGAGGATTGAATTCCTTCACCTGCCACACCAAGACTTGCAGCCTGCATGGCACCCTCTGAAGATGGCACAGCATTTCCAGTTTGTTCACTGAAGTTGCTTAAATACAAACATTCTTTTCCCCAAAATCCTTTGTGTATATTTAAGGTTGCATTGGGGTTTAGGATGAGCTTTGGTGTGTGTTCTTCCCACTCCCTTTCTCCCAGGTAGCAACGAATCCATCCAACAGCTACAAGAGGAATCCCCTCAGAAGGGCAGCACTCAAAGCATAGGAAATAGCACAGAAAATACAAAGATCTGGGCTACCTCAGACCTTGAAGTAGAGAGGGAAGGAACACCTCCTGCCATATGATTAACTACCTTCAGCAAAACCAACTCAAAGGAATCCATGGAGAATTCTGATGCGATGTGTAGAGCAGGGAGCCAGCCCAAAGATATCCAATTTCCATCACAAAGCCAAAAGAACTAGCGCTGTGCTGCCAGGACTTTAACAAAAGCCATCCTATAAGCATTTCCCCCACATAGTTTGCAGCAAACCACCCACCTCTCTCACCTCATCGGAGCATATTTTGGGGCCAGACAGGAAGAAGCCACAGATTGGTTCCATTGGAAACACGAAACGCTCCTCGTGATCGTACAGCCTTTGAGGTTACATGCTCACCAAGCAAACATGAGCAAGTGTCACCTGTCTGGAAGGGTTTATGTGCTTTGCTCCTGAAAAACGTGCAAATCCCAGCCCCAGTTCATCAGTCTCAGAGCAGCTGCCTCCAAAGGGCCCCAATCGAACTTGCAACTCAACTGTATGAACAGATCTCAAAGGGTCACGAGGAAAAGAAAGTGGTTTTGTCACATTACAGAGGGAAATTGAGTCACAGCCTTCGCCAGAATGCTTCCTTCCCAATGAGAACCCACTGTGATTTCTGCCTCCAGCCAGAGCTAACATTCCCCAGCTCTGGGGCCAAAAGGAGCAGCACCTTCTGCTGCCTCCCACAGAATGGGGTTAAGGCTTCACCTTCAGGAGAACAGCATGTGCTGTGCTGAGCTCTTGCACTCAGAAGCCATTGCCTGGAAACAGCAATGCTGCTGGGACCGACTGAGCTGGGACTGCTCCCTGCAGGAGCCAAAATCCAGCCAGGAAAGTCACCAATTCCATCAGTGGCACAGAAATGCAATTAAGACACAAAACGACACCCAACCTTCATCCCACAGGGTGAGCTGGCCAGCCAACGTGCACCTCTTTGCCACATCCCAGCGCTGATGGATTCAAAGCAGATCCATTTGAGGCTGGAAGCAAAATGGCTTTCTGAGATCTTACGGTCTGTATTACGCCAGGGGTCAAACTTGATGGATATAATGGTCTCTTTGCAGCTTTAGCATCTATGCAGCCTAAACCCCACTTTCCTCTCAGACTCCATTTCAGCAGGAACCATGCAATGAAGTCAGGTTTCAATCAAATTTCCGGCATTTTCTCGTCCAATTAAGGACACTAATATCACCACAGCTGTTATATTAGATATACCAAGACAGCCTAATTTGTTTGGTGCACAATACTCGCTGCTTTTTAAATGTTTGCAAGAAAAAAAAAAAAAAAGAAAAAAAAATCAATGCTATACGAGATTTCAAGCACAGGAAAAAGAGAAAGGAAGGTTGAGGAGCTCACCATTAGCAGAGCCTCCTACAAACCAGTTCAAATGCATTTCCTAGCTAAATGCTACAGAAGCAGCAGCAGATAGGCAGAGACTCTGGTTACACAATTTCAATCATTTACAGTCCTCAGGTTTCAGATTAACAACGCATTCACCAGGAAATGGATGGTGAAATAAGGGGTAATTTTATCAGCTGGAATGGAAATGATGGGAATTACTGAAAGGAGCCAAAGCCAAACGGCACCAAACTGCATTACTGGCAGAGTGAGGGGCTGCATCCAGCCCAGGTATAAAAGCAGGTAGAATGTGATAACAGCTGAATTGAATTTGTTCCCCTGAATGCAAAGAATTCCTTCCTCATCTCTCTCCAAAGGAAGGAGGGGGGAAAAAAAAAAATCCCCTACTGAGATTACAGAATAAATTCAGACCATCTTAACTAAAACTCTGCCAGGCCTTAATAAGAAGTTAGTATTCCGTTGGAGTGTTGGTAACAGGAGGAATGCCTCTCTGCTCAGCCCCAGTGTTAATGTGCTGAGCTCAATTATCCGCCCATAAGGTCACATCCTTAAGTTCTTTTCATCTTGGTATTGCACATAATTCAGCATAATGAGCTACAGACAGTGAATGTACGCTAATGAAGCAACAATTACCCCCAAATCATGTTTTCTTTAATTTAAACCTCCAAATTTCTAGAAGAGAGTCGAAATTGAAGCAGTAGATGGCAGTTAATACACCCAAGATTACTACAACAAGCCAAGTTTTGGATGCACTTCCATTTGTGAACCATTTGCGGCCCCATAGCAGCAGCTGATGTCTAATGCAATCCTGCAGCATGAAGCTCAAACCAAGGATCCAAGCAGCAACAGTTCAGCTGTGCTTGTAAACCAGTAAAACCAGCAGCTCAGTGATGCAACAGCACACACAAGCCACACACTGCCACAGCTTGCTGAGATTTGCAGCACAACCCCAGGATCCCCACACAGGATCAGCCCACGTTGGATTTATCCTTATGCTTCTACTTGTGACCGTGCAAATTGCAGGTAGAGCTGCAGGGCTTACTCTGGATTTCCTAGTGGGTGTATATGAGAAACAGCATGAAGCCCTTTTCATCTCTGCTTTGGTATAGGACAGGTCTGCCTTGCAGGAGCCAGGAGTTGGACTCAGTGATCCTTATGGGTCCCTCCCAACTTAGGAGTCTCCTCTTAGCACCACTACAAGGAAAAAAATACTAAGAATTCGTATCTATCAGTGCAAACTTGCCTTCCAGGAGGGAGTTTAAACAACTCCCTGCCTCTACAGAGATGGAGGTACTATTTATCTCTGTATTTGTAAGTAAATCCCATTCTCCCCATCTCACCCCCTGCCATCCTAACTGCTCTAAAAGTGTCTAAATGCTGAGGTGAGGTCATTTAACAGCAAGATGACACCTTTTTTCCTTGCTGCTCTTGCCAAAGGACAAGAACAGGTCTGTGCTCCTGAGCAGAGCCATGTATCAGATTCATTCCAGGTGTTGGACATCTGCTGCTCGCTCTGCAGCTGCCTCTGCTAAGACATAAGAAACAGCAGCAATCTTCCCAAGGAACAGCTTGAAACAAACCCTCAGTACCAACCGACCTTAAACAGAAGCAACTGACAAGCTCTGGGGTTTCTGGAAGATGAGTACAACTTCACTCTGGCACGGCATCCTCCCCCTGCCCTCCCTCAATCCAGAGCTGCTTTTTTAGCAAGTTCTACCCATCACACTTCGCTTTTCCATGCAGCATCAGAGCAGCATCCTCAGCCTTTGGTCGAGGCACTGATGCTGCTGACACTGTCCTGTTGGGGACCACACCTCCAGCTGCACTCTATGACTTGTCTGATGGATGCAGTTGGAGAAAGCAACAAAAGTAGAAGAGATTATTAACATAAGAAAGAAAATAGGAAAAAAAATGATGCATACATTGCCAGGTTTTGCATCCGAGATCAGAAAGTGGAATAGGGTCCAAGTTTGCAAAGAGAGGAGGAAACCAAAGGAAAACACCACTTTTTTTGTTGTTTTGGTGGTTGTTTTTTTTTCTCCCCAACACAACACTATGTTTTAAATAACCAAATGGTTTCTGAAAGTAAAACAGCACGGGGACTCATAACTCAGCTGCATGGTGACA
The DNA here is from genome assembly GCF_026119805.1 of Tympanuchus pallidicinctus. NCBI lineage: Eukaryota > Metazoa > Chordata > Aves > Galliformes > Phasianidae > Tympanuchus > Tympanuchus pallidicinctus. The sequence continues at coordinate 1,670,684 of NW_026294757.1, forward strand.
GCTTTCCCACAAGCACCGCAGCAGCGCCTCCAACACAGCAGAAATACCTTTGAGTGCCTCAAAAAACATACATAACCTGCAAATACAATCCAGCCCCTACCTACCGCACTTCTCCTGGCGAGAGGGGAACAATATATCCTCTCAGGTAGCACGTGGAGACAGAGCCCCAGCACTTGTTCCTATTACAGCCATCAGGGCCCTCCTGATGGGGGACTGTTACGAGGCCATGGGGAGAGCTGCCATACAAAGACCTGAAGTTAAAGGAACGCTTATGAAAGAAGCTCAGGATAATCAGCTGAGATGAAGCTCTTCCCTTTCAGAGACTGCACGTCTCTCCCTGGTAGTTCAGCAGTTTACTTATGTCTGTGATGAACCCAAACAATGAAACCCTACACTGCGTTACGCAGCGCTTCCTGAGCACGACTGCTGCTGATTTCCTGAGCAGCAGCCCACGAAGCCACAGGAAGCCCCAAAGGGACAGACCTGTGCTCCCCACCAGGAGCAGGGCTCGCACAGAGCCTTTCAGATAAAAAGAGAGTCATCATTACAGTCATCTCCCACCACAAATCATTGCCTTAATGGCTCAGGGCAGAAGAAGAGCGTTTGTATGCTGCTCTTCTCACCATTTCCAAATGCCACCGAGCAATAAAACACAAGGAGGAAATCAGCAGTGCCCTGTGCTCTTTGCTATGGGTCTCACTTTCCCCTCTGCACTTACTGGCAATCTGTTTCGATAAGCAGCGGGGCTGGGGCCCATATCTTGATCTGAACATCCAGGAAGGATTTGTGCATCACATCCCCTCCTGATGCTGAGGCTGTTTCCCCACATCTCCTGCTCGTTGAGATGCTGCTTTTGGAAGCTTTATGCCAAATTGTATTTTCTTAGGCTGATAAAGAGATAAAAGCAAAGGCTAATCCCATGATTCAGAACCCAGCGTTTGCCCCAGGACTCTTTACAAGGGTAGATAATGGTAGAATAAGGGGGAATGGTTTTAAACACCTCCAAGGATGGAGCACCCACAGCATCTCTGAGCAACCTGTTCCAGCACCTCACCACTATCAGTAAAAATCTTCCTCCTGACATCTAATCTAAGTCTCCCCTTCTTTAGTTTAAGGTCAGGTTGGATGGGGCCCTGGGCAGCCTCATCTAATACTTGGATCTAGTGGTTGGTGGCCCTGCCTGTGACAGGGAGTCGGAACTTGATAGCCCTTGGGGTCCCTTCCAACACAAGCCATTCTATGGTTCTGACTCCAAAGGCTGCTCCTTCTCTAACAAGTCACCAGAGCTGCACAGGATCTCCATGAAGCCAGAGGTCCCCTGGGGTGGCCATAGCAGCATCCTCCCCCACTGCTCAAGGGCCAGAAAGTTTACCAAGGACTTCACACACTTATCAGCTTCCATGACACTGGTTTTAAAACTCATTCAAGACAGACCTAGGGTTGGATCATACAAAAATATATCATTTCTAAGGTTGTATCTGCAGACCATTGGGAATAAATAAAAGCCTGCCTTAACACCTGAATACTTCAGATTCACAGTCCTGCTAACTTCACTCTTTCCATCCAAGGTCACTACCTGGCAATGTCTCAGAAGCCACACCAGCCCTCTGCACCCACACCAAAAGGTTCCTCCCCAGCACTACAAGGCACCCCTGGACACACCTCTTCTCCTTTAGATACACCACAGCCCTATTTCCAAAGGCTTCCATCTTCTGCATCCCGTTTGTTTCAATTATTCAGGACAACCCAGGCTGATAATTACACAGTCCCGTGTTGCTGAGTAAAACTGATGCATAATTAGCCAGCAGGAAAGATCGATTAAGATACAGCAGGGCATCTTGCAAAGTTCTTCAGTGGGACTGCAGGGAATAGGAGCTGGCTGTGCCCTTCCAAAGGATAAAATTCTCTGCATCTCAGGGACTTGACAGCAGTTTTATTTAAACGGGATGCTTCCATCAGTCAGCCAGCCCGAGTTTTATTGTCAGGTCTTAACTTCAAATGACACAACTCATATCTTTTAACTAGAGCACAAACACCAAGCTATACATCACATTTCCAGCCAGAAATATAATGCAGCTGAGGCTCCAAGTTGCACTTAAGCCTCCAGCAACATGTTTTCTATTTTATGTCCCTTGATTTTCCCATAGCACCACAGCACAACCTTTGTCTGCTTTGCTCTCGAATCCAAATGACGCTGCTCCCATTCTCATTGCAGATTTGAACAAGGCTGAGGTCAGCAGATTTGGGAGCACAGTTCAGAGATTTAACTTTGGAAGTCATCTTCTCTCCTTTTGCAATGGGGGTTTGGGCTCAGGAGCCACACATGGAATGGATGCTTTCAGCAGCAAGCCAGCAGTGTGAGCCTTTGCTCACTGTATTGATTTATCCACATATCTCAGCATCAAGTAATGGATTTTCCCCTTCCATACGCAAAATCCTCAATAGCACCACAGTGGAGGAAGAAGAGCATCAGATTCATATGCAAAGAGCTGTACAGATGCTGCCCAAGTCACGTTTTCTGCCTTAAGGAACAACAGATTCCAAAGGCAGGCAACGATAACTCTGCAGACAACCAAATATAACCAGCTGATGTAAATAGAAGGACACAGCATACTCTCAATTATACCAACTTCTAAATGCCCATTATCTCTCAAACCATGGGCCAATTATCCTCTTTCCTGAATACAGCATGCAATATGCAAAAAAAAAAAAAAAAAAAAACCCCAAATTATGAGAGTTCATTAGAAGACAGACATAGACAACACATACCTGGCTTTGGCTTGCTGGAAGCCATAGAGAATTGTGTTCCTCTGCTCCCTTGCTCTAGGGCTCAAGTTTTCGTTCTGCAGTCCATCCACCAGGAAGCACTCAGCATCTGAGTAAAGGGAAAGAAACAAGTTAAAGCCAATGGGCAGCTGAAGGTACCAGTCCTTGGTGGAGAACAGCATCAGCATCTCAAGGATCAGAAAGCCCTGGTGCAGATTTGAGGAAGACAGCCTGTCAGCCCACCACGAGACACTGGGACTCACGGCTTCCAGTGGGTCTGTCCCCTGCTGACAGCCAGCAATAAAAGAGTTGGCTCTTTTGGCAAGGTCAGAAGCCTTGCTTGAACACCACTCTTCTGCCACATGCATTCTCTTCACTCATTAACCACTGCCTTACACTGTTGTGGGCAGCACCCAACACCTCCCATATACCTCTCTGCTTCCCCAAACCCTAAAAATGTGCTGCTATGAAAGCCTTAAGGGCTGCCATTCAGAGAAGTATCCAAAACGCTTCTAATGCAGTGGATGCCTGACACCCAGCACTTCAAGAAAATCCCAGCTGGTGGCTTTCACTAGGAGAACCTTCCTAAGGAGCAGGCATTGAACACCAGGTTGTTGTGCTCTCACCCACATACAGATATATCACACCACGTGCTTTGCTAATGCTCAGATACACTGTGCTTGCCCAACAGAACAGCTTGGCAGAAGTAAATATGGTACTCTCTCACTTGGAAAGCACAGCTACACATAGAAATCTAACCTAAACTGAAAGGCAAAGAGACAACAGGTAGATTAAGTGCCTTCTATTTGGATGAATATTTATACTCCTTACAGAAGCCTCTTAGAAAAACAAAACACTTCCAACCACACCTGCTCTGTAAATGAAAGCATCATCACCCCTGTATTCCAGCAGCTTTACTGCTGCTTTCCTCTAGCAAAGATTGGCTTCAAAGCTGTGGTGCTGTACACCCCCAGCCCTCTCCAACCTTTAATTCATGCCCCATACTGTGACACTAATGTCAGTTTAATATCCTGCTTGCAAGACTTGCAGCTCCTTATGCTTCAGCTGCCGGAACGGCAGCCAGCACTGCTCAGCACGCCCCAGGAACCTTTACAGCTCCTTAACAAAACAGTTCCTCTACCTGCAAGCACAGAAGATCAAAGTGCCACAGGAGAAATGAATATCTTGCCCTGCTAAAGTCGTGAGCTCTTATTTTCACCACCTGCCTGTGACAAATGTAAGAAAGGCTGAGAGCTGGAGGGAAAAGAGAGAAACATCTCTCTGAAGTGAAGGACAGAAGCAAGCTGTGTGCTCAGGGAGTGGGGCAGATGTGCATCCCCACAAACAGGGCTCCCTTCCCACTTTGTCTTTGCAGTGATGAAGAGGAACAGAGAGACGCAGCGCTGGGCACGGCAGCAAGGGGAAGGAGGAGCAAAGCCAGATCATGACAGTGCTTTCTGCAACCCCTCTGCTCTCATTTCTGGGATTGTTCAGCTGAAAGCATCACTTCCCATTGGAGCACTCAGCGAAAAGCCCACTTTAGCCAAATTCAGACTAGTCCAGGTCACTGTCAGCTCTCTCCTAACAGTGATGCTCTCAGCACATGGGAAGCAGAGATGAACCACCTGTGCCTCGTTGCCTGCAGCCCCACACTACAGCCACCACCTGTGGCCGAGAAACAGAGCCTGAAGCACAAAGACAGCACTGAGGACATCCAAGTGCCCTAATGCATCCCCTCTGATGACAGCACATAGCTGGCACATCTCTGCTGAAGGGTAGGAACACAAATTCACAGTGCTGCCCTAAACACACACCTACATCCAGCAGCAGTCTCAGCAGCTGCAGGAGCACAGAGGCATCAGGTCAGAACATCCTGGCTCTGCCTGGTATCCCACTGAGGCTCTGCTGGATCTTTTGCTTCATTTAAATTTCATTTTCAGCACATCTCCACACTTTTTTTAATTCCCCCTCCAGGATACAGCACCAACTTATGGCAAACCAACAGTGCTAAACTTGCACTGCTTACAAATAACATAAGAAATAACCAAGGACACGTATCTAGGCACAAAAACATGCCTTGCTCTGAGAAGCTTACTATAAGAATAGATGAAGGCTGAGGGGACAGTTTATTATGGACAAATCTGCTTTAAGACAGCACTATAGAGATCAGTCAGCAAGAGAAACCCTTGCAGGCTGCAACAAGAGCAAATGAGAGCTGCAAACTGGACCAACATCAGCTGTTCTTCTGCCCTTTTAAAGCACAAAGCAGCTCCACAAGTATGCCATCAGCTGCAATATGGTATTTACTTGCTGCCATGTCAGCACAGATCAGCTGCTGGATAAGTTATAGCAGAGCTGTGGTCCCTCCTGCAAAGCAGGCAGAGCCCTTTCAGAGCCAGCCACGATGTTTATAGCACCAGGAAATGAAAAAGAAAGCCTAACCATAAACTCTCCAAGTGGATCAGGAAGAGCAATATGTAAGCAGCTCCGGAGTAAATCACCCCAATGTTAGTTTTACTGCTTGTCAGTAACGTTATATTCTTGATGTTTATAGATTGCTCTCTGTGATCCACTCCGAAAGTTTACAGGACTCTCCCTTTCATTTCCTGCAGCTTCCAAAGGTAAGAGAGGGGAAAAAAAATAAAACAGTTGAGATTTCATCAAGTGCTTCAGGAGAGTTTCTAGAGGCAATTGCAGGCATCCACTTTAATCCCACACGCAGTGCACAGCATTGTAAGAATTATGTCACAGCCACCCGAGTCCGGGGAGTAAATAACCCTTTAATGGCAGCACTAAATCTTTGAGTTAATCATCACTCAATGAGCAGAGCTGAAAGGTATGTAGAGGCCGTGTACGTCTCTCCCATGCCCACAGCCAAACACTTGTTGCTCTTTTCTACTCATCTGCCATCAGAAAGCCAACTCAGAACCTCAACACCAAAGCAATGGAAGCCAGTGCTGAGCTAGCTGCTCTGCTCTGTCACTGCTTGCTGCTTCACACAGTCCTTCCTGCAGTTTCCCATCCTATCAACAGAGTGCAGACACCTCAAGCATCCGTGAGACTGCATTAATGTTTCCAGGATGCTAACAAGACAGCTGGGGGGTCAGAATGCTGCACCAGCACTGCCTGGAACCCAACAGCCCCACAGAACACAGCACTTGTTTGTTTATTTTTAAAGCAGCACTAAGGCTGCTCACCTTGAAGGCAGCAGCTCCTGGCTCTGCTATGCTTTGCAGATGCAGTCGCACTCCCACGGGGCAGCATCTCTTCTGTCCTCTCTGCTGCCCAAACTCTGCTAGAGAAGGGCCCTTCAGACCCCCCCCCTCTGGGATGAAGAGGTTGGGCAGGGCAGAGGAAAACACAGTCAGGCTGCCTTTAGCTTCTATAAAAACAGAGCAGAAGCCCTGGATTTGTCAGATACACCACATTTTTAAGAACCTCTGTTTCAGCCTTTAGAAGGAATCTGTGCAAAACAAAGAGAAATACCCTGAGCTTCCCTTTGTCTGAAGCAGGACTGAAACCTTGTGCAATTAATGACAACTTGAGCTGCTTATTTGTGATGTGGAACCGAGTAATAAAACTGCTGCAACCACATCTATTCATAAACATAAGGCAATCAGCATTCAGAAGCACTGCAGCACTGCAATGTAGAGAAGATAGCCATGGTATATCAGCTTTCAACCACTGCAACCTCAGAGATGGCTTCTGTGATAACAGCAGGGCTGTTGGGAGCCAGTCATTGGCTACTGGCCTTTTGGGCACCTTACATACAGCCCTCCACTATGGAACAAAGCTTAATATAAGGAAGCAGGCATTATAGCCCATGCACCAGTATGCACTGGCTCTTCAAGTTGTAATTTTTACTTTAAACACAAGAATTCTTATTGTAATGCAGTTTGAAAACCTGATGAGCTTAAGCTCCTTTGGTTCCTGCATAGCAAGAAACCTTCCCAGCCCCTGGAAGGCCTCGAGACTGTACAGATTGTTAAGACACAGCAAGTTTGATACAGAGGTATGTGACATGCAATTAATCTCCATTCATAGCCTGCTCTACTTGTCAGCAAACAAAGGCTGTGCTTTAGAAGGAGATCTGAAGCCTTCAATTAAAAACAGTCAGCTAACAAGAAAATAATCTAAGTTAAAGGAAGGTGGCAGGTGCAGAAATGAGTTGTTTACAGAAGCGTCAGCAGCGAACAATAAAGCGCTGCACATCAAAAACGGGAAAGGGCGAACTTCACCAAAGCCCCCACGATTAAAAAGCAGAGGGGAGAATTCACACCTACATCTGGGGGAAGAGACAGTGCATTTGGGAAGGAGCTTCGATGGGCTGAGAGGCTGTGTGCTCTGACTGCTGGGACTGGAAGGAACTCAGAGTTGGGGTGACTTCAGGGAGACCTCATAGTGGCCTTCCAGTACTTGAAGGGAGCATACAGACAGGAGGGGCAATGGCTGCTCACAAGTGAAAGGACAAGGAGGAATGGCTTTAAACTGAGACAGGGGAGGTTGAGGTTGGATATTAGGAGGAAGTTTTTCACCCAGAGGGTGGTGATGCACTGGAACAGGTTGCCCAAGGAGGCTGTGGATGCCCCATCCCTGGTGCCATTCAAGGCCAGGCTGGATGTGGCTCTGGGCAGCCTGGGCTGCTGGTTGGTGACCCTGCACATAGCAGGGGTTGGAACTAGAACATCATTATGATGCTTTTCAACCCAGGCCATTCTATGATACGATGGACTGGTGCTGTCAGGAGATGAGCAACAGGAAACCAAAGGTCACGAAACCTCGAGACAGAGCAGGTCAGACTCAAACACAACAACTCAGAGCATGGAGCAGCAGAATGCAAACAACTCCTTCCCATCACCCTGCCTGCACCTACAGCAGCAGGACGTGCCAGCAACATGCACACATGCAGCAATGGGCCAAGGCTGCTGCTTCAGCCTGCAGTGCTGCTGCTCAGGCTTTACATACAGGGAGGTCAGCAAGAGTCAGCAGGGCAGGGGGAAGTCAGCATGCGAGCAGAGGTGACTGCAAAAGAAAAGGCAATGCTAGAGAGAAAAAACCACCAACCCTGAGTATGGGTTCCCCTGTTTGCATAAATTTGCTGCAGAAAGAAACAGTCACCAGTTTTTTTTCACCCCTGTGCAGAATTAATTCTTGGTTGCAAAGCACGGTTGGCAGATGAGGTGAGCCCAGTTTCTGCAGTGCTGACCCATTGCTTCAGTGGGAAGGGGTCAGGTTTACAGAAAAATCAGGAAAACTTGCAGAACTGCCCAGAAGCTCCATTTCCTGCCTACAGGAAAGCAATGCTGCCACCATCACAGCTTCTTCCCTTGGATGTGAGGCCTCAGGAGGTCACCTTCACTTCAGCAAGCAGAAGCAAAGCTTGAAGCTGACACTGCTTTCTCAGTCTATCTCCATTTTTGAGCAGGGTTGAATCTCTCCTGTACCCTCACCACAACCAGCTTGCTCTGCACATCCCCAAGGATGCATACAGCACTGCACAACATCCAGAACCAGGACGTAGCACTACCACAGCTGCAGCAAAAGCCTGGGGGGAAGGAGCAGGGGGGGAAGGGAGGGTGTCTCATTGCAGCACACAAGTTTATTCTACCCTGTGCGCCTGCCCCTTCGGCTCACCCCAGCAAAGCACACACAGTGCTTTAACAGAAGGCACGTGGTGGGGACATCACACCAGAAAACACCCCTCAACCTCACCCATGCTCTCCTCCTCTACAAACACAGCTTCTGGAACCACCAGAGAGCTGCTCCTCTCTTAACACAGGCACAGACCCACCTGCCAACTCCTGGTATTCTGACAACACTGAGCACCAGGACAAGCAGCCACATCCCCTATGCTTCTCTCATCAGAATTAGCGATATGAAAGGCACACACACAACCTGAGGACCACAAAGCCATCCATCAGCTGTAGAGGAAAAGTAACTCCTGTAGACCTCCCACTCCCCTCTCTAGATCAACACAATGAGATGCTAAAGGCCTTTCAGGCTCTTTCTCTGCAACGACTGCAGGGGATTTGCTGTTAAACAAGAGAGCAGCAAGGAGGAATTGGTGGTTACCTTCAAGGAGTCTTTGAATGTCCTCTGGGATCATGGCCCTGCCACCTCCTTTCCACCAGTCAAAACTGATGGTGCTGCTCCGGTCCCTCAGCTGCAGGGACAGAACGAGAAAGGAAGCAGAGGGGGTGGGGACGCCCCAAAGAAGGTGGAAGGAACCGCAGAGCTCTGCTCAAACGCCTCCTCCTCCTCTTTCAGCCTCACGAGATGCAGTCAAGGTGCTGAGCTCCTCCATCCGTGCTCCGCACAGGTCGAGCTCCACTCAACTAACTGCAAAAAGCCCAACCCCACCCCCCAGCAACAACACAGCTGATAGCGAGCTCCCTCCATTAGCATTTTAATCAGGTGGCAGTTAGGCGAGCATCTCCTTCATTAGCGCACAATTCAGCGCACCTGCTGGCACAGCAGAGCCAGAGCTGTACGGCCTTTGCTTTAACCCCCCTGTGCCGAACCCCCAGCACAACAGGAGATGAGGGTTGGGTCTGTTCCAAACAGAGGCAGACCCCCTTCCCCTAATGCCCAGGAGGAGAAGCAGCGCTTGCCTGTTTTGCAATTAAACATCCCCACTTCCTACATCCTGCGTAGGAAGGGGATAGAGAGTAATAGCCGCTCATATTTCAATCTTGCCCGGAGAAACAGGAGGGTTGTGCACTTTAACTTGCTTTTGACAGTCAATAAGTGCAAACTGCACTCTGCAAAACAGAAGTGGCATTGCATTAGATTAACCTGCAGTCCCACATCCGCTCCTCTGCTACACAAATGAATTAATGCAGGCCGGCTATGGGGATATACTGCTAATATTTTCCATCCTCGTATTCCCAAATTTTGAACCCAAGTGCAGCCTTCTTTATCTGAAGCTCACCAGCAAGAAAACCGCTCAAATGATTGCAGAGTTCTTTTAGGTTGGGACAGCACCTCTATGAATAACAGCAGTGAGAATGGATGGCATTGGGGGAGAGGTGAAGGTGCTGTGACCAGAGGCATGTCCAATGCCACTCCAGACCACACAAGTTTCCTATTCTGTGTACAAAATTCACTTGATTTTCATCCTTTCCCTTTTACTTTGGGTGCTGCTATGTGAGCTTGCACACACTGACAGCAGTTTCGCAGCACATCCTTGCTTTTGGGATGCTGCGTGCAAGAAATTGCTCTGCAGCGGGACTGGATGCAGCATGGAAAACATTGCTGCCATTCAGAGGGCCTTGCACAGGAGATTGGCTTGCTGGAATGCATCTCCATCACAGACAGGAGTCTTTGCCATTACATCTGCTAGTCAAGCAGGGTTTCATGAGGCAGGATTGGGAAAAGTGAGAGTCTCCAGTGGGAGCAAAATGTGAATTTCTCTTAGCTGCCCACGGCTCCTGGCAGCCGTGAACTGCTGTGATCATATGCAAGGAATGGTAATGCATGCAGGTGGGTGTACAGTAGATGGATTTGCATGCTTGTTCTCACCTGGAGGTGTTTAGGGATAAATATTTAAATGTTTCTCCATAGAAATCCTCCTCAGTTCATTACAGACTGCAAATAAACAGCAGCTGCTTGCTGCGAGCGACTAACTTTAAAAACGAGTTTATAAAGGGATGAGCTGGGTCCCGTAGATGGAAGAAACTGCCTTCAGATATGCCAGAAAGATCAATGAAACCTGATCGATGCAAATCTCAGAAGGAAAAACATTCCTGCAACTGCAAAGAAAAGGATCATCTCACGGGTTTTCTGCATATCTGTAGCTCTGAAAGCGTGGTGCAAAGAGTGAATTAGACAGCCAGTGAGCCTTGCCCAAGAGATAAACCACTTTATCATATTTAGGGGATGGGGGAAGTTCTTCCTCATGTCAAACGAGCAGCGGGTTGCTTTGCAGGTGTTGTGGTGGGGCTTCGCCTTCCTTTGCTGCCTGGGTTGTGATCACTGCATGAAAGCGTGTGGGGATTTCACCCACCACATTTCCTGTTGCAGCGTTTACCTCAGCAGCAAAGCTTTAGCTCTGTTCTGCTCAAACGCATTGCTCCGGTGATTTTTGGTCTTTCGCTGCAGATCTTGAGGTTATCATAGAGCTCTGAGTGTAGTGTGGAGATGTCCTGGGTGGTCTTGGATTGCACATCCATCCCACGGCCTGGAGACAGAGCTCAGCACCTCGGATGTCCCCCTCAGGCCCTATCTGAAGATTTTGTTAAGACAATACTGACCATGCAGCAGATGTTGCTAAAATTGAATCCATTTTACCATGGAGTCTCAGCTGCCACGCAGATGTACGTGCTGTTACTCACAGCCTTCACACCATGCACAAGCACAGCCAACACTGCTGTTCAACCTCACCCCTCTGCAGACAGAGCCAGGCAGTGAGTCCCCAATAAATGACCTTTTTCTTTCCCTTGCCACTTTTCTTTGTGGATAGGCTACAAATTCTGTTCGGTGGTCAGCTGGGAAGGAGATGAGGGGGTCTGGCAGTGGCTGGCAGCTATCCCTGCATCACTGCTCTGTAGCATCACGCTTTGCGGGCTGTGGGTGTAAAGCTGCCTCACTGCATGATGAAAGCTCCACCTGCATCATTTTCGGCCTGAAGTTCAGCAGACAGGGCTCTCTCCTAATGGTATTCTGTTAAATGGACAAATTCCTTTCAAGGCTTGTCTTGCTTTGAAATCCAGTTTCTCAGGAAGCCAGATGTTTTTGCGTGTAGCTATGGAAACAGAGCAGGGAGGAGCTGAGCAATGCAGGTAAAATGGGAGAGTGGGAAATATGGAAGGATCTGGAGGGGTTGGCAGGAGCTGTGTCCCTGCAATGGGCTGCTGGGCGCAGTGCAGTGCCTGTCAGTGCAGGTGAGCAGCCAGCTGGTGTGTCACAGGACCTGGAGAGGAGCTGGATGCACACAGCCAGGAGATGCGGGCTCCTCGGTTTCCATCTGCCCCTTTTCTGCTCTTCCAGCACATCACCATTCTCTCAGCCTTCCCCTCTGCCATTCGGAAAGGTTAACGACAGAAGGGTAACAAGGTTAAACCGCAAAGCCTCGCCTGATAACAGCCCTTTCAAGCAGCTGCGCTGAAATTAATCTGAAACTTTTAGTAATTAGATAAGATAAGGATGTGTGCATGCTCACGCAGGCACACGCTGACCCTGGGACGCCCATTCTACAGGGGGGGGTGGAGGATCACAGGCTTCATTAAACGGGATCAGGTCATTTATTCACCTCTTCTGGCACTGCAGCACTGGAGATACATTTCCAGCCTCTTTATTCATCCTGCTGGCTCTCCGTGGGTAGTACACTCACTTGCCCTTTTGTCCTCCCTTTCCGGTGCTGTGGCTGCTGCCAATTCAGAGCAGACTCTCATTCTTGCTCTTTCAGAACAGATGCCAGTCCATCTATTTCTGTATCACAGCTCCTGCCATTGCAGGTCAAATTGTTGGACCACTGGGTGTCATTTGCTGCCTCTGACAGTGACCAACAGCTCAGTAAAAATAAAAAGGGAATCTTTCCAATCTGGTCATTCACCTGACTGCTTGAATAATTTCTCCTGGTTTACTAATCAGCTGTGCCATGCTAATGCTCTGCTGTAATCCCAGAGTTTACATGCTTACGTCGGTTTCATTGCCCAACAGCTCGTGTATCTTCCTTCTCGTGTGACTAAGTCATTCAGTTAAAGGTTGGTTACAACCCTCATAAATCATCTCTCCTTTCTGAAGGCTAAGTGGTCTTCCCATGTCCACACTATTTGGCTCTGCACCTCTGCTTCACGAGGGCTTGCAGGTGACCGTTCATCAGTTTCTGAAGCCAATGAGAAACAAAAATATGTCAGCAGCTGCAGCTCTCTCTGACTTATGGCAAACTGATCTGGTTCCAGTGCAAATCTAAATTACCGGACCTTGCTGCTGGCATAGACTGCCAGATTCTGGATTCACTTACCTCCTAGACGTGCTGTATTTTCTGTGTTGTGAAGGCTTCTTGGAAGCAAGCAGATGTGTTGAGATGTATACATTAGAATGTATAGAGCGTAATCGTTTCTGGTAACAGCAGTGCATTTCAATAGGACCCCACTGGCATGTTCCTCCTGTGCCTCTGCGGTGGAGGTGACACGTGGCAAGGATGTGCAAGGACTCCTTTCCTGGGTGTGCCCAGGATGGTTGGGGTGGAGGTGGTCCGAAGGCATCTCCCAACATCTGTGTTCTGATGCTACAGCCAGGTGTGGGGAACGGGTTGCACTGCTTAAATCCCAAGGAGCCTTTTGTGGCCCCTTGGAAAAGCTCATCAGCATCGGGAAAAGGACAGTCTGTGAAGGGGAGGATGAGAAAGATAGGAAGGGAGAAAAGAGCACTGAGCTGAGCTCTCTTGGAGGCTGCTGCTCCTCGGGCTGACGGATGGGTTTCAGTTTAATGCAAAGGTGATATTGATCCCTTGCTGTTTGGTTACAATGTGTGATGGAGCTGCCCTCTGCCCTGTAGATGTGTTGCAGCACCTTTTCTCTTTCTCCCAACCCTCATCAAACTACTTTAATGACTCTTTTATTGACAACACCAAGTCTTAATGAGGAGGACTGCCACACACTTCATTAAGGCTGCAGAGGGGACGCTTCCTACAAGCAGCCAGCACCAAGGACTGCCAGCAGGGCTGAGGGAAGGGGATGGAGTTAAGGGAGGGTATAAAATTCTCCAGAGGAGGGAGAACTCCCTGTCTGCTCCAGAGAGAAAACAAAGATTTAGGACAAAAGCCCACGTTACCTGAGAAGCAGTGGGTTGAGAAGGAGAGATCTGTCCTGGGGAAAGGTCCAGGTGGACATAGGGGTTGTAATGTTAGAGCTCTGTGAGCATTTCCATTTGGGGCGAAGATGAGATATGATAAAATGTTGGGTGGCTTGTGGCTAAAATGAACCTGGATGCTATTTCTCAGTTTAATGGTAACACTGCCATGCAAGGTGGTGGTGGCAGCGTGTGTCAGGCATGCTGAGCAGCAATACAGACAGCAACAGAGCTCTGGCTTGTAGTCTGCCAACCAGTGGTACATAGCTGGGTCACCAGCACTGAGATCCGGGCTGTCAGCTCAGAAAAACCAGCTCAGAAATATCTGTGTAAGCATCAGCCACACCATTGCACTTCAGGGTCTTGAGATGGACTGTGAGACTTCAGATTAAAACTGGTCCATCTGTTCTGTGATGTTTTCTTCATTCTGGGAAGAAGAAGAAGAAAAAAAAAAAGAATCTTTTGCCTTAAAGCAGCACAAAAGGCAGACTTGGATTTGAGGCTCTGGATTGAAAATACACTCAGATATGATGTTCTAATGTAGTCGTGCTTCTGCATTAGCATCCATAAATCTCCATCCATCACACAGTTCTATTTCAATTATTGAGCCAATTTCCAGACACTTTTATGATGTATTGTTTGATTTTATTAACTGGAGTGAAGGTTTAAACTCACTGAATTCCCATAGTAATCTTGCCCTGTAACCCTACCCACCTTATCAAATCTTGCTTAATGAAATGCAGGCATCTGTCTTAATGGCTTTCAAACTACGCTATGTAGACTGACCCAGATGTTAGTTCATAAATAGGAATATTTAGAGGTGTTAAACAATGTAGCTGGAGACAGAGGTAGGTCCCCGAAGTGATCTTTTCTCTTATGAAGAAATCAGTGGTATGGGAGAAGTTCCTATAAATCTTTGTGAAGAAAAATGAGAGCCAGGCGCCTGGGGAATGGAAGCTCATACTGCAAAAAGCACAGCAATAGGTTTGGTCCGAAAATAATCTCTCGAAGAAAATGATGATTTGGGTGGAAATTTAAAAATCAAACTCGTTTGACTTACGACAAAAAGATTCGCCTCAACTCTTTTGCCTGGGGACCGCAGTCGTTCTGCTTGGTTGGAAGCTGTGATTTGTGTCTTCCAGGGCCTATGGATCCCGGGAGGATGTCCTTAGGAGCCATGGCACGTCCTGGGAGACAGAGCTTGGAAGGGGGGAGAGGGGTCCAAGGCCCATTTAAATGATGACACGGAGTGCTGGTGTTGTGTCAGTTGTAATATGTCGTGATAATAATAGGTTGTAATTAGAATAGTATTTGCAAGTTGAAATGCATTCCACTCCGTGGAATTGAGAGTATTTCATTAATGATGAATTTAAAAACAAACAAAAAACAAACCACATTTATCTTGAAACAAACAAACAAACAAGCAAACAACATTCCTTCTTGCATTAGAAACAAATAGCAGCTAAAAAAGCCAAGGCAGCCTTGGAAGCTGCAATGTGCCGGCGCAGCACCAGGGGCTGCCTGCCAGCATTCACTGCCTTGCTGTTCCCTCCAAGCCCTGGTGGTGAACAAGCCATGATTTTGTCCCCTCAGGGGCTTTCTACTGCCACACCACATCATCTCAGCCCTTCAGCTTCTCCTTCCCTGCAGCTGCTCTTGTTCCATTCTCATGAGAAAGAAAGAAAGAAAAACTGACAAGGCTGCACGCCAGTCTGATATTTAGTGTGACAGTTAAACTTAATGATATGGGAGGCATGTTAGGCTGTATTACAAGCCCATTATCTGCGAGCTTGGGTACTGGATGCATTGCATTATTAATTAAATGCAAAAATGACTGCCGTTAGTTGGCGATCTTCTCTGCTATAAGATCTGGAAGTCATCCCTAAATTTGGGAGCTTGTTTCACTCCTGTCATTTTGTAAAACACTTACTCTTCCGTTTCATGCTTGTCAAGCAATCAATGAATGTTTGTAAACTGCTCTGAGCTCTTCCGATGAAAGGCGCCGCCGTTTATAAATGCAAAGTGTTACAATAGTTCATTCAGTACGAAATTAAAGAATAAAACTTGAGGATGCACAAGAGTTCAGCTGGAGAAAACATACCCCGAGCATTCAGCTGTGCAGCTGTTATTACATTGCCCCCTTCTGCCAGATGCTTTAAACGCTTCCACGGAAGCGTCAAACGCTGCAGAGCTGCTCTCCAGGCGAAGCCCCAGAGATGTTCTTGCATTGACTGCACTGACGCTTCTCACAGTCTTTATGTGAAGGTTTCGGGACGTTCAGAGTGCAAAAATGCCATCCCTGTTTCATGAAACTGAGGCTGAAGGAGAGTGACCCTTGAGCTGGTGACAGAACAAGGGGGAGAGCCCACGTTCCCTTCCATCAGCTCAGCTCCATTCAACTTCAAGCTTAAACGGATGTCCACTCCTAGAGATTTCTCCTGCAATGTGCATCCATCCTCCAGGGGCACCGCTCTGCAGAACACTGAGCCCTGTGGCCTTGTTCCAAGCAAGCACTTCAGTATGCAGTTAACTCCAAGCTTATGAATTGTCTAATTGAAAACAGAGGAAACGGTGCTTTAAAAAGAAAAGAGCTGTTTCCCTAATTAGCACTTCCCACCTCAAGAAGAGGCTGGCAGCCTTGGCCCCCTGTGCTCTGTCTGCAGGCAGTGGATCATTTCGCTTCTCCCATCTGCAAGGTGCAGCCTGGCAGCTGCTGCCCATGCTTGGCTGTGCATGGCAGCAGTGAGCACAGCCCCCCTGCACACACTGTGGGCACAGCACAGGCACTGTGTGGGTGATGTCGAAGTGGCCTTCTCAGACAAGGAAATCTGGCCCCAGTTTGGAGTTGGATCATCAGCCAGCTCAGTGCCTGCCGCCATCTCAATTCTGGGTGCTCTGCTATGTTAGTAGGTAAGGAAGGCACTTCTGACATTGTCACCCACAGCTCTGCCCGCTCTCTGTTCTGACAAACAGCTGGGCTGGGCTGGTTTTGCAGCTGTGAAGGAGCACCTGGCTGTCCTGAGGTCCGTCCTGCCTCCCTCTCCCTGCTAAATGTGGTGGGTGATGCAAAGCAGCAGATCTCAGTGAAGTTAACCAAGTTCCCCATACCCCAGAGTATAAAAAACAGGCAGAAGTCTCAGCCTCCATGCAGCAGGAAAGCCCAAATAAATATTACCATTCATTGTCTGGATCCACCCTACTCCAGTGATTTGCTGAAAGTCGTCAGAGGAGCTTAGAATCAAACCCAGGTCTCCTAAATACAGCTTCAGTGCATCACTCCTACAGCAGCATTTCCTCTTTCGTACCTATATAACCTCCAAACGGGGGCACAGTTACTGCCTGCACTGCGTCTATGCTGCCTCCATTTCCAACAGAAAAGGGATTAAGTTGGCAACCTGTGCGAAGTCCAGCCTTTCCTTTGAGTCAGTGATCAGTACAGACAGTGCTGTGTGCCTTTGGAGTGACAATTGCAGTAATTTAGCCAGGTAAGTGTCTGATTAGACCTCAAAGTCTTAAAACCCTCCTCTTCTCTACTTTTCTCTTATCTCCTCTAATGTAATTATCTGCCGCTTTGTATGGCACTTCTCTAAACTTCTGCAATCCCTTACATGTAACCCCACTCTCTGTTTCTCCCCGAGGGAAATGGACATTATTCAAGGTGAAAGAGAGGGCAGTGGAGAAGTACTCTTTATCCAGCAGGGATGTCTGTGCTGTGCCATTCTCCCTCTCCCTGCATTTGCATGGCTTTGGGGGATGCACACATTAAAGGGTATGGAGATGTAATCCACCAGGATTACAAGGGTTTACAATTTCAAATCAAAGCATTACAAAGGTCAGATATCCAACCCAGAGCAAGCTGATCTGGGATTCCAGCTGATGCCTTTTCTTTCTCACCTCCTCCTAAACCAACTGATCTCTTAGTCATGGCTCTGTGTCCTCTGTCCATGTGCACTCACAGCAATCACTCTTGTGGCACCTAAACAATGGGTCTCTTACACTGAGCTGGGCTCCAGGGGCTCCTGAGCTGGTATGCAAACTCTTACTCTTTGTACCATTGTTGAATCCTTTCATGGTGCAGATTTCTGCTGGGGTAGGAAAGCAGGGCTAAGAGATGCTCCAGATAACTTGCAGTCACTGCAGGAGCAAAAGATAAAACAGGGGAGCAATGAGGTAGGAGCAATGAGCAGGGATGAAAGCCTAGTGGAAAATCCAGCTTTATTCACACAGGTTCCCATCCTGGAAGCATTCCTGGCTTCTCACACCACTAAATGCCCAATATCTATCATTGTTTCCTGCTTCTAACTCTTGGGTCTGCGCCCCTCCTTGCCACAGTTCATATCATAGAATCATAGAATCACCAAGGTTGGAAAAGACCTAAAAGATCATCCAGTCCAACCGTTCACCTATTCCCAATAGCTCCTACTAAACCATGTCCCTCAATACAACATCCAGCCTTTCCTTGAACAACACATGACAGTCCCTTGTGCTCGTACAGTCCTAGCTATGATGGTGCTTTTCTTTGCACCTTATACATGCCAAAATGTATGTCTGTAAGTCTTCACCTCTTGCTCTCTGCTGCCTATGCAGGGAGCCGGGGTAACTTATAATTGGTTCTCAAGGAGGGTGATCCTTCGTTAACTGAGATCACACAGAGAATGCTGGAGAACCTGCAGCAGAAGCAAGCTCCCAACAAGTGCTCCAGCCTCAAACTTCCCGTTCTGTGGGGCAGCACTCTGATTCCCTGCCTTTATCCCCACAAGTGTTTTCTTCCTGCAGATTACCTCCTTTCACCCAGCTCCCCTGTATCTTCCACCAAGCGATCAGAGAATCACATCTTCTAGCGGGGCAGAGAGAGAGCAGTGCCTGGGTCCTGTGTCACTTTTATTTACCTTCATTGCGCTGCCTTCCATTGCTTAACAGAATAGTTTTATACCAGGGAAAATTGGAAGCTAAGTAGTTGCCTGTCAGGTAGTGTCTGTCTCCTGTGTGAGAAGCTGACATCGTAGTCAGCTGCACTGTCAGCCATCTCTATGCTGAGCAGCTTTCCTGGCCCCAGACTCTGCCTGCTCGTGCTCCTTCTCTATTCTGATATTTGCAACTGTTCCCTCTGGGGACTCCCCTGCTACAGAATCACAGTGCAGTTTCCACTTACATCCATGTGCACAGCACACACGGCAAGTTAGCTGACAAGAAGATGAAACTGGTGAGATGCAGAGCCCAGAGCTGGACGAGCTCTGGTTTCAGGCACTCAGGGACCAAGGAGCCCATCCATCTCCAGTGCTAGGCCCCTGATCTCAGGAAGTGTCAGGGAATTACACCAAGGGCACGTTTCACTCCAGATATAGAGAAGGGTGTAGAAGGAAATTAGAAGACTGTTTCTCTCAAAAGTAAAGAAGGAGAGATGTGGAGTGGATACAAATCCTGTTTTAGAGGGGGGGAATGGAAGGAGAAGGTTATTTTGGTGGATCAAAGGTGTCTGTTTCATAATGAATCTACTACACAAATTCCCTTCCCTAGGCAGCAGAATTGCTTGAAAAAGATCTATGACTTCTCTTTCTATTCCCCCCTTTCTCTGTTTCCTTTTCTCTCCTTCTTTCTCTGCCACCTTCTTGCTGTCTCTTGGCATTGCCAGTCAAGATTACAAGATGTCAAAGGGAATGAAATGAATTTTGCCACTCGGCTGCTCGTAAACTTGGTGCCCTGGCTTTCACTGTTCCAGCTCCATAGCCTCTACCTTTAAATATCAGCCACCCACAGAAACAACCTGACTGCATGCTGGCAGCAGGAGAGGTTTCCATGGTGACAGGATGCAGGTCGCAACCTCTGTAAATGTAATCAGAGCACTGGGACTGGTGTGTGGAGACAGGTTTAATTTCTCCGTTAGTGGGAGCTCTGTGGTCCAACATGTACATAAGCTCCTCACGTTGACAGACAACCTGTTATCTCCAGGATGGCTCTGCGTATTGCCAGTCCTCTCATGCACCTGCCACCTCAACCCTAATTCTGAAGCACCGGCGGAGCAATTCCACCCAGGACCAGCAAAGGTTGGGTTGTGGGCTTTGCAAAAGCCTGTTTGCTTCATTTTATCTGCCTGCTGCCTTTTCTGGTTTCTGCTCCCTATCCCACGCTGGCTGCCTGCATGTAAGGAAGGCTGGAGACATAGCTTAGTCCTCTCCACTTAGCCTTCTCCACTCCACATCTATCAGGGCTCTCATTCCTCCCTGTCTCGATACACAGGTATTGCATTGTAATGTGCCTGTCTGCACAGTGCCCACATGCCAAGTACAATACAGCAGAACAGCATAGCTTGGTGCTGTCTGAGAGCCAAACAACTCAGCAGGGAAGGAGCATTTCTTATGGAAAGTGCTGGGGAGGCTTGTGGGAACGTACCCAAGGGCTTTGGCTTTGTATGCCAGAGTGCTGGGTGTTCATAAGGTCTGAGCTGAGGTTACATTGCATGGGGCACAGATCTTCTGGGTATTTATAGCATACAGAAGCTTTACTTTACAGTAATATTTACAGTAATATTTACTGACCATGTCATAGGTTGAGTCTTTCCAATAGTTCTCAACTTTATATTTTGTTTTATCCTTTTGTTTTCTGCCTATTTATCTGTCTTTCATTCTATCTGCTTGTAAAGTTCCTTTATGCATAGGGTATGAGTCGTTCCCATCTTGAAGGACAAAAGCAGTTGCATGTGCAGAACTTTTTTAGTGATGCACAGTGTTTAATAAGGTGTAATGACCTGCTTCTCTTATTAAGACAAGGACACTTGGAACCCAGCTTGCAAAAATACCAGAGATCTGTTTTCTGTGTCAAAAGTTTGCACAGATGACTTTGGAAGTCACATATGCCTCCTCTCTCGTGTATATCTGTGCATTTGCAGTGAGGAGATACTAAAAGCTCCCCTCTCTAATAGGAGCCACATGCATTCAGGATCAGTGACTGCGTGCTGTCAGATCCACAGGGCTGGTAGCAAGTTTGACAGACGTACAGGAAAACAGAACTAAGGACTTGTTCATTTCAAGTTCATCCAGAATTGCCATTCCACTTTAGTTTTATGGCCCTTAATTTCAGATAAGCCTTCACACGTCGTCAAACTTGTATCTGACTGGGCAGCTAATGTGGCATGCACGGATCCCTTGAAATAATGTCTTTGGATCTGTGACTGAGAGAATGCTTTGAAAGATAACACTCAAGATTTTCAGCACGTTGAATAAGTGTCCTAACCACTGGTTTGTGCTTCCCTTACACGGCAGCAGGTCCTTTCACAGTGCCATCACTGTGATGGGGGGAATTTACTGAGTACATTCCTGCAAGTGCTCTTTGAGAGGAACTAATCGATTGCTAAAGACAAAGCTCAGGAGCAGAAATCTCTCTGCCTGTCATCTCTATTATCTTTTTTTCTCCTTCGTCTGCCTCCACGCTGTGTATGGACAGAGAATGGAAACTCTGCCAAGATCCTGCATGTCGCAGAGATCCCTGTCACCTGAAAAATTATCCTGTCTAGCTATGTGCAGCAGTGTTTCAAAGCAGCGGGCCCTGTGTCATGTGGATTGCTCTGTGCACACTTAGGTGTAAGGGATGGTAAGAGGCAGACATGCATGCTTGGGGTGAATATGAACCCAAAAGACCAAGACAAAACCAATGGGAGGAATAGGGCTTTCCTTAGCCATCGGTATCTAGCTCGCAAAATCCTTTTGATAGCAAGGAGGGAGAAATAGAAGCAGATAGGGTTGGGCTAGGGGAGATTTTTTCCACCTTTGATCCTCAGATTGTCCTGTTCAGCTGAGTGGAATACAAAGCAAGGGTGTCTCAGAGCTCACACTTCACCTCAGCAGTGCAATCGACGGGAGAAGCAGTGAGCGAGACCGACAGACTGTCACTGGCAAAATGAACTGTCACCTCCCATTTTTCAGAGGCGCGGTGGGATGAATTGCAGCTTTGAACCATGTGGCCCGTTGCTGATTGAGTTCCGCTGTCTTAGAACCCCACTGAACAAGGCAAGTTCATTTCAGGCTGACGTACCGCCGCTTATCAATTTTGGAGCAAGTAAAATTAACCGCTTCAGAGCTGATTTCCCCTTTTCTTCACCTCCTACAGCTGCCTTCCTACTTTTGTATCTGGAAAGGTCAGGGAATAAATCTCACCAAGCGTCGCATGAGATCCCTGTGACCCAGAGAAGGCTTAACAGAGGTGCTGTTCTTAAACTGCACTGGCTCTAAATGGCAGCTGTTCCAGTCTCTAATCTCTGGAAGGCATTTGTCCGCGCCATAAAAATAAACAAAGCAGAACTTGCTGCACCGTTCAGCTCGATGCACAGGAGTCAGGGGGAACCCAAGTCCTGCAGTGACAGCTGTGTTGGAAATCAGCATCGAGATGGATTGGAATGGCTGCGTGGGAATGCTGGTAATGGAGAGACAGTGGATGTTCAGGGTCAGAAAACACCGAGCTCCCGCAGAGCTGCATGAAACCAAGGGTGCTAAAACACCAAAGACATTGTGAGGCAAATTGCCTTCCTGGAGCTGTGCAGTGTGTGCGTGTCCCACCTGTGCGATCCAAACAGCCTTCTCAGCCTCTTGCCAGCCTGTGGTGTTCATTCCATTCCTTCCAATAGCTGTTAGCTGTCTCTGGCATTGCATTTTTTTTTGTCTCTATGTCCGATCAAGAATCAGTTTTAGTTGCTTGGCTTTTTTTTTTTTTTCCCAGTTTCTCAAGAATTTACATAAATTCCCCTTTTGCTTTCACATCATCCCTATTTTCCTACATCACTTTTCCCCTTGCTTTTTCCTCTCCCCTTCTATAATCACACATCAGCCTCGCAGCTAACATTTATGCCCTGTGAGCCAGGAGTGCCTCTGTCTTCAACCTCCCACCTGAATTCCACTTTTTTTTCTCTTTGACCTCCAATGTTGGTCCTCATCAATTGCATGTTTATGTATTTTTGCTGATTTCTGATTGCCTCATGTTGTATATTATCTCAACACAAAGCCCTGAGGTTCAGAATTATAAACATAGAAATGAAACTTGGGTTAGGATGGAGGAGACCCTGAGGGATCAGCCCTTCCAAGGCAAGATTTGCCAGGATAAAAATTACACTCCTTCTTCATGCGTTCACAAAAGGTGAGCAGGCATAGCATTCAGCAGTGTAGGTTTTATACTGGTGTAGATCAGGATCACTTCACATTAAAAAGCCCAGCTGGTGGTCAGGTACAACACACTTCTGATTAAATTAACTTCTGTTTTAATTCTATTGGTGCCTGGAGAAAAATTTATTTTGCCAAGCGTCGTCCATTGCCATGTTCCTGTGTACAGTAGCAAGTCTGACACAGTATTTCATCAGAGACTTCCTAAGCTGTTCTCAGCTTGGTACCAGCCTTGAAAACATTCAGTATTTCTCCTCTGAGTATTTTGTAAGTGTGCAGAGCTGCGCCGAGAGATGGATGGGCCACTGACAAAAGGGGCAGGAGAATTAGTTCCAATGGAAATAATTTAAGAAAAGCTTTATTCAAGATGTCCGTGAGTAGCAAGCTCTGGGCCTGTGTCTCACCTTCCTACAGACTGAACAATTGGATGAAATATTAGCACTGTCCACATGTTAACACTACAGGATATCATTCATCTTCCCCACCGGTGGGAAGCATTAGCTAGCACGGGCCTTTATGAAGCTTATTTCTATATCCCCATATGCCAATCACAGCTAAGAAACTGTCTGAGTTTGCACTTTAGGAAAAGGGACTGTGAATGTGTGGAAGTAACCCTGAGGCTAATGGCTGCCTCCCAGGCTTTCTTTAACATACATAGCTGTGCATTACCTCAACTGTCAGGAGAAACTGCAGCACGATATTCCCTGAATCTGCAGCGGATGAGCTGCAGCGGCAGAGCAGCTGAACAAACTTGCTGTGGTGAGTCTGAGCTTTGCAGGAGACTTATAACAAAGGCCACTGCAGCTGAGAATGTGCTGAACGAATGGGCTGGGGAGCTGGTTTGTTCATTAGGAAAGTCACCACGACCACCTCTCAGGGGGGAACGTTGGCTGCAGGAGCTGATCCACTGTTGCCCATATGGGTGAACACGGAGAGAATTGCTGATGGGAACTACCTGATAGCAGTATCTTGTGATGCAACTCTCATGACAATGGAAAGGAATGCTTCTGTCAGAAGTTCCTCCTTCTAGCAGGAGACAGAACTGTATTTATAGCAGAAAAGGAAGAGAATCTTTCCTCTATTACTCAAAATCTAAGACCTGGGAAAATCCCGTTGCACAGTACTGTGATTTCAGCAAGAGGTTTTCCCTTGTTGCAGGACCCTACCAGTAAACCAATCCTTTGCAGTGGGCTAAAGTGGAATGGTTGATAGGAAAGTTGTTCCAGTGCTCACCAAACACCAGGCAACCCAGCACTGCAGGCCCTATCAGTTCCCTGTGAGCTACGGGAACATTAGCCAGCAATTCCTGGGCCACACTAAGTCAGCTTCCTCAGAAGCAGCACTTAAAGTATTGAAAAGCTGAGTGTAGGTTAAGAGCTACGGGCTGCCTGTCCTTGCCCTCATGCAACCTTCCTTAGAGATAAGAGCTGGCTCCTCTGAGTTTCCAATGCTTTATCCAGTTCCTGAAAGGAATGCTGTCTGAGCGCATGCAAACACACACACACAGAGCAAAATATAATTGATAGCTTCATAAAGGCAGAAGCACATGGGAGATTTCCGTTCGAAGGAGAGTCTCTTGGATTGCAGCAATCAGTAAACTGAGTCAGAACACAAAACAGCCTTTGGAGCAGCAGCTCTGCAATGCTGCAGCTGGCTGGATGTTTTAAATATGCAGACTCCCTCCATCAATCTGTCCTCAAGTAACCAAGTCCTCGGGTTTCAGCTGAAACAGCCTGCTCATGAGGGACAGTTTGACTAATTCAGCAATGGATAAAAGGTTTTTACATGGTTTAAGTATTTATCCTTAATGCTGCCAGAGAGTGCTTTTTTAAAGGCCAGCCCTGGGAGGCAAGCTTCTTTAATATGAATCTTCCCTATCCAAGGAGAGCCTGCAGGATCAATGCTTATAATACTCTTTCACAGAAATTAATGCCACTCTGTAAGGGCTTGTCTGTGTATGAGTTATCCCAGTGAGGCACTCTGCTTTGAATCTGCTCCTTACATCATTGCAGAGTAAGTTTCCCATATAGACAAGAGCTGTCTTTACAAGAGCATCATATAATTAGGGGAACAATTACCTGGGCTTTAAAAGCTCATGGGTATTTTCTGACCATGTTCTGGTGCCCACTGGAGTCTACAGGAGGATTACATGAGCTTTAATGTTTGTGGGTCAAGGCTGTGGGAACTGATGAAGGGTAGAAGAAAGTGGAAAAGTCATTTCCCATAGTAAAATTAGAGCTCGATCCATACTGTGAGCTTTAGAGTGTAAGTAGTGCCTGGTCTGAGTGTTGCCATGGGTAGAGATGCGTGTGTTTGCCTCTACATAAAAAGACAAGGGAAGGAGAGCTGACCAGAGAGGAAAATAAGGCATTTTGGGGCATTTTAGCTTCCTGCAGTCTCATAATTTCAGTAGAATGAATAAACACACAGCAAAGAGAACAGAAAGATTGTCATCCTTCACTGAAGCACGAAGAATATTTGAGGCTTAGTGTGTAAAAGAATGAACTCGACTGTTGTTTTGATTAAACTCCCATCATAGCCTGATCCATACACAGATTATGGAACATGTAACTGAGAGGACTGCTATTTTCCTGATGTAAATTACCATAAAACCATGATCAGTGTGAATGCAGTAGTGAAATGGAAACCTAACCTAGCTCTGAACCTCCCCAAAACGTGTGAGCTTGTTTATATTTTAGAAAATTAAATTATCTGCATTGGTTACCAGGGATGGGGAGGAACTCTGTTAAACATAAAATCGGGTCAAATTTGGCCATGTGAGCTGTGGCAACGATCACATGGCTTGCAGAGGGTGTGATGTCATCAATCTGTGTGGCAGATGTCACAGGCAGGAGCATCATTAGTCTCTGCAGGGCTATGTGATGCACGGTGACACCACGGCTGAGAGGGGCGTGATTGATACCTGGTGCATGCAGCCATATGAAAAATCTGGTGTGCAAATAACAGTTTTATAAATGCCTTTCTCATTCTATATGCAGACAGGATGCTGGAAGGAATCTAGGAGATTGAATTAAGCTTTTAACCCTCTAGGCTCTCCTGTCGTTTATTGTTAGGGAATTAATAGGACCGCAAGAATGCAGATGGCCTGCCTGTCAATTCCAAGAGGTGATTTTTCTGATCTTCATGGACATTTCCAGCATCTTTCATTAAACACTCATGTACCAATTTGTCATTTTAACTGGTCAGGAAAGAAACTCCCGTTGAACTCCTTACCTCAGGTGCTGCAAGTTAAATTCAGAAGCAAAAAGCCTTGCTCGGTTACATCTGCCAGACAGGCTTAGGGTTGATGAACAGATTTCACCATCCGTTTAGGTGGGTAGAGGGATTCCAATGGGATTAGAAGAGATTATTTAATAGGAATGAGAGAAGCATGTAGACACTTACTGGGATCTGCTGAGATCCTGGAGCAAGCAAACCTTCGGAAACAGCAACGGCATTTTTATAGGGAGGTGGAAAGAAAATAAGAGGGAGGCAGGGTCTAACTCAGATCCTGCTTACTTCTCATGTAAGTATATTTGCAGTTGGTGTTCAATGTAATAAATACAAGTAGAACTGAGACCCTGTCATACCCAAGGAGCAGACAGCATTTCTAAACGGCCCTTTAACAGCACAGTCCTTGCAGAATGGATGTGCAAATATCTCAACCAAGTAATCTGATGACTTCTCAATCCACCAGTTCACATTTCAATGGCTTTCAGTCCACGCAGAACAGATTTAGTGCCCACTATTTTAACCCTAGACCACCGAGAGTGGAGAGAACCTTCCCACTGGCTCCAACAGGCACGGATGGGGCTGAGCAGGTGTAGTGCTGCCAGCTGAGATGGTGGGATTGAATTCAAAATCCAAGCAAAATTGAGTGAAAACTTATTGAATGGAAAAGGATGAGGGCCCCCAAGCTGGGAAAACCTCTTTGTCTGCCTATGAGGCCACGTTTTTGGGGTTTTATCCTTTTATCCTCCTCATAGGCCTCCAGGATACCCTGTGGAGGTCACAGCAGAAAAGAGAAGAATTATTCCTAAAACTGACTGAAAGCACCATCACCCGTCAGGAAGCTGAGTATTAAAATGCTCTGGGGGACTGTTTCCAAGTGTAATCACGAGGCAGAAAGCAAGCTGCCAGGTCTCTGGTGCTGTGGCATTCAGGGCTGAGGTTGGAGATGGAGCACAGCACAAGTGATGCTGCAGAGGGCAGCAGGGATGGGCAGAAGTAGGGAGGGAGCTGGGATGCAGGCTGCAAGGTGAGGAGCTGTGTCTTGAAGCATTACCACTCTGAGATTTTGCTTGGATAGAGGAGGCAATGAGGAACTTTGCAGTTCAGGCAGCACATGGTGCCCAAACAGGGAGCAGAGCTGCTTGGTAAGCTGTACAGCAGCTCTGCCTGTGCTTCCTGAGGTGTTTAATGAGCCTGAGGGTTCCCTTTCTCATAAGTCTGACCCAAAAGTGGCAAAATTCATCCTGACAGTTTGTTTGGGAGCTGCCTGTGTGAAAGTGTGAGAGCCTTGTGTTCAGGTTGTCCCTGACATCAACACAATCCTGGCACCGAGCTGCTAGAGCAAGGAGAATTCTGCTCAGAGGAAATGATCAGCCAAGCTGGAAAAAGAAAGAAAGAAAAAAAAAAGAAAAAAAAAGAAGCAGGTTGACTTCATTATGTGCTCATTAAGAAATCTGTAGTTGTAGTTTGTTGCTGTGTGTGTGAGCTGTGGCTGTCATAAAGCCTGACAGATGGACAGACAGACTGAATTATAGTGGTAGAGTATAGACTGGGCAGGATCGCCCATTAATGCTTATTGGAAATTGTCATCACTTCAAGCTGAATGGGCTCCAGATGTTGAAATCCTTGTAGGGAAATCTTGAAGGTGAAGGTTAGAGGCTTGTGATTGTGCCTGTGTTGTATGAGCTGCAGCCGTTCCCTGTGATTTATTGTGGTTTAAGTCAAGATTTGGTAGTAGGGGAAAAACTGAAGGGAGCAACACATGGGTGAGGGTGCCTGGCTCTGAGCTGCTGAAGGAATTGCTCTGCTTTTATTACCTGGGTGTGAGAGAAACGTGAAGTAAATGGCTGTTGAAAGTTTCAGTGACGAATTCAGCGTCTCCCTGTTGTGTGCTGTTACTACGGGTGGAGTTTATGTCACTGTGTTTGGGTTTATGTGCATTTTCATTTGTGTATTTCGAGAGCGCTTGGATGCCACAGTTAAAGAAACGTGGAAGATAAACTGTACCAGCCAGTCCCTCCTTCAAGAGTGAGAACAATCCCTTCAGCCAGACATTTAACTTGTTGTGTCCAAAAACCCCTCCAGTGATGGGGATCTCACAGCCCCCTCTGGCAGTACAAGGTGTTTCATCATCCTTACTTGTAGGAAGTTTTCCCTAATGCCTAATCTCAATCTCACGTCCTGCAGTTTGAACTCATTACCCCTTGTCCAATCCTCGGTGAACACGGGGAATGGTTTATTCCCTTCCTTCTTGTGGTAGCTTTTAACATTCTTGAAGATTGATAAATCTCTCCCCAACTCCCCTCCCTACACTCATTTACTACTTTTGGTTTCTCATGCAGGTCATGTTTTCTAGCCCTGAAGTTGTTCCTCTCCCTTTAGATTATTTACTTCTGGTGTCCAAAACTGGGCCAGCTGAGGCCCTTGTTAAAACTGAGGAGGGTGAGGGGGTTTCTTTCTGTTTCTCAAGTCTGACACAAATCGATTCATTCCCCTCCCATTTTGGATCAGTGGTGATGCTACACCTTTTTCCTGCAAAGCTGCTTCCTTGCTCACATCTGTGAGTTATTTTATATTTGTCTTCATTGTCTTATTCCTTTCAGATTAAAGCTTTTTCTGAATTCAAGCCCTGCCCTCTGAATGGCTTGCAGCTCTTTCCCCCTTCTCCGTCTTGAAATCATCTGCACACATGTTCTATTCCACTGCCTGAGTTATTAAGGAAAATATCAAATAGTGTTGAATTCAGGAGCCAGGGGGTCAGAGCAACACCGAGGACGAGCAGCACTTTGCAAGATGAAGCCTTGTGTTTTGATCACGTAAACATTTACAGATAGCACAACTGTCACGTTGCTGAACACAAACTTTGTTCTTGAAGGTCACGTCTCTGGCTTGTTGTGTGTGATGCACGTTTGCCTTCCTCCAGTGGAGCCACTGGGAATGGCTTCTCCCTGCACCACAAATGGGCTTTTTTTTCTTTTCCCTTATCATGGTTCGTGAACTGCTCCCTGGGCTCGACCCACAATGGGGCCTGAGCCAGAGGAAGGGGCTGGAGCAGAGGCCTTAAAGAATGGCCCTTACTCATCAATAACTGCTCCCTGACAGGGCTGAAGGATACACAAAGTTGCTTGTCCGTTGAGCTGTCACTCCAGCTGAGGCACAATCCACAGTGGGGCCCTTGCTCGCTGGACTTTGCTGTCCAAAGAAATCCTTTCATTCACCTTTTGAATGTTTAAACCCCTATATTTCTCAGGGCTTGCATGTAAGTGGGGTAGGACTCTGCTATTCACCCCTTGGGTCTTATCCAGCTGATTTGTGCTGCTGGAACATTGGCTCAGTTATGCAGGGGCTTCAGAGTAGGTACAGCCTTGAGATCCTCAGTTCAGATGATGGACAGAAGCTGTTTCAGTTAGCAAAGCAATGCTGATTTACACCAGCTGTAGAGCTGAGCACCAGGAATTCTGGCCATCAGTTGTACCCACAGTTGCACTTAGGGTATGTAAATG
Source organism: Tympanuchus pallidicinctus (assembly GCF_026119805.1). Lineage (NCBI taxonomy): Eukaryota > Metazoa > Chordata > Aves > Galliformes > Phasianidae > Tympanuchus > Tympanuchus pallidicinctus. The sequence continues at coordinate 1,700,124 of NW_026294757.1, forward strand.
GGAGATGCCAAATTCCCTCCCTTTCTTCTTTTAAGCAGATCTTTTAGTATTATTTTGCCTCCTGACTAACGTTAGGCTGTGTAAATGAGAAGCAATTTCACTGAAAACTCTGGTGAGCCTAGGTTGGATCTCCTATCGGCTGTGTTTCATTAAGTCTTCATGTGCATGTTAAAAGAAGAAAGAAGTACAGCCATTCAAATGTATCAGAGTAATACCCAAGAATTCCAGTTAGAAACTGGTCTCTTAAGACAAGCACTGTAAAATACAGGAGGAACAAACATCTCTGCCCATAGCGATTACAGCAAGGACAGGTTCTGCCCCTGTGAAATTAAATGCCTTCTGTTCCTGACTACAAAAGAGCAGATTCAACCTTAAGAAACTTCAGGAAGTGGAAAGTAAGAATCAGTTCAAAAATGGAAACAGATATCTGTAATGATGTGACATATAATTACAGCAGGAAAACATGGAACAAGAACAAGAAAGTGGGTCCAACTAAGAGCCATCCTCTTAATCTGAGGACTTCTTAAGTGTAGAAATGAAGTGCTTTCCTACTTCTCTCCATAGGCTTGCTTACATTGTGCATTGTGGTGTGTGGTCAAATAACTGCCAAGACTGTATTTTCCTCTTACATTCTTCCCCGTGCCAAACGGAGGATGACAAAATCCCTTTGGTGCCTCGTTCCTTGGGGCTGGATGGCTGGAGCCTGTGATCTGTTCGTTGGTGCACACAGGGAGCATGTCTATTGAGTCCCTGCACTTCTGCCATAATGACACATGGGCCAGGTCTTTGTCTGCCAGGATTAATACAGAGAGGTTAAAGGTCCTCAGAACCAGTGGTGTTTAAAACTTCTCCATAAAGAGCTCCTTTCTTGGGTGTTTCTTGCCAGTAAATAAGGCTTGTGCTGTCTCTATAGAAAGAGCTCTATATTTTCTCTTTCTTGTCCTTTTTTTTTTTTTTTTAAATTTTTTTAGTATATTGTATTAAACAGCCAAACTCCAGCACAAAATAGGGCTTAAGGCAAGCGATGTTTGGTAACAAGAATCAAGCCAACCTGTGTCTCCTCAAAGGGAGGGATCCAGAGGAGGTTTGGCTCATGTAACCCCTTCACCTCTGAATTATTCCCTGACACATGCACACGACATCACATCTGTAACTCCGAGGGGCTGAGGGGTTAAGTATCTTGTCATTCCAGCATACACACCTCACTTGCAAATCCCAGACTTTCTACCAAACATCCCCAGCAGGAGAAGGGGATCCCTGCTGGCAAGCTGAAGTGAAAGCAGAATAGTCTCTGAATGCCAGCTGGTGTCATCTATGGGGAAGGAGGAGCAGGAAAGCATTGAGCAGAGGGTCCAAGGAGCTGGAATCTGCTCTACAGCTTCTATCACACATGCAGAAGTGATGAGTAATGTCTGAGTTGCAGAACCGTGTGACAGATGTTCAGTATTGTGCACATTTGACCACCTCACCTGCACACTCTGCTTGTTCATTTGACAGCATCAAGGCAGCAGGTGCACTGACAGCATGGCCTTACCCTGCAGACCAACGTTGTCACATCATTTCCATCAGGATCTCAATGCTGGGAACACCCTTCCTACCTTGTTTTTGCTCTTTCTGTTGTTGACTTCCTGGCTGGGATGTGCAATCTGTGGCAGATTTGCTGAGCTGAATGCAAGTAGGCTTCAGCCTTCATGTTTTCTGTGTTCTTCTATGTGGACTTGGTGATCCTTGTGGTTCCCTTCCACCTCGGGATATTCTATGAGCTCTACTTTCTCATAGCCAGCTTACTCATTGTCTTTACCCAAGAATACTCGTAATTTTTCTCATTAACCTGAACCCAGATCAATAGGAAGATGTTCATTAGCATTGACTGCTTGGGACCAACCCCGAAAACAAAGGCTTTCCACTGCTGTCTTGCTGTACTAACATTAACTACTTCATTTCCACAAAGCTTGCAGGCAAATGAGCTGAGGGACAGGGGAGACCCTCAGCCCGTGCCCAGGAGCATTGTAATGAGGAGAAGGAGAACTTCTGTTTGCATATCTGTTACTCCTCCCCCCAACCCCTTTTCCTTCTGCCCCAGACACAGCCTTGGCTGCTTTGCAGTTGTTCATAAACACCATCTACATCTGTCCTGAGCCACGAGATGTATTAATCAATTTGATGAGGATGTTAAAGCTTTCTCTTTACACCTAATTACGGGCTGATTTATGGCACTGGCCTTGTGTTTGATGGAGCTCTCCCCTTGGCAGTGATTTACACAGCATTGGCACCAACCTCTCCGTCTCTCCAATACTCCGTCATATTCTCTGCCCCTCTTTCTGTCTCTCCCCCTTCTCCATTTCCCCCCTCCTCCCCACACCTCTCTGCTCTATGTTCCCTCATGAGGGCCTAATGACATGTTGACAGACTGGTGAAACATTGCTCCCTCTTCACTGCATCTGTCTCTGGCTCAGTGGCTCCCCAGTGCTCTCTGACACGTCCAGATGGAAGGCCTGGCAGGCAAGGCAGAGGCTCTGGCCATTGCCCCAGTATAAGCTCTGCATCTCCACAGATTTCCTTCTGGAAGCAGTTGTTGCAGAGCTCTGGATTCCCTAGAGGACGTCTCCACACTGACAGGGATCTGTGGATCTCTCATAATGGTTCTTCTGGCTACGCTGAAAACTTCTGATGAAGTCATGAAATGTCTGTGACTCAGCCTTCTACCTGAGGATCCCCAAACTTCCATGCTGAGGGACAAGTTTTGTTTCCTTCCAGTACTGATGTGGAAACTGAACGATGCACTGAGGGGTTACATTTCTGAAAGGTGGAACTGATATTTTTGTCCTGCACTAGGTACTAACTGAAGGTTCCGCTCTTGGAGCTAGCTATGAAAGTGGAAGTCCCTTCCCCTTCCCCTTCCCCTTCCCCTTCCCCTTCCCCTTCCCCTTCCCCTTCCCCTTCCCCTTCCCCTTCCCCTTCCCCTTCCCCTTCCCCTTCCCCTTCCCCTTCCCCTTCCCCTTCCCCTTCCCCTTCCCCTTTTCTTACTCATGGCTACTGATGCTGACACAACTCCAGCCTCATCTCCCACCTTCTTTCTGAATGGAAATAACACCAGGATGCCTATCTGAACTAAAGAGATGTGTAAAATCTCCAGAAAATGAGATGCTGAGACGCTAGACGACACAGCCTGTATCCACCCTCTGCTTTACATCTGCACTCACCCCTCCCTGACTTGCACATTTCCCTTTCCCTTCGTGTAGCTGGCACCTTTGCACAGCAGGTGGTTGCTCCTCCAGCTGCCAGATGTGCTGAGGAAACGAGATGTTTTGTGTGTGCAAAATCAGCTGCGCGCTCACAGTGCACAGATGTGTTCAGGAGTGTGCGCTGAAATGAGCACAACTGTGTAGAAGGTGAAAACTGCCCTCATGTTATTGCATTACTAATCACGTAATGACAATAGAACTTCCAGTCCCTTCTTGTGGGAGAAGTTGCTTGGGGGATGTTGTAGGCACAGCGCTTTTTTGCTCTGCCAAGACAAAACTGGAGCCCATTTCTGCTTTTCAGGGCTGAGTCATCAAAATTCGACTCACATCCAGACTAACGACTTTTAAAATCCAAATTTTAGAGCTACACCAATGATAAACTTCTCTGCTTGTAATACCAAAGCAGTCAGGAGTCCAAATACAGGTAATAGGATCCAAATACAGGATCATATGCATGCCATTTTCACTGCGGTTCATGAATCCACGTCTGCCTTGTGGAAACCAAAGCTTGAGAAGATGCTCTTTGCATGCAGGTGTGCATATGTGCAAAACTATGCGGATGCTTCAGCCTGCAGATTGTGCACGTGTTCCACTGCACTCCACAGAATGCATATTAATGCTGCTGAAGCTGAAGCCCTGTCCAGAGAAGCAGATGCTTATCGATGGTGAAGCTGGCCGCGCTGAACAGATGAAAAGACATCTCTGCTGCTGAGTGAATTCCATCAGACCAGGAGCAGCTGCTCAAAAGCTTCTGAAAGCAAAAATCCTCATGAATAAATATTAGGAGGGAAAAAATGAGGCTTCTGGAGAACAAAAGGAAGCAGAGGAAGTTACTGAGAAATGCTGAGACCTTTCATCTCTGCAAAATATGCAATTAACAGAACACACACATCTCCCCCAGAAAGACCTTGCATTTGTTCAGGGTAACTATAGGATCGGAGATAAGGTTTCTTTTGGTGAACAAGGAGGAGCATAATCTGCTATTCCTCTGTCTGTCAGCACAGGGGTGCATGGCATTCGTGATTTCACAAAGTTACTGAGTCAGCCTCCTGGAAACGCTCAGCAATCATTTGATCTAAAGGGAGGCTGCTGCGATTTCAGGTTCAGAAATGTTTGGCATTCCCTTGAAAGAAATGCTCGTATTTGAGGCCGGCCATTCCTTGGAGGAGCATTGCATTCCTCTCTGCATATATCTGCCCCACTGTAACAAAAACTGGAGGATGTGATCTCCAGTAGCCCAGCGCTCCGGTTTACACCTGTGTGATACAGATGTCAAATGCTGCCTGATCAGCATCCTGAACAAAGGGCTGTGGCACTGCGAGGTGCAATGCAATGGAGGACCTGCAGCCTCAGCGGCTTTATGAGGTATCTGATGATCAGGTGAGGCAGAAGTGGCTTCATCTCTTCGGGGAAACAAAGGGTGGGCTTAAAAGCAGATGTGACTCATGCGCTTTCCGTCCACACAGCCATCTGTTAGGCCAGCTTTCACTCAGACTCAGAGATCTGCAGAGCATTTAGAAAGAGCTGACCTTAGACTATCTGCTAATGGATTGAGCTGTGGGACAGTTGGCCTCATCTGTATCCGATTCCTTTGCATTGCACGAACAAGAGGGTGGATGCATGCTAAGCTGAGGCTTTCCCCTTCCCATGAGCTTTAGAGGTTTAGGCAGCCTCCCAGCACGACCCTGAGGATTTTAGCTACATCTAACAGGCACAAAGCTGTGCTGAGCTTGCAGCAAAACACAAAATCTACTTTGTACCTAAAAGCAAAGATGTTTTCATCCAATTACTTTCAAATTCGTTGCTCACTTATTACTTCTTACATTCACATACAGTGCAAATTCTTCAATTCCATCAGCTCTGCCTGTTACTGTCAATAGCCAAGAAACGACCCACCAGAGCCCCATGGGAAGGCTGAAATACCAAGGTGTGAAGGCTGAAATGCCAAGGTGTCAAGGCTGAATTTGCTCCCATTTGTTTCAGGACCCAGAACAAGATGCCTTGAAGAACACGTAAAACCCACCAGCAGGCAGATGTTTCTCCTGCAGCCCCATCTTCATACTCTGCATGTACACAAATTCACCAGAGTCTCTTGGCTCCAAACTTGCAGAAAGTGCTTTCAAATGTCTCTCTTTTCCTGTCCCCCTCCCTGCAGCTCATATTGCTACCAGGAGGTGACGTGACACTGTCTGGCTGCTTGTTACAATGGCTGTGAGGAGTAGCCAGCTTCCTCCTTCATCATTTGATCCATTTGAAACACTTCTTGGTGGCAACCTGGAAATCTGTTTCTCTGCCTTGCACTGTTCTCACCCCTTGGAGCTATCAATTTATTACAGGGAAGAGGGGAAAAAAAAAGAAAGAGAGAAAAAAAAAAGATAACTACAGATGGCTCGCAGCTGGAGGAAAAAACAGACACAAATTTCTGCTGGCTGCACTTTCAATTGAGCCCAGGATAATTCCCTCCTTCTGTTTCTTCTGGGTGAAGAGATGCAGTTCCTTCTTTTGCTGTGGCAGTAATAGCCAGGCTGACCTGTCGCAAAAAACGGTAACAGATTGAAGCAATCAAAAAAGTCCAGGATGACTTTGCAAAATACAGCTATTTTTTGCCTTTTATCCTTTTTTTTTTTTTTTCGTTTTTCTTTCTTTTTCTTTCAATTATTTTTTTTTCTTTCTCTTCTTTTTTTTTTTCTTTTTCTCTCTTCTTTTTTTCCTTTCTCTTCTTTCTTTTTTTCTTTCTCTCTCTCTTTTTCCCCTTCCCATTTTTGCACCCACAAGGAGCAGGTGCAATTCAGTACCAACAGATCTCCATGTATGCTGAAGCAAGCTGTGCAATGCATCCCTCCCTGAAGAGCGACAGCTGAATTCATCCCATCTCTCTGAAATACCTTCCATTCCTCATTTGTGCCTGTCTCTTTTCTCCCCTCCCCTTTATTTTCCCATTAGTTATGCATTTGTGGCTTCTGGTCAAAAATAATCTGATATGGAATGCTGTCTTTAAAAAAAACAACAATTAACAGGTCCCAAAACACTGATATCTTCCACAAGACAAGGATCCAGATTTCATGCATGTGGAATCCCTAACATTATCTCCTATACTCTCTTGGTGAGTCTGGTGCATCTGGACTCACTCACTTATCTGCTAGATATGAGGAGTTATCTGATTTACAAAATCTGGAGAAGGTACAAAGAAGAGCTATAAATTGATCAAAGGTATGGAGGGTCTTAGTAATGCTGATAGACCAAAGTGTTTAATCTCATGCAGTCTGGAGAAACCGAGATTACAAGGTTGGACGTTGGTGAAGAAGAGGCTGTTCTTGCTCTCCCCGAAAGCAGAGCTGAGAGACAAGGGTAAGAATGCGTTCAGAGCAGGAACAGAGAAATATGCAGCTGCTTTGAGAGGTTAAAGTGATACTGGCAAATATTTTTACTCAGCATGTAGCTTTGCTCATGTATTGTTTTCTGCCCCTGAAGAAGATGGGAAATCACTTCGGTTACCCAGCATGTGTCAGAGGGAATCCCTCATCTGTTTGCATTATACAGGCAGTAATAATACTATAACCATGACAAGAAATGTGAGGAAACCTTTCTTTTGGGGCTGGGTGTCTCTGTATCCTCATGGTTCTGGCTAAGCCCCTGAAGCAGTTTCTTCTTATCCAGAACCAATATGTAATTCATGTGACCTCTTCCATTCTTGGCCTTCCTGGTCCAGAGATCTCCAAAATTGGCTTTTGACCATGTGCTTTGGGGACTGTTCCTGATGGGTAGATTGAGGACATTCAATGGTTGGGAATAAGAATTAGCCTGGTTTTAATTTGAATGAAACTGCTCTTGATGAGAAGAGCTCATGGCCAGCTTTGGATGCCTTCCCATTTTCTCTCTTCTGGACCCTTTTTCTGGTAATGCCAAACCCTTCTGGTTACTCATAGTTTCCAGTCTCTGCCTTTTCATGCTGGTTCTCTAACCATGGACAACTGCATTCAACTGGATTTGGGTTGGGGTTAGGATAAGGGTTAGGGTTCATGCTCTCTGTCAGCTCAGCAATCCAAATCAAAAGGACTCGATCAAGCCACTTGCTCCTTTTCCTTTTCTTACATAAGATGGTCTCTTACAAAAAGTTTGAATGTTGTTCTTTTAAATGCTTTTAATATTCCTCACGTTCACGTTTTAGCTGCAAGCTGTGCTGGTAGTGAAGCCTAATGGATAGAGCACTGGGCTGGAACTCAGCAGATTTGGATGTGTTTCCCAGGTAAGCTTGCCAGGCAGTTACGAGTAACTTCACCTGGCCTTCCATTTGCAATTATAAAATCACAAAAATACAGATATCATGTCCAAAATTTACCAGAGAAAAGCAGGGTTTATCTTCTGATTGCATTTCGTCTTTGTATAATTCAACACATACCGAGGAAGGTCGTTAAATAATTGTTAATTTGTGAACAGTGACGCGTGAGAAAGGACTTTCCAATATTCACAGTCTGGCAGGGAATATAAGCAAAATGTCATTAGAGAAGGTAGAGCAATGAGTAGTGTGGACACACCAGAGCTTTTTCTGTCTCTTTTTGTAATGACATATTCCTATCCTGGCACGTCTGCAGCTGGTACAAGCTGGAGCAATTCTGTTTCCTTCAGCAGAGCTCTGATTATTTGCCCTGGCTCTGAATCCAGCTCCAACAGTGAACTCTTGTTGCAATGAGAGCAAGAGGAAAATCAGGCCCCCAAAGGAATTTTAACAGACTGGTTGCTGCTCTGCGTGTCTCTGTGGGGTGATGCTGAGGCCCATACAGCAGGATCTCTTCTGACATTGAAGAGTTAGCTGCCATGACGTTCCCATACCTCGTCCATTTCCAGACAGTAGGCAGAGCTCCTTCTGGCGTGGGTTTTTACCCTCTTTGTAAAGACTTCAGCGTGACAGAAAACTGAAAACCCAAACAAAGCGTATGGGATAATCAGCATTTAGAGGAGGCTGGTTTTCCTTTCTTAGCTGGAACAGTGGACTGGTAAAAATACAGCAAGAGAAAGGAATAAAATGCGATAGCCATCAATATTAAAAACAAGATGGTGGGAGCACTTTTGCTGCTGGGGGAGAATCTAGTGCTATTCAGAGGTAAAGTTTTCTTTCCCAGCAGCCTGAGGATCTGCAATTCCTCAGCACAACTGAGATGGCTCTGTTGCTTTTGGTTTGTTTTCCCTGTTGCTTTTGATTCGGTTTCCCTTTCAGAAAGCAAGGGAGAGAAGGGCCAGGTTATCTGGATCCAGGAAGGGCTGGAAGCATTGATCCACTAGGGTGCATCTGTGGGCTGGATGTCTGGAGGGTGCTGCTTTCAGATGCCAGCTATTAAGCTTTGGGGTTATTTCTACTGTAACTATAATTAGGAAGGGGGGCTCTTTGTTTATTTAGGCTGAGAGCTTTAAGATAAATGACAGCTTCGAAGATGCTTTTCAGCACTTCATAAATCAACTGCCAGCTGGCCAGTTTCACCTCTGAAATGTCTCCTGGTTTTTTTCTTTGCTTTTTTTTTTTCTTTCCTCCCAACTTTGGGAAGATGTTCTATCCAAAATGAAAAAAAAAATCTTCCAGAGAAGTATATGTGCATTTGGGGAGGGGGGAGGAAGGGGAAATGACTTCACCCTTGAAAGGCTGGAGGTGTTTGAAATCCTAGCTCCGTGAGTCACTGCAATTTCTGGATTCAAAGCATCAGAAGGAATCCTCATTGCAGATTTACAAAGGGCACAGATACCCTGCAGTCCGACTGACACATCCTCAGACATTTTTCTGATTTCATGTAGTGCCTCTTTTTGCTGTCTCACTCAACACACGCAGAGATTTACTGGTGTTCTTTTTCCTTAGCAGGGTTGCTTTGATTCCTGCACAGCTCACGGGATTTTTTTGTGCCAAGGACTCAACATTCCCTTTCTCCAGGGTGAGGCAAAATTCCTGTCAAGAGATTGTTGACAGCCATGCAGTCTCAATGGACAGAGGCGAACAGCATTTGAACCATACACACTTAGAAAGGCTGTGGACTGTTCTCCAACCTCTTGCCAAGGCTGCAGTCATGTTTTATCTGTGTAAAAGGATGTGAGGCTGGCCTTTGGATCCTCAGAAAAATACTGACAAAATCTTTAGGAGCCCAGATTATAGGTCTGCGCAATCTAAAGAAGTGGAGCTGTTTTTCATCTTGGAACTGAATTTGAGACTACTGACTAAACATTATCCTTACAGCAGAGGATGACAACACAGCCAATCGAATCCTGCTTTACATGGGCATCTGAGCATGGAACTGAAACATGGATTCTGTCCCAGTGGGTGACACACACTCAGACAATCAGAGGGACACAACAGTCCAGGCACTGTTCCTAGCTATTGTGGCAGGATGGAGGGTGATTTTGCATACAGTAATTGCAGAAGACAGCCTGAATGGAGTCTTGCCTTAAAAACCTGCTTCCAATGGTCCCTTCCATCACCACCACAGTGATGGCACATGTGCAGGTTGCAGTAAACACCAAAAATCATACAGCAGTCAGCATTTGGCAGCTGTCTGGTAAAACCAAGGTCTGGAGAGTTGGGGTGGGAGATCACCTATGGGTGTGTGCTACATAATCAGGTAATGGGACTGTTGGCAGCAGCATTAGCAGCATAATTCCATTCCATCATCTCCAAATACTGAGGGGGGAACACCAAAAGAGCGTGGGAAGGATCCCAGTTTAATCCAAAGGACATTTTGGATGAAAGCAAGGGGGAAGAATGAGCAATTATCTGCCTGTGGCAGTCGCTGTTTAATTAGACTACAGATTTCTTTCTAGATGGGTGGTAAACCTGCTATGGGTTAGGAACATGTTTGCCCTGTTTCAAGAGCCTTTCCTGGGCTTGGCTCTGAATAGAGGAGCCACAAACTCTGGCAGCACACCAACGTAAACGCAATAGAGACAAAAGGAAGAAACAAAATGAGTAGGAAATCACGTAAAGCAGAGATAAAGGACTAACACTTAGGTTTTAGGCAGATCTTTGGGGCTATAAAACTATGTGAATCTTAGGCGTGTGCCACAATATTGCTGAGAAAGCTGCACTTCAATTAGCTGGATTCTGAGCTCGTGAAAGCTGGCCCAGCTCCACTAACCTCAAAGAAAAATGGGGAGAAGTTTCTTTTCAAATAAGAAGTGGAAAGACTGAAGTGTTTAACAAAGGGGCCTAGAAAGCTCCAAGCACTGGACAGTCTCCACCTGGGTGCATTAAAACCACTGGCTACATTTTTCAAAATCCACCCGTGCTTTAATCTCTGCTCCATTTCACATTTCCTTGTGATGTCGTCCAAATAAATGCACTCATTGGCAATAAGCTGAACAGTCACCACAAAGCCTAACAGGACCTTGATGTGGCTTTTAAAAAACCCCAAACCCTTAACTGCTGAGGCTCATGCATTTTTTTCTCCCCAGCAGATGTTACAGGGGGGGGGAACCGAAGCTTTGCAAACATTTGCAGACATGGATAATGTTCATTCTGATGGTCTGATTCTCATTTACATGAAACTCTCTTTATAATTCTCTAGGCTGGGGAAAAAAAAGGCCTCTACAATGTGTGTGAAAACAGGGAGTTGAGCAGAAATGAAAATCAGACTGCTTGTCTCCCCAGCCAGATGAAGATTGTAAATATAGTTAACTTGGCTTTCCTGACTGTAGTCCCAACCCCCTGATCTTAACTTATCTCTGTTAGTCTGTTATAAATGTCAAATTCTTTCTGGTTGTCCTGATAGCTTATGTGAACTGTAACAGCATCTAGAAGCTGTTCTCCTGAGTCAGGACCTTATAGCACAGAAAAGCAAAAAGATATTTAGTCCAGGCTGGTTCTTGATTTGCAAGGTAATACAACCTCATCATCCAAAGGCTACATTTGGGAATTTCTTCCTCACTGTTGAAGCAGCAGCAATGACAGCAGCAGCTTCAAGCCCTGAGCCTTGGGAAGCAGGACAACATGGTGCAGTATAGGATACGTGATATTTTTAACCCTATCTCATCTTTCCTTGTGTGGAGGCAGCGACTCAAGCTCAGGATGACAGTCTGTGTGCAGACAAGGGAAGAAGTCCTGTCCTGAACATCTGATTTGATATTCTTTCAGTGAGCTGATGGTGTTTCACTTCTGGATCACAATGGTCACCGTTTGGTTGACTGGTCTAGATGTAAAATCAGAGTTTGGAATAAAACCGAGCTGAGAGCATCCATATAGACTCCCCTTTGTGTCATATGATGGACAAGGAGGGTGCAAGAAGAAACACCAGAGACCTTCACTTGGCAGTGGACATTGCATGTGCACCCAAGCTTTTCAAGGCATTAAACACTTGCAAGGGAATGAGTGTAGAACTCCCTTAGAGCACACGACTACATTTGGTGGAAGAAACCTTTTAATCTCTATTTTTGGGTTCAGAAAAACATCACAGGGAATGAACTGCCTGATTTCTGACTTTTGGAAGAGGAAGGGGAATGTGTTTTCACAAACTTTGAGGCATTTCCTTTTCTGGTGATATCAAAGCTGGGTACAACATAAGTGGTGACAGTTTATCTGGAGATGCTGCAGTGTTCATTAAGAGGAGTTGTTGCTGTTTATCTGCATCTTGTCTGCAAAATCAGGTGCTCAGAAAACAAATTGTCAGTGTTGTCAGCATGCTGTCACGGTGGTGTGGAAAGGAGATGTTCAGAGGTTCTCACCCAAACCTTCAAGCTGGCCGATTCTGGGAGATGCTGCTCCTCCTTAAAAACCTTTGGTGTTACAAGGAAGACCATCCCAGGTCTGAGAGAAAACCTCACTTTTCACTCATAACTCCTCCTACAGAAATTTCAGATAACATTTAGAGCTTTATAGCAACTTTTAAAATATGATCTAAGGCCAAGTAGTGACTCCACATGGGGAGGAATATGATTGCTACTGCAGCTGAAGCATCACAGGTGTGGTAGATGTCTGCCTCTGAGCTGATGGTTCATGCTTTCCTTTATAATAAGGGAAACAGGCATTTGAAGGTGCAGCTCATCTCCTTCTAAGCCAGAGTTTAGCTAAACTCTGCATGCAAAGTTCTTGTTTCTCTCCACCAGTTATAAAAGGAATTCAGATAACGGACTTGGGTGAAAGCACACACATTGCAAGCATCTAAATCTGGGAGAGATGAGCCCCGCTGGTGAAACCTGCTGGTCAGTTTGCTATTGCTGCCTGTTCCTATGTAAAAGCCATCCAGCTATGATTATGGTTAGCAATTTAAAATCCTAAACCAATATACGATCGCCCTGTTCCTTTCTCCTCTTTAGCTGTGCCACAGGGAAAACAAGCTGGCACTAAAGGTACAGCAGCAGGCATGCCAAACAACTCCATGGCTAAATGTTTGTGAGTTGTTTTGGTTGGGTTTTTTTTTTTTTGCTTGGAAATGATGATTTTAACTTGGAGAAATGAGCTCACATGAATGAGAAGATTTAATGTCTCCTCCGCCTCTCTAGCTGTCAAAATACTTTGCCCCTTGCCTGTGGCCATGCAAGAGCACCCTGCAGCCCTTCAGCCACTGCTGCCACTTTGGTGGCTCTTGTTTTCTCTGCAGCTGAACCTGCTGCACTTTGTGCCTGGGCAGTCCTCTCCCAGCCCCACATCTGCCTTGGGGGAATGACCTTTACCTACAGCACTTTTGCTGGGCCTAAACCCAAATCCGACAGCTATCAGCAATCCTACCTCACACTGGTAACTCTTCTGGTCCAGCCCTTCTTCTTTCCACCTCTTAACCTTAATAAAGAAACCCAGCTCTGCCTCTTCATGTAGCCAAAGCCCAATAGGCTGTGCCCAACTGTTCCATGCTTCTCAAAGTGACCCAGCAGCTGGCTGAAACAGCCCCATTCATCTTTAGGAACAAGATGAGCCTGCATTTTTGGGGATAGAAAGGTGGCCATGTTTGTTATCCTACTGACACAGCTCCTTTTTTTCCCCAATCTAAGCAGTCTGGGCTCGCTTTCCTCATTTGCCATTTCTCTCTGAAGCAGTGCAAGCTGACACAGTATATTAGTTACTCCCAGATTTCAAAGCCTCAGCCAGCTTCTCAACAGCCAGCAGTGCTGGTTGAGAAAAGGAAGATCAATATGATGGGAGCAGTGAGCATCTGTGATGTCAAATGATCTCCTTGAAAGTCACGGGGCTGAGTTCTCTGTTGCCTTGTCCTTTCTATGTGACCTGAGTGATCAGTGTTTTCCTGCCAGTGAGTGAGCATTGCACAGGCAAAAATGCTGTCGGGGGGGGGAAAGTCAGCTGAGGGCCGAGTGGTGAGATGATGCAGCTGTTTATTGTGGCTAAAATGATGTCACATCCCCTCCAGAATTTGCAGCATCGTCCAACTGGAGCTCCATCAGACCACTGTTTCCTCTGGTTTGAGGCTCCCACCAGCTGCTGTAGGGAAGGTGCAGGAGACCTCTGTAGATGCAATTATCAAATAACCTGCCCACAAGGAAGCTTTCTCCCTGATACGTATTAGTTAGGAGTTAGTTTATGCATATGCATGAAGGCTTGTAAGCTTGGCAAAACTCTGAACATTTTCTTTCCCTTTCCTTCCTTCTCTGCCTTTTCAAATATGTATGCTATTTCTTACTTGGATGCTCCTAACTGCAATTGCTTTAAATGCCTATATCAAAAGTTGAGCTGTATGCTCAGCCATCTGCTTTTAACACCCCTGAAAAAGCAGAGGATGCCTCCCATCACATTTACACCAGGATTTAAATAAGGCTTAAGATATGAATAATTCTGCATCGCTCTCTGTAGCCTATCTGCTATACTAGGATGGGTGGGGGAAGAAAAAATCACCCTATTTAGTATCTGTTGGTCCCTCAAAACACAAGAACCACTTGACCCTTTTGCATAAACTCCTGTTAGCCCCTGCCAGCTGGATCCCATGTCCTGCAGCACTCTGTACACCGGGGGGTATCAAGCAAAGCACAGATCATCTGCTGGGCAGCCACTCACCCAGCAGAGAGCAGAGCCTGCTTATCAGGATGCTGCACCTCCAGACACCGCCAGCACAATGACAGCAGGACCTGCCTGTGAAACGAGGCCAAGATAAATGATGTATTGCCCTCATCCCTAACAGTGTGGCCCAGACAGAAACCAGGTGGAGGAGAGGGAGCCTGCACCTTCTGTAAACAATCCCCTGTCTCAGCTGAAACAGCTTCAGGCAGAGATGCTGGATTAAGAAAGTGATTCTTAGCCTGGACAGAAAGTTAAAGGGCAGGGGTGATAATGCACTGCTGGCCAAAGGTGGCTGGGGGAACTTAGCCATTACTCAGCAATGGTTCATTTGGCCTGGCAGAAGAACATCTGATATCTAAACAGTCCTGGTCATCCTGAAACACTCAGAAACCTCTACACTAAATATTTGATGCTCTTGTTTGATAGTGTTTATTTTGCTTTCTCCCCACCTGTGTGAGGCTAATATGCTCTGAGTGGGGAAAACATGGGGTAGCACATACCAGAGATAAAACACTAATATGTGATCTTTTTTTCTTAAACAGAGATTTATGAGACATGTCACGGAGCTGACTGTGAAGAAAAAATAGGGAATTTACCAGGGAGACCACTTCTGCATTGCTCTAAATGACATCAGCAGCATGTAACCCCCCCCAAATCTTCTCTGCTCTGCCTTTGTAAGAAGATTGGGCGAATCGTGACACACTCAGAATGGTCTGGAGCAGTACCAGGGTTTGTCTGCCTTGACTGGGTTCTGCATTTATGTGTGGATGGAAAGGGAGGAGGAAAACAGATGTAAATCAGCCTTGTTTTCCTTCTATCTGAGCCTGTTCAATACCTTGCAGTGAGTTAAAGCAGCTTTGATACCATCTGTGCTGCCCACTGAAGGCTGTGCTCTCTCCTCTTGTAAGGCTGCCATTGATCAGGTGACATCAATACACCAAGAATCAGGGCAGCCCAGTTTCCAAGGAGGGAGCACTGCCTGTTTTGTAGTGATATTCACGTCAACTGGTTGGCTGAGAAACTTCTTACAGTCATCAGAGATCTGCTCAGCACCATCAGGGAAATCTAGGGACTAATTCACCTGCCCAGACCTGACCCCCTCTGCTTGGGCTCTGCTCTCTGTTCCAGCCATTAGGAAAGAAGGCAGCCCAAACTGAGATGACTTGAAAAAGTGCTCCAAAGAGCCTCCAACGCCTACCGAGCACCAAAGCTACAGATTTCACTTTTGTTCCCAAGGCCACCCCTTCCAGTTTTTAACATCCAGGCATTTCCTACGTATCAGAAGGAAATAATGCGTGAGCTGGTTCCTTTTCTTACCTCGTTTGAATGTATGCTTTAGCCTCCTTTGCTTTCATTTGCCTATTTGGATGAGAAGTCTTGGCTTTGAGACAGATGTGTTTCCTTTCCAGATAGAAAGAACCCTGGTCTTTGAGCTAAGATTGGACATCGCGTAGTGGTTGCTTCTGAAAACAAGAAATCCTGGCTTTTCTCTCCAATTTTGTCCCTACGAAGGAAAAAAGAAACCCACATTCATGTCTTTTGTCTCCGTTTCCTCATTTGTTACAGACGCAGTGAAACCTCTGGCACAGAGGTTGCTCTGTTAAACTCTGGCCCAGTAGTTTCACCTTCTCAGATGCGTGTTTCAAAACTCTTTCATAAAAGAAAGAGCTGCTTGTCGCTTTCTAACAAAAAGTAAATAACAGGGGTGGTCACAGAGCTGGTTCTATGGCTCTTGATCTGAGATAAATCCTTTTTTTATCTTCTGGGTTATTAGAAGCACACCTTTCCTTGTGAAAGTTCAGGTGAAATTGGGATAAAAGCTGGAAAGGATGTGGGCTATAAGTATGTTTAAAATGTTATCTGTTCTTTCTCAAACATGTCTTTTCCAGCTCAGGTATTTACATGCTGATAACCTTTTGGTCCCAGCGGTGCTAGAAACTTCATGCCTTGTATTTCAAGCCCGATAAGAAATTGAAAGATGTGGAGACTCCAAGAAACACTATGAAAAACACTCCTCCTCCTATTCCCTGAGTGCCTTTGGTTATTGTGCTGCCCAAAACGTTGCATTTCTGGAAATTATTTACTCTAGGAAATCTTTTGCCCCAAAGAACGTAGGAAGGGGACAACACTTGGAGGACTGAGGGAGGAGATATGTACTTCTTTTGTTATGCAAAGGTTTGGCCTTTGTTCTTCCTTTGATCTGCCACTCTCATAGATTCCTTCCTATCAGCAGATCAAGGAGAATTTTTATCTCGCTGGGAGCCCTTGCATGTGTGCTGTTATTTCTGATTAAAGTCCTTCTGCAGTAATATCAGGAGAAGTTTTGCAATCATCTCTGTCTGTTTTTTTCAGGCGCAAGAAAAACTCCGTATTTTTGATGCTGGAAAGAAGTTAGTGAGCAAATGTTACTGGAATGCATTTGCTCCCCTTTTATGGAGCAGGATGGTCACGGCGTAGGAGGAGATTGAGCCAAAAAATAGAAATCCAGCAATATTGGACATATCTGAGAGTAGCAGAGCAGGGGAAGCTCATGGCGTTGTTTGACTTTGGCCTGAACCAGCAGCTATTGAGAATAAACTTTCTCTGATAATACACCAAATGAGTTCAGCAGATCTGACGGGAAGCAGAAATGTGGTTTTTGCAGTTAAATAAAACGAGTAAATAAATAAATGGAGTTAAAAGCTACGTTACCACAAACTGGACATTGAATGATTTACCATAGCTGGATTCTCATTCTTTAGGACCTGGAAGGGAAGGAACCTCGGCGAGGTGAAACTTCCCCTTCCCAAACTTGTTAATGCCCACAAGGACTCATTCTCTCAGGCCCACCACCTTTCATAATCTCTTCCTTCCTTTAATGTGAAAGGAGGAAACCACTGTTTGATGCACGGCTTTGAATTTACTGGCAGAAACGTTGTCAGTTTCAGCTCAGTGCTGTTGACCTCTGACCACTGCATTAAGTTTTTATGTTCAAGTAGCTGGTACAAGCCTGGTTTTATGAATTGAGTTTCCAGCTTCTACATGGGTCTTCAGAGGGAACAAAGTAAACTGTTAAGCTGTTGAAATGATGCTGATACTGCCCTGAATTACTCTGATCTTGCAGAGAGAGTGGCCAAAAGGCCCTTGGATGCTAAGCAGATATTTTTCATCCATCCAAGACAGGAGCTGAGTGACAAGTATCCTCATCTCACGCTTCCGTGAAGGTTTCTCCTAACTGATGACCACTGGAGGCAGTTCATATCATGTGCTTCATCTGGAATACAGTCCAACACGGCAGGGCACTGAGGCCTTGGCACAGTTAAGCAAGCTACATGAGGTTCCAATCATACTTTCCATAGCCAAGACTGCAATTGATTTATGTCCAATGCTGACGATGACAGAAAAGTGCAGCATAGTTAAAATGGCACTCGGTATATTTCATGTATGACTAGACAAAGCTTAACACAGCGGGTCAAAGGCATTGCAAAAACACAGCTCTTTAACAAATACCCTCTGCTGCTTCAAACTCGAAGGTTGCAGAGGGTATCACCTTTACAAGGCCTGCAAACTGCAAATCCCTGCCCTCGTGCCCTGTTTTCTCCAGTCTCAGCCAGGTGACCTCAGGCTGCCTTCATTCAAACTGCTCAAAGGGGCTTCATTCAAACTGCTGTCAGGGAATGCTCATTCTGCAGGTAAAACTCAATGCATGTGCTTCTAGCACCAGGGTGCTTACAGACAGCTTGGCCTGATCAGCTCCAGACTGATTTGTCCTCAAAAAGCTGAATGTGGACTTGGTCCTGCACACCTGCACAGTGCCAGCTCCCTTCCCACCTGTCCCTGCTGCTGGAGTTACAGCAAAGGGCAGAAGCTGTTTCACACAGTTGACCATGATGGCTCTGATATCTTTGACTGTAAGCTGCATGAAGCAGAAAGCATCTCTACCACACAGCACATGGCAGGGCTTCACCCTCCTGGGAAATAGTATGAACAGTACAAAACTTTATATCAGGCTTTCCCTGCCTTCTTCCCCTTATTATCCTTCAGGAGAGCAAGGGAGTGTAGCAGAGTTTTTGAGTTCAGACTTTATTTGTGTTGTTTTGCGTGTTGGGTTTGGATTTTGTGCTTGGAGAAGCAGAAGCAATATTAAAGGCACGAGGAGCCCCTGCTGCTTCACACAGCACTATCAATTTCCTCTTCAGTGCAGAGGAGAGGCAGGGTGTGGGTCAAGGAAAGAAAGATTTACCTTCCTCGATAGGCACAGCCTTGACAAGGCAGTTGTTACCACGCTGAATTTGCAACAAGCCTTTCAAAAAGGCTCCCCTCCAAGACTTTGTAACTTCACAGGCAACCACCCTCCGTAATCAAGTCTTACAGCATAGCTCACTGCTTCATAAAATCGAGATAAATCAGAAGAGGGGCATATTAAAATAATTTGTATCAGTAGGGACTGATTTAAAGCTCGACTCCTCATCCATCAGCGAGATGCTTTCGTTTGTGAGCATATTGCTACAAACTGCAGCAGAAGCTCTGCCAAGTCCATTAATAACAAAAAGAAGAGAACCTTCATAGGGAAAACGGACAGTGGGAAATCGGGGAATGATTCCAACAAGCTGCTTTTTCTTTAGAGATTTCCTCTAAAAATACTCATAGGAGACAAAGGCGGCCGTGGCATTTGATCTTTTATTGGAGAAGAATTCAGGGCAATATTTAATGCGTGGAAGAGACATTTTTTAGCGCCACCCGGCTCACACAGGGAGAATGTATTAAAGGGAAGGGTGGCTTGAAAGCAAGACGAGATGGCAGCGAAGCCACCGGTGTCACTGGGATCCACCCTCTGGAAAGGATGCGAGCAATGGATACGGGCAGAGCAGAGGGGCAGGGAGGACACGGCATCCCTTCCCTCCCATCGCTGCGTTGTGCTGCAGCTTCCCTGGCTTCAGAGCACTGCTTTGAAGCATCGACCCCGTCTGATGTTGGTGTTGGATCGGATCAGTCCGCATTGAAATGCGAGCATCTTCGGGACGCGCTGCTGTTGGACGGAGCCGCGTTTTCTGCCAATCGGCGTTTAAAGCTGAACCATCGAACCCTCACAGAGCGAATACAATTAAAGCGTCGTTAAGAAAGCATTTTCCTCTCATTTCTTTCTGTAATAAACGAGTTAGGCTCAGCGTTTCTGCGCTGTGTGAAGCGCACGGAAAATCCGTGCCTATTTAGCCCTCTCACTGCAGCAAAAGGGAATCAAATCCGGACCCACATCTCAGGTCTCTTTCCGGTGCCAGCATTTCCACGTGTGTCGCTTTCAAATAACCGACACAGAGAAATACTCTGTAGTAATAACTCCGAAAATTTACGTGCGTTATTTCCTCCCTCACTCCGAGATGGATGAAGAATATAACAGAGTTTAAAAGCCACTTCTGACGTTGTTTGAGGGAAAGCTTCCCTCATTTGGGAAAGGGGAAATCTGGGGGGGGGGGGTTGGAGGTTGGATCTTTTAGTTTGGCTAGAACTTGGACTTTTTGAACACAGAGAAACTTCGTTTTCAGACCCAAACCAGCTTGGTTTTGCCATCTTTTCGCACTGCCAGCTTTTCTCTGTGAAACCAGAAGTGCTTCGTTTTCTTTCTGCGGAACCCCCCCCCCCCCCCCTCCTAACCCCCGTTTCCCTTCATTCTCCACCCCATCGCGATAACCTCCAGCATTTCACAGCCGTTCGCAAATCCATTCAATCTCACCGGATTAACTTTACAGTTACTTCGCTTTACACTTTCTCGCATCCGATTCGAAGTGACGCCTCACACCCATCGATCGGGTGCTAAAGGGCTGTAAACTCACAATAGAGACCTCAAATCCTCTTTATCCAAGGGCGCAAATACTCCTCAGGGCTTCAGATCCTCAAGCAGAAGCTGTTGCCTGCTGGGTAAGAACCGGGTAAGAAAGAACACACTTCGGTGTGCTTTCTTTTCCCAGTTCTCAGTTTTTGATCCTCCTCTATGAGATGAGGACGCAGCAGCTGAGCGTTCCGGAGTGAAGCATCCATGCAGGCGAATTTAGAAGTAATCATTCCATGGATGCTATAACCAACAGCTCCTAGAAAGGTGCCATGGGTGAATGTGGTTCCAGCATATATTGGGATGAGAGGCGGCAATAAGGACCAGACGGGAAGGTTTCTGCCTCTCTCACGTTCCCGTTAAGACAGAATCTGCGACCGAGGGAACAGCGGCCATCTGGACGGACATCTCAGAGTGCTGCCCCTGTCCTGGAGTGCGATAAAAGCGAGGAGACCCTTTTTGGGCACCCACTGTTCCCTCGGTCACATCACCGGGTCGGCCCTGAGCTGCTCTTGGTGTCCATTGAGTCGTTATTTCCTTTGTAGCCACACTGGATTTACCTTCTGGTTCTGCCCGATGTAGAGTCACCGTTCTGTAGATATTCTCCATTTCCTTCCTATTTTGCATCAGATTTCGATTCGCTTTTGTGAAGAAAGACTTCCCAAAAAGTACTTTTTGTTGTTGCTGAGGCAGCTTTCAGCTTGTTACCTAAAACCAATTGCCTTCCCATGGCTTCGGACAGAAACCAATCAGCTTTAATCTCATTCATTTTAGTGTTTAATCCCTTGCCACCGGGTTTACTTGCCCATACATAAATACGACTTTATATAATATATATGATTTAAATGCAGACAATACGTTAATTTGTAACATATAGAGTGCATAGACGTACATACACACCCTGCATATTCATATCCATACAGACACACACCTCGTTTTCCCTCCCTGTTGCAGTTATTACTGCAGTTCTACCTTCCCTGTCACACAGCCCCCTGGGCAGAGTAAACGTCCATGAACTCTGCACCCTCCCTGAAGGGTTGACCTGTGCTCCTTGCACTGAAAAGCAGCTCCTGCTTTTCTTGGTGTGTCCTCCGTGGCCCGACGCTTTTTCTTTTTTAACCCCAAATAATTTTTCAAAGCAGCCTCCTGGCCGGGAGTGCTGAGTGTTGCCTTCATGAGGGCTGGCTGGGACACAGAGACCGAGGCTTGACCCCATCTCTGGTCCTCGGGCCAAGCTGGGCCCATCTTTGGGTGAATTCATTTCAGGTTGAACTTTGTGTGAACCTGAGCCCGAGGGGAAGGGAACCCGACAGAGCAAGGCTGACAGAGGCAAGTTCTGAGCAAACCCATCAGCCTGAGTAAATATTGAACAAATCCGTGTGAAGGCTGGGATTGAAATGGAGCTGTCAGACCAGTGTAAACTGAAAGGATAGGTGAGCCCTCTGAAGAGCGAGGAAACATTTTGTACACTCGCTTCTGCGATTGTTCCTTCCACCCCAACCCTTTGCCCCAGACCTCATTTCACCTGCCTAAGAGGCTAATGCAACCCTGGGGCTGCTCGGCGCTGAAATGCCTGTGTTGGTGGAAGAGAATAGCCGGGGGGGGCAGAAGGGAATGAAAGAAGGAAGGGGATCGCGCCGTCGAGTGTTCCTTTCGGTGTAATGAGCAGGGAGGGGTGGGAGGTGGGTTTATAGCTGATATCCGACACGAAATAACAGGACGGAGCTGCCCCGACTTCAACCCAGGTGACCTGTGCAGCCTCAACCTCCAAACCAAATACGCTGTCCGTTGGGTATAAATACAAACGAATTCGGCCGTCTGTAAACGTGTATAACCCGGAGAAACAGACGTATGCCCATCTCCTCGGGTGCTGCAGGGCTGCGTGGTGGGGGTCATCCCGGTGGGGGCTGTAGGAGCTGCACTCACCCATCGCTCCCCGCATCTCTTCTGCCCGATCCTCCGTACGTGGCAGAGACGCCTAAAAACGTGCTCGCTTCACAAGCATTGAGAAAACACGCGTGAAAATCCCTTTCGCTTTACCTTTGGCAATGTTAGGGTGCAAGCAAGTGTGTGGATACTTCGCTGCCCCAGTGCTGCTTGCAGAAGTCCCACTCTGGTTTTGTTGAGATCCAGGGTGGGGGAGGCTCCTGGACTTCTTATGCTCGAAACAAGCTTGCAAAAATCCGGAAGACTTCGAGCCCTGTTTTCCCTCACTTCAAGGCATGAAAGGCTTTTAGGGCTCGGCAATTGCCCAGCCCAGCCAGAACCCTCCGAGGGAAGGTTTGTTCCCGAACAGACCCCCGGGAAAGCTTCACACCTTAAGTGCGAACAGGCTTTGGAAACAGAATTAATAGCAGCCAGCAAAACGGAGTTGAAAGTAAGGAAGTCTTCGGGGTATTATTGTTATTACTATTTTTTTAATAGAATGTCCTCTTTTGAGATCAAAAGGGCCTCGCGTTGTGAGAACAAATGCTTTAAGAGAAACATTTCACACCAAGGGGTAAAGGAACAGATGGCCCCGGGGTTTCCGCCGCGGTCATCGGCTTTGCCCCTCGGGTCTGGGAGCAGAGAGAGGGGCAATCCGCGTCCCTTCTCTGTCCCCTCCTCCCGCAGGGGGACAACAGCTCCAACACAGAGTCTGCCGTTAATAATTTACAAGGTTACTCCGCTTTAACTGGGGTTTTCCCTTTCCTTTGGGATATTAAAGGCATTAATCTCCATTAAGACGCGGCTTTGTTTGGAAGCGCGTAGGGGGATTTGGCTAATTTCCCTGCCACGGACCCACGGAGAGACACACGTGGAGATATGGGAACAGCCACGTCGTTGTGTATCAGTTATATGCGCAGAACTCAGATGTGCCATAAAATCAAGCTGCGGTGACAGGGCTGAATATCGACTGGGAACTCCGCACGCAGAGCAGGGGATGTTAGAGGGCATCTCTGCCTTTGTAGCTCACATCCATGGACTTTAATGAGAAAAGGAGCTCGTGTCCCATCAAGACACCCGCGTAGGGTTACTCATACGTGTGGACATCACCATTCTGCTCCCTTTTACCCCTTTCTCGGAGCGTTGGGCAGACACGACAGTCTCTCTCTGCTCCCCAAAGCGGCTGTTACAGCAGATCCTGACCAAAGCTGTCCCGAATTGGCCTTTCCAGGCGGCTCCTGATTCCCAGCAGTGAGTTTCGAGCTTTGGAGACAAAAGGGAGCGTGAGAAACTCGGAGGGAGAGTTGGGGGGAAAGAGATCTGAGTTGCGTGAGATGATCGCTGTGAAAGGAACCCGGCTTGGCAACGAGGGAAGCAAAGGGAATGGGGTGAAGGGAAAGCCCGGAGGGGGTTACATATGTAAGGAGCAGCGGCACCGTTTTTTGAGGATCCTTCCGGAGATTCCCTTTGAGTTTCAAATGGGAGCCGGGTGCCTTTGTTGTGCCCGACTTCGGCACTTCGGGCATCTCCTCTTGGCCCGAACTTTTCGCTCTTCCCCGATCCTTCGCTGTGCACCGATTCGTGCTCACCTGGGGGGAAGGGGAGCTCCGGCCCCTTCCCAGCCCGGAGGTGAAGACACAACAGGGAACAAAAACATCCCAGTGGAAACCCATGAGCGCAATCACGAGAAACTTTAAATCACACAAATTCAATCGCATCGGTTCAACGAAAAGGTTAAAGCAAGCTGAACTCGTGGCCAACACGTTATGAAACGAGCGTGGCTGCGTTTTTACTTTTGGATCTCACTCCGGTTGTTTTGCAAACCGCTATAGTGCAACCAAACCCCCTTTTCACCTTTTCCTCTTTTTTTTTTTTTCTTTTTTTCCCCTCCTCTTATCTCTGAGCTAATTGGACACTGCACATCTTTTCTTCCGAGCCAGAGAGGTGAATTACCCGAGGCAGGATTGTGCTGCCAGGGTAGAGTGACGCTCATCGCCTCCGGACTTGGTCAGGCAGGGCTGCAGATGCAGCAGGTACTGGGTTCATTCCTGCCCTCACCAAAAAGGTTTGCAAATTTGACGAAGCCAGAACAATAGTTTCTTCTGGCAGCCCCTCTGTTTACTTGTTTAGAAATCCCAGAGGCGTTTCGAGGTAAAAAGGTCAGAGCTATATCCGGACCTCGGCCCCCTCCCTCCGCACCCGGCATAGGGAGGTTCGGGCCCTCCGCCCGCTCCCGTGTGCGTCTGTGCTTTGCAAAACACCCCTTTTGCTTTCGGGGACCGCCTTTGGAAGCCGAGGACATAAAACTGAAGTGACACTTCGTTTCTCTTCGGGGTTGGGTCAAGCTTTAAGGAATTGTTTTGTATAATTGAGAAAATCGCCTCTCCCCCACCCCCCGACCCCCAGTTTCGTTCCAGTTAATGTCGCTGCTTTAGTAATGCAGATGTGCTTCCTTGCCAGGATGCTGATAATGAGGATGATGATAACTTTCTGTTCTCATCAGGCCCTTTTTTGCACTTTATGTCGTCAAATAACTCCCGGTAGGGAGCAACGCGTTTCTGCCCGGTTCCGATCGCGCAGCTGCGGGTGCCATAACGGGGGTGGGGGCCATAGAGTCCCCCCAGGAAGCAAGATGGAACACTTGGCTTGGAAGCTTTGGCAGCAACCGGAGACCTTTTCCTTCCTCCTCCTCCCTCCGAGCCCTGCTGCCCTCCCCGTGCATTTCCCTGGGTGGGGGAAATCGCCATTCCGCTTAGAGCCAACAGGACTCGAATGTGGAAAAAGTAAACTTTATTAAACTGAGGTAGTTTCATTTCGAAAAACAGGGAAAGGGAGTGGAGGGGGAAAAAAAAAAAGATTCCTATTAAGAAACCGCAGGCTTTTCAGGATGACCTTTTATCTCTTTATAACAATCTTTAACGAAACTCTCCTTGGTTTTCACTTCGCCCTGCGCTAAAGCTTCTGGTGGCAAAGGGTAACAACTGGCCGTGGTTAATAATGTTTTTATCGGACTCCGATAAGCCTAAGGGGGGTGGGGATACGAGGAGCCGTGCAGCTTCACTCCAGGACATGAGGTTATCGAGACGTACAATAAATAGCAGTCAGTGCGGACCCCCCCGGCCTCCGTCCCGTGCGCGTTCACACTCGGTGCGGCAATGACCGTCGCCCAAAGCACCCCGGGCTCAGCCTTCCCCTTATCTCGTTTTATCTGATAGCACAACGCTCTCGCCCCCAGGATCAGTAATACAGGAGGAGAGCGTGTAGGAAACCCTGTATAGAGCGGCGATAGTGCAAAATGGCAGCAGAGGAGTTGCATTTTTTGCTTTGTTTCTTTTCTTTATCGGGTCTTCCCGGAGACCTTCAGCGTCTTGGGCTCTTTCCGAGATACACAGAGTAAATATAAAAGGGAAACGAAAAGAAAGCGCCCCAAACTTTTTTTTTTAACCATCTCGCAGGGAGGAATAATACAGAAAACTCGGGATGCGTGGGAACAAAAGTCGTTGTGCACATCTTTAAAGCGGGAGAGAACTACAATTCGTTTTCAAGTTTCTGTAGTTGAAAGTGCAGTTCCTATTGGGAAGGGGAGAAGGGAGAAACGTCCCTGAGACAAACGCCTATTGCTAAGGATAAAACGAGGTCACGGCAGCTCCTTTGGAGTCCAACGTTTAACGGAGGGTCTATAAATTAAGAAAGGAAGACAAACGGGGAATGGGCACCGCACGGGTGGATGCGGCCGGAGCCGAAGGGGCGGCTCGGAGGGAAGAGTGTGCGGCCGGGGCTGTGCGGGGCTGTGCGGGTGGGGCTGCGGGGAGCAGCGGGGAGCAGCGGCCCTCGAAGGCAGCCCCGATCCGGTCGTTGTGCCGGTCCTCAGGAGGACACGGAGCTGGGGGAGGCCTCAGGTGAGGTGCAGTTGGATTGATCCGAGGCTTCGCTCGCTTCCTTCGCGGACCTGGAGGCAGCAGGAGGGGCGAGACCTTCCTTTTCCCTCTTCTTCTGTTTCATCCGCCTGTTCTGGAACCAGATTTTGACTTGGGTTTCGTTGAGCTCCAACGTAGCGGCGATCTCCACCCTCCGGGCCCTGGTGAGGTACTTGTTAAAGTGAAATTCTTTCTCCAGCTCCGTCAGCTGTTTGGTGGTGAAGTTGGTGCGAATGGTGTTGGGTTGGCCCAGCAGCCCATATTCCGACACTTTGGCTGTAAGGAACAAAAAACGACAGGGTAGAAGCAACAGAAGGAGGACCCAATATGGGCCTGGGGGTCCAGGAGCTGCTTGGTTGAAGGGGCATCCCCTGTGCTATGTGTTCGGCCCCCACCTCTTGCAGCTTCTGACCCATCCCTGGTTTTCCAGGGATGTAACCCGGAGGGAAATGCTGCTGGGATTTGCAGAGCTGCTCCTTTCTCTTGCAAACGGTCAACCCAGCTCCTTGCGAAGTGCCATGAAACTTGAACGTGCGTGGGAAGGAGTGGAAGGGGAGGGGGGGTGATGGTGGGGGAGAGGAGGGAAGTTCCGGATTTAAGGAAGGTTTTAGACAAGGATGTTGAACAGTGAGGGAGGTGGAAGCCACCTTTGTGGAGGAAGCAGGAAACTGGGAGTGTTTCCTATTCCGAGCTGGACTTAAACTGCATTGGGCCTGAGGGCAAGTGAGCTCATGAACCCCTTGCCAGGTGTGCCTGAAAAATCGCGAGCTGTTTTTTACTATAGAGCTTGAAAATAAGAATAAAAACGCATTTTCCTCAAGCAAAGGAGCCCAATGACCTCGAGCAGAAACCCCGGGGAGGACAACATTTCGTAGCTGCAGAACGTCCTGCCCTCCCCCCCCCCCACTCCCCTCGTACTTCTTCTCAGCCAGGATGGGAACCCCCCCGCCGAGCCTTGCGCTCCCCAAACTCACCTGTCTTGGGGGGGTTCCTCTTCACTTTCATCCAATCGAAGGTCCGCGCAGCGCTGGCATTGGGGCACGGCTCGGAGGGGCAAGCGGGGTCTTTGTCCTCATTGAGGGAAGACGAGAGGTTGCCGTAAACCCCGGCCAAGTAACCGGGCTGCTCCTGCCCGTAAATGTGCTGTTGCTGCTGGTACTGCCCTACGGCACCGCAATAAGCCTCCGGCAAGGAGCCGAGGTGGGGTCCGGTGCTCGAGGAGTAACCGGCAGCCTGGAAGTACAAGCCGTCTGCATCCTGCTGGCCGAGGTAAAGCTGGTGGTGCCCGTAGCCGGGGCTGCAGTTTTGGGTTGGGTAGCCGGAGCTCGGGGCAGCGGCAGCGAAGGGCACGGAGCGCCCGGAGGCGGAGGGGAAAAAGCCGGGGCTCTGCGGGGGGAGGTGAGCGGCCGAACCCGCGCTGCCCCCAGCACCGAAGCGCCCTTCTCCATGAAAAGTGTCACTGGAGGGGCTACCTGAGCAAGAGGGGAAGGAAGGGGAGCTTTGCTCTAAATGGTGGTAGGCGCCCGTCCCACGGTTACAAATTGCATACTCTAAGAAGGAGTTCATCCTAGTATTGTCCATCTGCCACTGATGGAGGAGGGTCAGCCTGTTTTGGGGGGGATTCCGCCTGCCCTACAACCTTTAGATAGTATGTCAAAGCTGTAAAACTTCCTTCCATGCATCGCTGGCCCTCGAACCCCGGAGCCTTCGGCGGGGCCGGGGTGGGGGCGGGGGGCCACGTGGTCCGCCCCCAACCCAATGAGCGAGGGGCTCCTGAAGTTTGTCACATCTCTGAGCTCATCCATCAAGGAGATGACATTTACATGACAAAGGGGTTTCAATCAAACCCTGCCCATCCATCTGATAACAACACGAATACGTCAAAATCTTTCCTCAAAGACTTTAAAAGAGAGGAGGGAGGTGGGGTGCGGGGAGATGATGGGGAAAAGGGGATCGGGGGGAAGAATTAGAATGATCTACGAGTGTTTTAAGTGCTAAAAAGGCTCCCGAGCGATGCGGTTAGCCAACTTCACCAGAATTTCCCCTTCCTCAACTTAAAAAAGATCTTAGTTTCACCTGAAAGGAAGACAAGGGAAAAAAAGAGGTAGGGAGGTCTGACTGCTTCCTCCCTCCACAACCCCGATGACAAAAGGATGCTCTTTTCTTCACTGCGAAACTTTCCCTTGAAAAGTGGCTTGAACTCATTTGGAACTTTCTGGGCTAAAAGTTCCTACGACAAATTCGTTCTACGTGCTTTAATTTCGTCATCCCGGCTTTGTCTGTAGGGCCAGTGTGGGTTAAAAGCAACGTAATTAAATCTGTATTCTAATGAGGCGATGAAATAAAGTTAGGAAGACAGAACGTCTTTTGTTGGAGGAGCACCATGCCCGGCTTAGCAATTGGAGCAGAGGAACTAAAAATCTTGTGTCTCTTTACTAACCCCACAATTCTTTCTATCCATCCTTTCTCCCATGTACCGACCTGCCCGCATCCACTTCCGAGCACACGAGATGTTTTTAAGGGCTGTAACCGATAGGTTCATGGGCTGCAACCTCGAGCTCTGCTTTCCTCCATCGAATCTGCTTTGACCTTTTCCCTGAGTCTGTTGTGAGCCTGAAGCTTTCCTTTAGCAGAGCCCATCTGATGAGTAGGTGGAAAGGCATTGACTTCAGGCCGGCCACTCCACTGCTCAGAGAATGGAAACATAGGTAGGCAACATTTATTTACTTGTTAGCAGAGGGAAGACAAGAGCACCCAACAATATGACGCCCACAGTCATTTGTTACTTGTCAGGATATTTACTGGTTATTCAGCCTCTAAGAAGAGCCAGGAAGGCCCTTTTTTTTTCTTTTTTTTCCCCCTCCCTCCTTAAATCGGGCCAAAAGTTCACTTTGAAAGGCATAAGCACGTTCTTTAATGCAGAGCTTTGGTGTGGCTGATGCAACCCGTTGGGATGGCATTTGTTAAGCAACTGCAACTGCATCAGCCCTCCTCCCACCTTCAAACGTCCCCGAGAGAAAAAGTGAGCTTTGCCCAACTGCATCTCTCGTCCTCCAATAAAAAGAAGAAGAAGAAACTATTTCCACTGCTGTGCTTCTGTTTATTCATGTATTCTGCAGACTTTGCTGATGCTGAGCCATTCAGGAAGAAAATAGTTGAAGTTACAAACGTTCTCTCAAACTGGATGCATTTTTCTTTCGTAAAACAAGAGGAAGTGCAGAAGGTGATCGTGAAGATTCAAAGCAGCTATGATGTAATTTCCTTTGTAAGAGAATTCGGTTTCCAGTTTGATTCCAGGAGCGCTTTCTATATTATGCTGTGCTCGCGCTGAAATTGAATGCATTCTATTTAAACGGTGCTCACAACGATGATTTATGGCTGTGAAATGAAAAAAGGAGAACGATAGGTGTTTATTTCATCCTTGAAATCCATTATTTCGTATTGTTTGATCACTTTGCATCACGGTCTCAGTCTGCTGATGCAGTACAGGGAGATGCTCGATGTTATCACAATACAGCCGTCCTTTGGAGCTTCAAGATGAGCTCCAAGAGAGCTCACTGCTGTGGCCTTACGGAGGAAAAAGTTGTGCTATAAGAATCCTCTCAACGAAAACTAAGCCGGAGTTCAGTCCTGAAGCAGTTCCTTCTGAGGATGGGAAAATCCCATAGGATGGGATCGAAATTATAGCCATGAAATACAGCAAACCATCCGAGCCGAATAGGGGTGAAATGTGGTCCTCGGACTAACGAGAGCCACTCCGGATCCTGGCACAGCCCTACAGGGGCTCTGCTCCCCTAAAGTAACCCGGGCTTCCCCAGAACGCACGGCCTGCAGATGCTGTGAACGCACAAATGCACCGGGAATCACTTGTCCAAGTTTTCCTCTTAGCCCTTCAGCCCTGGGACTGACAGCAAATCACCGTCATTATTATTAGCGGGTTTAATTCCCCTTATAAAGAAGGTGTGAGACCGTTTGGCTCTCAGCACCATCCTTTCATAAAGCGCAGGTGAAAGAAATACCCGATTATCGGCAGCAATCCATCGCATGGCGAACTTAATGCCGTCATTTGTTCCATTAAAACACCCTTTATTGAGAGCTGAGAGAGGGGAGGTGGTCAAAACATCCAAGTGGAAATTCTCAGATTGCCAGAACTCTGCCTCTTATCCCCCGAAATGAATTAATTAGCCGTTCATTACTGCTTCGTTTTCAGTCGTGTGGAGGAAGAGAGAAAGGCACCATCCGGGTGGTGCTGCTGTCTTTCAATCAGAAGGATTGAAACAGAACTTTTCGAGCTGGATGAGGACAGAGGGCAAGTGGGAAGGATTCAGCTCGTTGATTCCTGGGAAAAGAAACCGTCTTGTCCAGAATAGTGTTCGACTGGTTGATGGGAGAACGAGGAAATCCCTTCTTTGGCAGCTGCTTGGCTCCATGCAGGTGCCTTGCAGACGTCCTCAGACCACAGCCCTCAGTTCTGTGCAGGATTGAAGGCCTTCAGGATCTTTTGCTGCAAACTCCGGCCTTTATTTGAGAAGCAGAAAAGGAACGAGAGCAATCAGCAACAGAACAGGGCACGTTTTTCCCCTGAGCTGATGGTGGCAGAGGACTTCTCATGCACGGGGTGTTGGTTGGCGCATCCCTGGACAGTTTCCTGCCCCAGGTGTGAGGACAGCCGGCTCTCACTGCTAGCAAGGATGTGGGTTCCGACCTCCTGGAGAAAACCTCGCCTTTTTGTTCCCACAAAATGAAGACTTCATCTTAAAGGGAAGCTTTTCTTGTGAGTGCTGCCTTTTAGCGGCATGGAATGAACCCACGGAGCTCGAGCCTGCAGCGCTCTGGGGGGGCTTTCGCTCTTTCTTATGAAATACTTGGCTTGCTTTGAGCTTGACACGAAGGATAAGGACCTCCTGAAGGCGCCTATGTCTTCTTTTTTTCCTTGTGATACAGACTGTGTGTGAGCTGGGGGAAGTTCTGTGCAGGCAATACAAGTTAAGAGCTTCAAAATGCTCCACAGTGTTTCAGAGTCTTCAGATGCTTTGCTTTCGAGTTCAATATAAATACAGTTCTTTGCGGAGAAAGTTTGTGTCTTGCATAAGAAATGCCCCTGGTGGCTCCTGGCCTTGTGATTTATAAGTGTGTGTTCGTCTCTGACTTCGTTATCGCCAAAAAAAAGACCCACATCGTCCAAATGATGCATAGATTGCAATCTAAAAACGGAGGGGGGGAGGGGAAAACGCCAACAAGGAAAACTGGCTTCAAAGTTTGGGAGATCGAAGAAACGCTGAA
The DNA here is from genome assembly GCF_026119805.1 of Tympanuchus pallidicinctus. Classification (NCBI taxonomy): domain Eukaryota; kingdom Metazoa; phylum Chordata; class Aves; order Galliformes; family Phasianidae; genus Tympanuchus; species Tympanuchus pallidicinctus. Next base: position 1,731,276 of record NW_026294757.1, read on the forward strand.
GGAATCATTGGGATGAACTACAAGCACGGGGCTATCTGTGAGCTGAAGGATGAACGTGGGACAATTAAGATAAGAGAACAGTTCTTATCTGTCTCGCCCAGGAGAGAGCAGCACCGGGACAGGAGCCCACGTAGCCTGGGGGGGGTGGGGGTAGGGGGGTGTTGTTTTGTGTTCTCGCTCTCCTGAAACGCCTATTTCTCTATTTCTCCTTCTGAGTGTGGCACAACCCCATCGAATCCCACCTCAACCTACTCCAAAAGATCAAATTCCTCCTCTTTGGGCTTAGGAAACCGGTCTTGAGAGTCGCATCGGCCATGCCTATGTGGGCCCCGGGGCAGAGGTGTGCGTTTAAATGCATCCGCCCGGCTAATGAGCTTCATTTCAGCCTTCAAGCACGGTGACAGCGAAGAGAAGAGGGCTGTACCCGCTGTCCCTACGTAGAACCGTGCTGGCTGCCGAACCCTTTAAGCTCCACTTAAATCTGTGCGATTTCTCGGCGCTGCAGAATCTCGACGTGGAGCATCTCCTCCTGAACCCTTCCTTTAAAAACTGACCTGGTTTTATTCACATCTTCACCAACACTGCAGTATTTGTCGGGCAGCGTTATTAATATCATCCAGCATCATTTTAAACAACGCTCCCCTAGCCTTGAGACCTGGATTGACCACAGCGTTTCCTAAAGCAGTTTTCTCTGGATCCGACGTTCACTTTCTCTATCGTGGTACATAGAGAGGTGGGGAAATAGCAGGTAAAGCTGTGATGGAGGCAAGATTGCCAAGACGATGAGAAATTCCTCTCTCTCACCTCCTTTCATCGGTAGACATTGAGCATTGGGGATGCTCTAAAGCTTTGTCCAGTCAGTAGGAGGATGCTGGAAAAGTCTGTTATTGCTCAGGTGGGAAAAAAAAACAGCCACAGTGGGGATATTCCCAGGAAAGAGGAGTCCGTCATCAGCAACTCAGGAGGGAGTGATTCCCACACAGAAGTTAACTCTTGGAGTTTCTGCTCCTTGCCACTCTTTCCTGCACAGGTTTTCCACCCTCAGCCTTCCCATGGCTCTAATGGCTCAGTTCAGCATCTTCAGGGCCTCAAGTAGCTCTTTAGCAAACACATCCCCAGACTAGCCCAGCGCAAGATAAATATTACTTTTAGCATCCCTACAACACGTGCGAGCACATCTCATTTGCATATTTCGAGCTTAATAATCGCGAGGCAATTGCAGTGTTTTGACAACGATCAAGAGCTGAATACGCTTAATATGCTTAATGTATGCCCTCCAGTTGCACGGAACAGAAGGGCAGGGTTGCAAATATGCATTCCCCATTTGTTTGACATTTTGAAGAAGGTAAAGAATGGCTGAACTAATGGCGAAATCTTACAGTCATTCAATAATTTAGATTTTATTGAATATTCCCCTTCTTTCCTCCGACATTTCAGTCTTGCTAATTAGGACAAATAAGAAGGGCCCTGCTGTTAGCAAGGATAATAACTGGCGAGGTTCCATTTATTAAGTCACTTTCCGTGGGTGTAGAATTGATCTGTGGCTGTGACTGGCACGCTTTCCAGACCTGCAGCAACTTCGAGAAGTCATTACGATCTGCAGAAGGCCCCTCGTTAGAGATTTGTATTGATAAGGTGTCAGGGTTTGTTCGGTGGGTTCGTGGGACCCCCCCCCCCTTTCCCCACGCCCCACTCCATCCCACCCTGCGTGGACATTAAGGGGAAGGCCGTCTCCTAGCAGTCCCTAAAGGGCATCCTGGAGGGGAAGGTGTTGGCCCTGCTGTCCCCTCCCCTTCTCCTCTCGCTTCCCCTCCTCCCTTCCACACGGGAAGGGCGGCTGCTCTCGTGGAAATCCGCTGCAAAATTGATTCGCCAAATGAGAGATGTGTGCGTGCGTGCGTGTATGTGTGTTTAAGTCGAACCAGGAGCTCCCTTCTCTTGGGAGGTTTCGTGAGATGCGCGAACACACGAGGCAAAATAAAGCACGGCGGAGCGGCTCCTGCCCTGGGGCCGGAGCGGGGGCTGAGCGGGGCTCTCGGAGGGGCCGAGGGACCATCTGATGGTCGGCCCTTTCCTCCCCTCAACAAGCCTGTATTCAAGGCCGTGGGGGGCGGGGGAGGAGAGAGGGGAAATATGTAAAGCGCTGGAACAAATGGCGCTTTGATAGACAACGTCTGGCAGTGCCAACGCTGCCGCTGAGTATGTTCCAGAAGCTGGAGATATTAAATAAACTTAAAGATAATGAATAGCCTTCTGTAGGGTTGCGATCTTCCCAGCCCCCCCTCCCCCCCCCCCCAAACCCTGCACCCCCTCCCCCTCCTCGTGGCTTCGGATCGCGGTGCGGGGGCTGGGACGGCATCGGGCGCTGCTCTTTGTTATGGGAGGATGCTCAGTAACGTTCGCTTGCATGTTTTAATTGCGGTCTACTTCGATTTTCAGTATAAACACACTCCATCCCGGAGAGAGATGTGAGCAGGGTGGAAACGTCCGCTCGTTCGGTTGGGAAAGAAGGGTAGCGATGTCGGGTAGGAACGAAGAGGAGGCCTTAAAACCAAACCTCCCTTTGTTCCGACGGGAAGCGATCATCCAGCATTTCGAACAGCAATTTCGCAAATATCTGTGGAGGGCGGTTTTTTTTTTTTTCCTTCCTTCCTTTCTTTCTTTCTTTTTATTCCTTTTCACCTCTCGAAGCTGGAAACAAGCCTGACTGTGGTGCTCCTTACGTATTAAAACACGGAGGGGAGCACACGAGTTTCGCACACCCTTAAGGAGGGGTGGAAGGGGGGTGAGGGGGGTGACAGCATCCGACTCAACGCTGTACGGCCCCCAGCAGAGCCCATCGGTACAGCAAACGGCCGAGCCCCGCTGCTCCGCTCCGCTCCGGCCGCCCCAGGGCTGCCCCTCCATTCCACCCCCCCCTTGATTTTCCTCTCTGTTCTCCCATCGCTCCGAAACAGCCGCCGAATTTCTGCCGTGTGCGAGGAAACACCGGTGACTTAGCAAAGACGTAATATGATTTATTTTGGGTGTCACCGCGATTGATTCCTGCGCTGACCCCTTTTCATTCATAAGCCTCCCCCACCCCCTCTGCCTCGCCCCCCCTCCTTGATATATGAGTTTTGTGTTTAAAATCACACGTTGCGAGAAAGCTTTCGGAAAGAGAGCCGCGAACCGGGAGAGAGAAACACAAATCGTTGTGCATGGAGACAACAGATTTACCAGGCCGGGCTACATCAATGGGGTTTGGTTTTTCGTGGAGGAAAGGAGAGGAGAAAGGAAAGGAAAGAAAAAGAAAGGAAGGGAAAAGAAAGGAAGGGAAAAGAAAGGAAAGGGGGCGGAAAGGGAAAAAAAAGAAAGGGGAAAAAAAGAAAAAGAAAAAGAGGAAAGAAAAAGAAAGGCCTCTTTCTGGCTCATCTCTTTCCCCTCTATAGCATTTCTGTGTTGATCAGAATGCTGTCACCCACGTTTTGTACCCATCCTAAACCCTTTACGACGTTTCCTTCTTAACTTTTTGCCTGACCAGGACGTTGATAACGCCGACAATCGCCTCTCGTCGGCATTTGCTGCTGCAGAGCTGGGAGAGCCGTGGGATGCGGGAACGGAATGTGCGGGGGCTGCGCTTGCTGCCTTTGTGCCCCGCACCCTCCGCCTCTGCACCGCTCTGCACTGACAAAAACCCAACGGGAATCATTGGAAACCAACTCCCCTCTTCGATTCCTTTCCCCAGATCGTCACAATAATAATAATAATAATAATAATTACTATTATTATTATGAACGGCGCTGAAGGAAAACGCGGGCTCCGACTCGCGAAGCCTTAAGGATTGTTGGCTGCTACGATTCCCTTTTGTCTTTCCTCTTTCGATGCACACCAACAGAAGTCAAATTGCTGAAGATCAGGGAAGGAGATTGATTCAGGCCAACAAACCATTTCAAACGAAACACTCAGCAACGCGCTTCCCTCGCTTTTATAAAGGCATTTATTTCCTCTATGAAAATAATGTACAATAAATAATTTGCCATTTGCTATTAAAGGATTTGAATAAATAATCTACATCTAAAACTTAAAAAGGAGGAACGAAAATTCCTCTGTTCTTCTCGTTATTATTTCCTTAAGAAATCTAAAAGTCTCATTCTGATTCCTGAGAAAGTCGCTTGAAGGGTTCGCAATTGTTTTCTCTCGAGGGCGGTCATCTCTGATGCGCATGGAAACTATTGGGTGCTTCCTTTAAAATAAATAAGGAAAAAGCCTATCACTTAGCTCCTAATTTATATTTTAAATGTAAAAAGCTCTTTTATGCGAGCCTTCTAAAATAAATAGTGCGGCTGCGATTCGGATCCCTCAAAGTGAAGAGCTTTAGAATGTCCGATTGCTGATTGAAAGGGGGGTGATTTGGGTTTGTTTTGGGGGTGACCCCCTCCCGTCTGAAGAGCTGAAGCGGCTCGGGGTGGGGCAGAAAGGGACCAAAAAAAAAAAGAGACAGAGAGACAAACGGGGACGCTATTGGAAATTGAAGTGCTGCAGATCTATGGTACAAAGTGCGCTGGTAAAAAAGTCCAGATCTTCCTCCGAGAAATGGAGGGGGCTCTCCAAAGAATCCTGAAGAGAGGGGGAGAGCTGCAAGCAAGATTCTGCCGAGAGGATGCTGAGTTCCGGCAACCAAGGCGAGCCCTGGCTCTCGGGAAAGCTGAGATCCGAGGGGGGGGGTCCGGGCCGATCGGTGCCCCGAGGGCTGCGGGGCTGCTCGGGCTGCGCACCCCGGTACGGCCCCGGGCACGGCCCCAATAAGGGGCTTTCCTCGGCCTCATCCGTGGCTTCGCTGCCCTCATCCAGCCCTGGGTAAGCGATGTCCCCGTCGGGGGGATCTTTGTATTGTGTTTGCCTCTTATGCTTCATCCTGCGGTTCTGGAACCATACTTTAACTTGTCGTTCGGTCAGATCGAGCAAAGCCGCAATTTCTACCCGACGGGGCCTGCAGAGGTATTTGTTGAAGTGGAATTCCTTCTCCAGCTCCAGGAGCTGTGTGTTGGTGTAAGCTGTCCGGAGCCGCCTAGAGCCGCTGCTGTCTGCCAACCCCTGCGTGTCTTAAACACACAAAACCTCACATTGCGGGGAGGGAGCGGGGCCGGGGAGAGGATGGAAGGGACGGAGCCGCCCCCCCCTCTCCCCCCTCACCACGGGCAGAGCTCAGCGTGCCCCCACGGTACCCATCGGGAGGAGGTGGGGGGTTGGGGAGCCGCTACGAAAGAAAGTAAACGTTTAATTGCTCTCTTCCAACGGGGATGAGGGTTGGAAATCGCTTTCTTGTAGCCTTGTCCCAAGGAGGAGAAAGGATTTTGCTCCCTGGCCTCTCCCTTTAGACACCTTCCTTCCCTGCCTTCTTTTCAGATACGGGGAATTTCGATCCTTTCCTTCTACCCCCTCGCCTTTATTTTTAATTTGTAATTTTTTTTCTTATTATTTTAAAGCCAGTAGATAAGGACTGACCCTGCGGAGCTTTGATTTCATTATTCCTGCGTTATCTGATCAGTGAGCTCTGATATCCGCCCTTCTGCCTGAACGTACTTTTACCTGAGCGGTGCTACAAAAATACCCAAGCAGCGAATTGAGCCTCAAACATTTTGTCCCCGGGGAAGGAGGATCCCTGGCCGGATCTGCCGAGCTCCTTATCCAAACAGAGCTTCGGAGGGAAGACATTCATTTATCCGAGGGCTGGGGGGGTTGGGTGTTCCTATCTATCCATTCGTTTATTTTTGCAATAGGGATCTGGCTCTTCCCACTGCCTCGGATGCTCGGGGAGTTCTGTTCGCTCTCCTTCTGCCTCCTCATCTAGCCCGCAGCATCCCCGCATTACCCACCCGTCTTTCTTTTCCTTCTCCACTTTTCTTTCGTTCGATTTTTATTTTTTTTTATTCCCCCTGTAGGTTGTAAAAGAATTCGAGGCTGGCAGAGGAAGCCAAGAAAATGGAGCCGTGGCTCAGCTGCCAAATCCTCCCTCTGTAGCTAATAAAAAGCCCGGCTTCCCCTGAAATCTCTCCCTCTTCGCTTTCACAGAAGTTGCAGCAAATTGCTCTTTTATTTGCAGGGGGGGAGGAGGCAGTATAAATTCCCCCCCTCTCTCTCCCCCCTTCTCATACCCCCCCCCCCCCCCCCTTCCCCGGCTGTGTGCATTGCTGCGGTGTATTTTATTGCGTGACACAGTTTGGGAGAGGTGCGGGGCAAAGTCTGCTGGGGGGGGGAGAGAGGGGGGGGAGGGCGGGTAGGGCTGCTGGTGGGACGGGGATCGTTTATAATTCGGATCCTCTCCGATTTCAGCCAACAACCCCTCAGCCCCTCATTATACGAACCTGCAGGAGATCCTGCGGCGGGGATCGGCACCGAGGAAGATGATGGGGGGAAAGAAGAGGAAGATGAGGATGGAGCCTGGGTGGTTTTCTTGGACGATTTCTTCTCCTTCATCCAAGGGAATTCCGCTGCCAAAGGGCCGGGCTGTGCCGGAGGTTGAGGCTGGAGCAGGCCATGGGATGCTCTTTTTTGGCTCCTCTGTCTTGCCTGGCTGCTGGAACAAGGATTCAGGCTGAAGACGGTTTGCTCGAAAGGAGGAGGAATTAATGTCGAGTCCTTGATTGATGAAGTTTGAAATGTCTCCAGGACAGCGGGAAGAGACGTCAGGCACTCTGCGAGCGAAGGCTGGCTATTTATAAACCCGATCTCCCTCTCAAATTCAAAATTCATGGCTTTTCCAGGGCCCAGGGTTTAAAAAGCGGGAGGGGGGGAGGAAGGAGGAGGGGAAGAGAGGAAGAAATCGAAGGGCCTCAGTTTTTATGGCAGTGATGATGATGGTTCTCGGGCTTTTTATAATTGTTATATTGCTGATAATACAGGCGTATGGGGACCTTGCTCTATTAAACTCGAGACTGGGGCGAAATTGCAGCCAATTCCTGGTCACGTGGCCACCCCTGGCCAATGGCAGGCGGGGCCTGGTGGCAAACAGAAAGCATTATTTTCTTTAATTGATTAAAAAAAAAGAAGAAGAAGAAGAAGGCGAGAGAGAAGATCCCCAGGAAAGGATCCCTGCCATCGCTCCTCTGCTAGCAGAGAGATGCAGGGTGGTTCGGTGGGGCCAGCAGGCAGGGAAATGCTGGCTGGGGCTGCTGGGTGCTGCTTGGCACTGCCTGGGGTTGCTGGGTGCTGTTTGGTGCTGCTTGATGCTGTCTGAGCTGCTGGGTGCTGCTCAGTTCTGCACGCACTTCTGGGTGCTGTGTGGTTCTGTTTAGTATTTCTTGCACTGCTTGGTGTTGCTTGGTGCTGCCTGCAGTACTGGGTGCTCCATGGTACTATATGGTGCTGCTTGCACAGCTCAGTTCTGCCTGCATTGCTAGGTGCTGCTGGGTGCTGCATGCACTGCCTGCTGCTTCTTATTTCTACCTGCACTGCTGAATGCTGCTCAGTTCTGTTTGCACTGCTGGGTGCTGCTGGGTGCTGCATGCATTGCTGGGTGCTGCATGCATTGCTGGGTGCTGCTCATTCCGACCTGCACTGCTGGGTGCTGCTGGGTGCTGCATGCATTGCTGGGTGCTGCTCATTCCTACTTGCACTGCTGGGTGCTGCATGCATTGCTGGGTGCTGCTCATTCCTACCTGCAGTGCTGGGTGCTGCTCAGTGCTGGCAGCACTGCCTGGTGCTGCGTGGAACTTCCTGGCCTTGCCAGCTCTGCCCATCTCCGCCTCTGCCATTTGCTCATCTCCACAAAGTTCGCACCCCCCCGGGGGGTTGCAGGCGTGGGAAAAGCGGCGCTGCCAGCCCGAAATGCCCTCATGCAGCCGGGAAGAAAGCGGTCCGAACCGCAGGCGAGCTGCCTGGGGGTATTTGAATGCCATAAATACATCGCCGAGCTTCAGAAGTTCGCATGAGCAAGGTCTGTCTGAGCCCGGCTATGAGGCACTTAGGAAATCAAGTGAGCTTTCAAGTCAAGTGAAGTCAGACCGGCCCGATTTAGCTCCTGAAACGACTTGTAAAGAAGCAGCGTAATCCTTCTGCCTCTAAAGCGACACTTAATGGATCCTTGGCACTTTCCTTAAAGGCCAAACGTGTTTTTAAGGTCATGGATATCTCTGAAATCACATCTCTTTCCTTCCCATCTTATATTTCTCCCCTCCCTCCCCGTTTCCCCTTGCCAATAAACGGCTCCACTTCCAGAGTTTACCAAATAAATAAATAAAGCGAAAAGTCACTTCCCAGGAAGATCGTTTCTTTCAAAGTGGCCGAAATCCATACAACCCGAAAAGAAGAGAGAAACAATCAATCTTGTTCTTTTCCTTTTCTTTTCTTTTCTTTTCCTTTTCTTTTCTTTTCCTTTTCTTTTCTTTTCCTTTTTTCTTTTCTTTTCTTTTCTTTTCTTTTCTTTTCTTTTCTTTTCTTTTCTTTTCTTTTCTTTTCTTTTCTTTTCTTTTCTTTTCTTTTCTTTTCTTTTCTTTTCTTTTCTTTTCTTTTCTTTTCTTTTCTTTTCTTTTCTTTTCTTTTCTTTTCTTTTCTTTTCTTTTCTTTTCTTTTCTTTTCTTTTCTTTTCTTTTCTTTTCTCTTCTCTTCTCTTCTCTTCTCTTCTCTTCTCTTCTCTTCTCTTCTCTTCTCTTCTCTTCTCTTCTCTTCTCTTCTCTTCTCTTCTCTTCTCTTCTCTTCCTTTTTCTTCCCTTTTCTTCCCTTTTCTTCCCTTTTCTTTTTTTTCTCGAATGAATTTGACAGCTCAGCCCGGCGCACTCAGCAAAGAATTTTGTCTTTAGCAAAGGAGTCACTCAATGCAAAATCAAGAGCCAAAAAAAAAAGAAAGAAAGAAAAAAAAAGTTTAACCCAGGGGTCTGAATTCGGGAAGTGTAGAATGTAACCATTGCTTGGGGTGGGAGGTGAGGGGGGGTGGTAAAAAAAAGAAGTTATCTGCTGCAAAATGGAAGTTGGGGTGGCTCGTATGTGTTTGTTCAAGCTCCACTTCTCCCATTTTTTTGCAGCAGGCGAGGGCCGGCAGGCTGCATTCACACGGGGAGAAGCCTAGAAACTTTTGTCACTTCAAGCATCCGTGTGGGTGGGGAGGGAATCAGAGGGACCACATAATAATGAAGCTGAAGCGGCGATCCAAGCGCAGTTTGGCAAAGGGGTAAAACCAAATTAAAGAATGATACGAATACAAAACGAGGTTGGATTGAAGGCTTTGGGGGTTTAGGAGGGTTTCCTTCAATGTTTAACGGTTCCTGTATGCGCTCATGGAAACAAACGTAAATCTCATCAGACGAGGGCAGAAGTACGAATTCAGAGTTTGGTTTGGGATCTTTTCTTATTGATTTGGATGGAAACGCGTGTAGAGGAGTTCGGGGTTTATCACTGGGAGTGGTTCGCTTCCAGGCTGCGGTGCAGCCAAAGAGTTGGGGATGCAAAAGGAAACATTTTCCCAGCCGCCCTCAGCTGGTTCCGCTGCTTTTGCTAACACCAAAGCTGCAAAATAAAACAAAACAAGACAAGAGAACGGCATCTCTCGAGGAAAGAGCCGACTCTTTTCCCACGAGCTCTGTGCTCTGTGAGCTCTGGGCGGGGGGAGGGCATACATAGCCTGATGGGAAGCGATTCCCACGGCTCGGGAGCGGTTGGGAGATGCGATCACTGCGGGGCAAAGCCGGGTCTGCTCCCCTCGTAGAGCGGCCCAGACGGAACGTGAAGATGCGGAGATTTGCAGGAGTCCGTGCAGAAGCGACTGGAAAAAGCAAGAGCGGTTCCTTGCCCCGAGCATCGCCTTGAGTTCTCCTTAAGGATCCTTAACTAGATGCTGGGGAACCCTGATACAAAACCGGATTGGGTTGTGGGATCGAGAAAATGGTATTCAGCAAAGAGGGAGCGGGGGAGGAGGGGGGCGAGAAGCCACTGCCTGAGCCTTTTATTTGCCCCGATCCCGATCAGCGATTGCAACGCTTTTATGCTTCTAAATTATAGTATCCTCGAATGGTAAATTGCTCTCTGCATGGATGGGCAGAATCGAGAACAGGTCTTGGGAGAAAAACAAGCCCCGTCTTTCTTTCATACCGCTATTTATTATTGCGCGAAGGTTATAATTATTAACCTGGAACTTCATTTATTAAGCGAGATCGGAGAGAGGGAGAAAGAAGAGATCGTTTCTCATGGAAATCTCTCTCCTCTCCACAATTTCACCTGGGGGGGATGGAGGGGGGGGGGGGGGGAGTTATTCAGACACCCACGGCTGCTCCTGAGTGTGCAAACCTGTGTGCAAATCCACGGACAGTGCACACGCTCACATTTACACACACCCACACCGGCTAAGTCCTGCCCAGCCTTTCCCTCCCTCCATATCCCCCAACATCGGAGCATCTCCAATCTGACATCAGCTCCCCCCACCCCATTTTCCAGAGCCGTAAAACTTATACTGCCCCTCGCTGCTTTCATATAAGTTTTCTTAAGGCTTTGGAGCATAAAAACCCGAATTTTGCGCAGTGTGATCCTTGCTGCTGCCAAGGGCCGCTCCCCCCATTGCTGGCTCCTACGTTGCAGCCCTTCACAGCAGCTTTCTTTCTCTTAATGACAATTTCCAGCGTGCTTGCATGAAGGTACGTGTGCTGGTGCTTGTGCACGCGTGACCATCGCCGTGCGTGTGCATGCACGCGTGTGCACACACGGCAAACCCCCTTTAAAATCCCTGCGTGGAAACTCGGGCCATTTTCTTTCATTATTAGTAATATTTTGTGCGCGATTAATCATTTTCCTTTGTTTTCATTTACGGCCCAATGGCGGCTCGGCCTCCGCGCCACGTGACCCCGCTTTGTGACCGCGGGTGCGGGGGGGGGGCGCGGAGCGGGGCGGCCCCAAATCTCGGCCTCTGCGAACGGCGTGGGCCGCTCCGCTCCCCGGCCTGGTCTGCAGCGCTCTTCTTTTCTCTCTTTCCTTCCTTTCTTTCTTTATTTTTTTTTCTTTTTCCTTTTCCTTTCCTTTTTCCTTTTTCCTTTTTTCTTTTTCCTTTCCTTTTTCTTTTTTTTTCTTTTTCCTTTCCTTTTCCTTTTTTTTTTTCCATTCCCTTTTTTTTTCTTTTTTTTTTCTTTTTTTTTCTTTTTTTCTTTTTTTTTCTTTTTTTCTTTTTTTCTTTTTTTTTCTTTTTTTCTTTTTCCTTTTTTCTTTTTCTCCCTCTTTCTCTCTCTTTCTCTTCTTTTTCTTCTTCTTTTTCCTTTTCTTCTTCTTCTTTTTCTTATTCCTTTTCCCTTTTTCTGCTCCCCTTTTTCTTCTTTTTTTCCCTTTTCCTTTTTCCTTTTTTTCCCTTTTCCCTCTTATATCTTTTCTTCCCTCTTTTCCCTTTTTCCCTGTTTCCTTTATTTTTTTCTTTTTCCTTTTCCTTTATCCTTTTCCTTTATCCTTTATCCCTTTCCTCTTCCTGCTTTTAAATCCAACTGCTAGGACGAGATGAAATTGATAACAGAAAGTTTATTCAAGAATTGTTCAACAGACAACCCTTAAGCAAGGAAATAAAATAACTACTATAAGAACAAAGAAAGATCTCCAAAGAGGAGGGGCAAGATGGGAGGGAGGGATTAGCTATAGTTCTTCTAATTCAGGACTATACAATTACAGTCTGGTTCTGCTCTCATGCCTCCAGTAGAACTAATTACATTATTCATAAGTACGAAGGTAACATAAAACTACTCGTCTTTCTAAATTACAGTAACTAAAATAAGCTTGTTGTACAATGACAAGGAAACACAATGTCCTTTATAACAAGTAAATACTAAAAAAGTACAATTTGATTCTTTTTTTTTTTTTCCCTCATATAAATACATAATATTGGGGATAAATAATACAAAAAGGAAAATATTTTAAACTGGCTATAACCAATAAATATATATGAATGTTCACCAGAACACACACCTATTGAAGGACGTCTCGACTGAGTTCAATGAACGCCCTTCAAACTTGTTTTTATACCCATTATATGTAAACTCTAAGTGCAACAAAGATGTCCAGACAATAAAGCATTAGCAAATCCTAGAGATCCATTCACTTCTGCTTCCATTGGAGGACATTCCATTTGTTCAAATATACCCTGTTTTCACGTAAGGTCAAGAGAAGAGGAGGAAAGAAGCATAGGACTTCTAAGTCTTAAGATTGCTTTTCTATTAATGAACCCTAAGAAAAAAAAAAAGAAAACCAAAAAACCCCAAAAACCCTGGTATCATCAAATGGAAACTTCACTTCATCGGTGGCAAAGGTGGAAAAATATTCAGACCTGTCAACATTTTCTTCCTCTCGTTGGGCTGCAGTTCCTGTCGGTGGGGTTTTAAGCAATTTAGAAACTCTTTTCCTAAACCTTTTTGCAGTTCTTACACCTCTCTCGTTTTCTTTTCTATTTTTCATTATGATTTTTGAGAGGGGAGGCGTGGATGGGAGGGGAAGAGCGTGGATCCCACGCGTTGGCAGGTGTGTATATTTGCCTTTTGTTTGGGGATTGGTGGGAAGTAACTCAGCGAAGAAGGATGCCCTGCCTCTGGAGGTTGGGGAGGAAAGCTCAAAGCTCTTGAGGACTGAAGTGGAGGGCAGTTTTCTTGAGCATCCCTTGTGCTAACCTGTGTAGCCACGTGTAGATGCAGAGGCACCAACTGTGAAGGTCTGGCTGGCCATCTGCTTTCCACTGACCAAGAATTATCAGTGATAATCTGCCCTGGGTTTGGAAATTAAGGGTGTCGCTGCTACAAATCTCCTAGGTTCCCATAAAACTCCCCCAAAGCCGCTTCAGAAACATTTGTGTTGACACGCAGGAGGTATATCTTTTCAGAGAGAGAAATGCTTTAGACATTAAATACTGAAACCCTTGGAAATTGGGCCAAACAGAACCCGGAAATAACACTGGCAAACTCAACAGCTTGGTAGAACTTGCCTAAGTGAAGAAAGGAAGAAAACAGCTCAACACAAATGTTTCTGAAGGCCGTCCTGCCCCGTGCCCCCTCCAACTCGTGTGTTGGTTGCCATCCAGTTCACTGGAGCCCATCCCTGCTCCCGATCACAGGTGGGTCAGCTTGGGGGCCTCCTGGATTCTGCCCTGAGAAGATGCGTGATGCGAGGAAAGGTCTGTGTAGGTGGGATGGGGCTCGCATGGTCCGTGGTGTTGGCTTGGAGGCATCTGCGGGGGTCCGTTGTAGTCCATGCTGGCCGCCTGGTGATGTGGGAGGTGATTGAGGCCATAAAGGGATGGGCCAGAGGTGGGCAGAGAGTCCACGTAGTTACCTCCAACGTAGACTGGACTTCCCTGCATGCTGGGAGTCCCGTAGGTCACCCCATTCCCTTGTAACACGTGGGGGTCGTACTCGGGGGCCGTGTTGGTGTACTTCTGTTGGGAGGGGCAGCCTTTGATGGGGTTTTGGTAGTTAGTTGACATGGCGTAGGCATTTTGGTGGGGCTTGTTGAAGGAAGGTGGGGAAGGGGCATCATAGTTACTGCTCATGGTGTGCAAGGCGTTCATAAACCCGGCGGAGGATTGCATGGGCTGGGGGGGGCTGCCGGTGGGGGAAGGCCCTCCGGAGGAAGAGCCCATCCCTTTTGACTTCTGATCTTTCTTATACTTCATCCTCCTGTTCTGGAACCAGATTTTGATCTGCCTCTCACTGAGGTTCAGCAGGTTGGCCATCTCCACGCGTCGGGGCCGGCAAAGGTAGCGATTGAAGTGGAATTCCTTCTCCAGCTCCACCAGCTGAGCACTGGTGTAAGCTGTGCGGGCTCTCTTGGAGGCCGAGGAGCCCGGAGGGCTTTTCTCGCCGCTGCAGGTTTCTGCTGGCCGTGAAATGAAATAAAAGATAATTACTTACATGCAGAAATTGAATGCATCGTTTCTTAATAAATCCTGGAACAGGCACGAGAGCTCGACCCCCCCTCCCCCCGTTCCTCACCCCTTTGCATTAGCCTGCACTCCATAATCATGTCATTTATTAAGAGTTCTGTTCTCCAAAGCTGCCCCTGGTTTATGAAAATTTGATCATGTCATGTAGAAAAGGATTCCAGGGCCATTTATTTAGGAGTCGATTATTTTCAACAGATAATTTTGAGAAAATAATCTTTGGCAGGGGGGCAACGACTGTGAAGCCAATTAATATTAACGCGGGGCAGTGTTGGGAGGTAGTTTGTTTGCAGAAGCAGGAAGGCACACACATGCACGTCCTGTTTGTGCCTCGTTTTTTGCTTAACAGAATTAGTTGCATGCACGTTGTTAAATACCAAATTCCATTCACACTGATATTTTTGCACTATAAGCACGTGCATAATGGATACATGATATTAGCACTGTGAAGTGTGTGCTGCAGAGTTTATACAGATGCATTTGTCACCACAGTGCCATTTCCACACTGATCTTTCTTTCTTTTTTTCCTTGATTGCATTAGAGATGCGTGCATGCAAAAATCTCCACCTATTTATGCATATGCTCCCTGTGTGCATATGTACACTCAGAGCACCGTGTTCACCACTGTGTCTGAGGCAGGGGGAAGGAAGAGATCAAGCACTCAGCTTCAGCATCGCTGGGCAGTTGGTGGCTGCACATTTTGGGCTGTGTGTATCTGCACAGTCAGGCAGTGGCCCTATTCAGCTGCCTGGTTGTACTTCCCTGCCATGCTCTGGTTGTTGTAGGATAAGCCAAGTGTTCTCAGCCAGCAATGCAGGATGGAGCAAGGCCATGGGGTGCACATAGCTAGCAGCTGTGGGTCGTGCCCAGTATCTGCAACCTCTCTGCATTCTTTCCCCCCATCCATCCTCTAAACAAGATCCCGTGGCTCTTTGTTACCCAGCGATTTAGGAAAAGAGATGCTCACAAAAGAAGAACGGTGTACCTGTGCTAGGGGAGCTGCTTTTCTGTTTCGAGTTTTGCCTCGATTCTTTCATCCAAGGGAAAATCTGCTTGGTGAGACTGGAGTTTGCACTGAGGTTGGCTTTACTCAGGGCACTTTTGCTGCTCCCTGACTGGTTATTGCTGTTGCTACTGGTGCTGTTGGTGGTGGGGTTTGGGGGTGGTGAAACAGTCGGAGGCGGATGGTGTTCCTGGGGCAAACTCGGCCTCATACAGCTCCCATTCAGGTCTTTACTTTTTGCATGCTGGGTCGTGTTGCCGAGGGACTGGAGGGAGCAGGCGGACCTCTGGAAGTCGTTCTCCACGTGGGAACCCGGTTGGAAGGGCTGCTGGGGGCCCTCGTAGCCAAACCCGTTGGTGCTCCCATAGGAATAGCCCCCAAAGAGAGTGGAGCTTTCGTAGTACGTTGTCTTCTGCATCTCCGGGATTCCCCAAAATGATTTTTCCAGCTACCAGGGTCTTGACACCCCTATGGCAGAACATTGGCACCCCAAGGCCACGTGACAGGCCGTTTCCAGCTGTCTATTGGAAGCTGACCTGAAAGGTTAGGAGAAAACACACAATAATAGTACCCGGCCTATGAATCCATCTTGGGGCCTGAAAGGCACATGACATGAATAGGGTCCTGCAGAACAGGGTGAACAGATGCTTTGAGCAGATTTTGTCCTGTGTGCAGCCTCAGAAGGCTCATCAAATGTTGCAGTGCAAAAGTGCTGAGCTGATTTTGGGGGGTATTTTTTCCTGGCTGTTGTTTGTTTGCCCCTTTCTTTCCCTTAGAGCATAGCAGCAAGGCTGTAGAACTACATACACACAAGCACACGTGGCTACATCTAAATACTTCTATTTAGGCCCATATTTCTCTCTGTGTGTAAGTATATGCACACATGCATTCACACATACATCCACTGATACGGGTGTATGGATATACATGCAGATCCACATGCAACTAACACACACATTAACATCAAGACAAGCCTCCAGAATAGATAATTGCTAACTACAAGCACGAGAGAGGAATGAGATTCTGGCCTTCCTATCCCCGACCTTTTCAAACCAGGCATAAAAACCAGCAGGATGTTATGGAGTCAGAAAAGTGCACTAAGTTGAGGGTAGGGCCATCCTCTGCTCTGTTTGTTTTTAATTGGAAAACAGCAAAGCCTTGATATGCCCTATGCAGGTAGCCCCGTCCTGACACACTTGGCTCAATTTGCTGTTTACTCAGAGACTCACAATGTCTTTGGAATTCAGAGCAAATATTTTAAGCAGATTGAAGCAAGGGCACGAATTCAAGAATGTGCTTCCTTTGGCCTGTTTGTCAGCCCCTCTCTCTCTCTCTCTCTCTGGCAGCACAGGTTGTATTTAGAAAACACAGCCCTTCATTGCACTGCTTCAACCTCACCAGTGTTGAATCTGGAACTACTATTGCTGAGATGTAATTCCAAAACCACTTTGATTGCTGGTTTTTTTTCCCCCCTCCTCAGAAAACAAACATCTCCAGACCATTTGCTCCTAACTTTGTAACCCTTTGGTATTTTAGCATTCCTCCCTCCCTCAGTCCAAGCTCCCAGAGTCTAAAAACCCACTGCAAACCCTCGGATGGCAAAATGAAACCTTTCTCTTTTCTTTCTCTCTTCATGTACTTCCTCCTCCTCCCTCTTTTTTTCCCTCCTGTTTATGAATTTCTCCCTCTCTCCGATGCTTTTCTCCCTTTCTTTCTCTTCTCTAAAGCATCAACTTTCTCCGCCGCGAAGACAGAGGAGAAATACCCTTAAGAAATACGAAAACGATCTTGAGCAGAAAATAATCTGATGGATAAGGGTGAATCAGGCAGCAAACTGAAAAGGCAGAGGCTCCTCTCTGCAGCTCGGAGTTGGCAAGGAGCCACTGTACTTAAAAAAAAAAAAAAAAGATATCCATTGTATATTTAATTGTATCTACCGTGTATTTAATTGCGTCTGGGCTCTCCGTTCCTCTAAAATAAAACAAAATAAACTCGGTGGAGATAAAAAGTCTCATGCGATAGATCCGAGCGTTGGGGTTTGACAGCAGCCGCAGCTCGGTAATAAATAAGAGCTTTTTCCTCCCTTCCCTTCCCCGGCTGCTGAGCTCCTCTCTCACGACAGACGAAAGCCCCATCTACTTTTAACACGGCCGCAGACAAAGTGCCCACGAAGGGACGGTTTGGGTTTTTTTGCACTGATTAAATCCTTTATGCATTCCCAGATCTGCATTGCATCTTCCGCCGAGATGTATTATTGTCTGCGGCGAGAGTGATGTCCTTGCTGGGAGTTATTCTCATTCGGTTCCCTCGGCATGATAAATAAGTCTTATTAAAAAGTAAACTCCTCTACCCTGGCTGAGAAGCCGGGAATTAATTAGCAAACAGCAGCGCCTTTCTTATGAATAGGTTTGCTGAAATCATCTGGAAGGGCAGAGGTGGGAATTTCTCCAAGGCCTTCCTGTCTGCCATAGGATTCTTAAGGAAGAAGAAGAAGGAAAAATAAAAGGCAAAACCGACACCAACACAAAACAAACCAAAAGCAAAACGGAGCGGGGAGGCTCGGCCAAAAAAGAAAAAAAAAAGCAGCTAAAAATAACAGCGATTTCTTTGGGTTTTGTTTTGGAAACGTCCATAAAAGAAATTTACGATCCCCATTCGCCCAACGGCTCTTTTCGCTCGTGGCATCCGCCGAAGGTTCGCTTTGTACCTCATCTCTCAAACGCCGCTCATTTATCTTCGCCGAGGACGGCCGCGATCCTTAATTATTGACTCCGAGGGATTGTCGGCTTTCAAAAAAAAAAAAAAAAAAGAAAAAAAAAAAAAGAAATAAATAAAAAAAATCTCGGGAGGAATAATAAATATTCGATTCTCTCCTCTGTTCCAATTAAAGGCGGGCTGGATCCGCGCTGGGTGATTCGTAGAGCTCCAACTTTCACTTCGAGAGAAGGGAACGTTTAAGCACAAACTCTGCGCCCAGAACTTTGGAGTGCGAAGGTGTTGAGATATTTATCACTCCCCATTTTCCCTCCTCGGTCCTCCGAAAGAATAATAAAAATCGGGGGAAGGTAAAGGTGATGGAGGGCTGCGAGAAGAAACGGGGCTCCGGGGGGGGGGGGGGGGGGGCGGCGGGGGGGGAAGAGGAGAAAAGAAACGGAAGGCGGATGTATTCTGCTGTAAAAAAAAAACCCTTCCCTCCATGTTGGAAACCCTAAATTCACAACCTGCCTGTTTGTGAAGAAGAGAGGGGTCTTTCCCCTCCCCGCCCCCCCCCCCCCTCCCCTCTCCCAAGGTACGTTTCCCACAGCCGGGGGAGCAG